>NC_062293.1:13034874-13338362 GCF_902655055.1 Lutra lutra | reverse complement strand
CCACGCTCCAATTCCAGAGCATTGTTGTCACCCAGAGAGAAACCTGTAACTGTTAAGTAGTTGCTCCTAATCCTCCCTGCCTCCCATCCCTAGCAACTAATAATCTACTGTCTGTCTGTATGGAGACATTTTATATAACTGGAATCATCCAAAATGTGGCCTTCTGAGTCTGGCTTTTTCCTTTAGCATGTTTTTGAAGCTCATGCCCATTGTAGCACGTGTCAGTACTTCATTCCTTTTCATGCCTGAGTTCTATTCCACTGATGGATTTACCACCATTTGTTTATCTCTTCATCAATTGATGGATATTTGATTTGTTTGTTATTTTGCTATATGAGTAGTGCTACGAACAAGTTTTTGTGTGAAAGCATATTTTTTGTTCTCTTATTTATGTACCTGGAATTCCTGGGTGTCTGGTAACTCTGTGTTTGAGGAGCTGTCAGGCTGTTTTCCACAGGGCCTTGTACCATTTTTTACATTCCCAGTAGTGATGTATGAGGATTCCAGTATCTCCTTTTTAAAAAAAAATGATAGCCATTTAGTGGGTGTATAGTGGTATCTCTGTGGCTCTGATATGCATTTCTCTAAGGACTAATGATGCTGAGCGTCATCGTATGCGTATCTTCTTTGCAGAAATGTCCATTCAAATCCTTTACCCGTTTAAAAAAAATGGTGGTTGCCTTTTTGTTACAGAGCTTTGTAAGAGGTTCTAAATACATTCTGGGTACTTGATTCTTATACACATAAGATTTGCCATATTTTCTCCTTCGGTAGCTTGTCTTTTCACCTTCTTAATAGTATCCTTTGATGCACAAAGTTTTTAATTTGGGAAAGTCAATGTATCTGTTTCTTTTCATTGTTGCTGTTCTTGTTACTGTGGTTTTGATGTCAGACCTGAGAAATTGTTGCTAATCCAAAGTCATGGAGATGTATGTCTACCTTCCTCAATTTCATAGTTTTAGTTTTTACATTGAGTTCTTTGACCCTTTTGAGTAGTTTCTTGTGTGTTACATAAGGTGATGACAATCCATTATTTTGCATGTTGGTTATCCAGTTTTCTCAGCACCAGTTATCAAAAGCCTTTTTGTCCATGAATGGTCATGGCAACCTTGTCAAAAATCAGTTAACCATAGATGTATGGGATATACTTGTAGGCTTTCAGTTTGTTCATTATTGTCGATGTCCTTATCTCTACTGCACTATCTTGTATACTGTATCTTTGTAGTGAGTTTTGTATTTGGAAGTATGGTTTTGTACTTTGTTCTTTTCCAAGATTGTTTTGACTGTTCTGGGTCTCTTGAATTTCTATATGAAATTTAGGATCAGTGTGTGAATTCTGCCCAAAAAAACCCCCCAAAACCAGCTGGAATTTTAAGAGAGATTGCTTTAAATCTGTAGATTAAGTTGAAGACTGTTGTCATCTTAACAACATTAAGCCTTCTGGTACCTGAACATGGGATATCTTTACATTTATTTAGGTCCTTTAAAATTTTTCTTTAACAGCATTTTGTAATTGTCCAAGTATAAGTCTCACACTTCTATCCTGAGGTAGTTTACTCTTTTAACTGCAATTGTAAACAGAATTGTTCTCTTAATTTCATTTTTGGATTGTTCATTACTAGTGTACAGAAATACAATTATATATTATTATATATCTGCAATTTGCTGAACTGTTAATTAGCTCTAATAGATTTTTTGTGGATACCTTGGGATTTTTTTTTTCGTATAGAAGAAAATGTTGTCTGCAAATATATCTTTGTTCTTCCTTTCTAATCTGATTGTGTTTTCTTTTTCTTGTCTAATTGCCCTGGCCAGAACTCTAGTATAATGTTTAAGGCACTTATTTGGTAAATTAGAGAAAAGCAAGTATTTGGTAAATTAGAGAAAAGCAAGTATATTCTCCAACCATAATGGAATGAAATCAGAAATCAAAAACACAAGGAAGTTTGAAAAATTTTCAAATTTCCTTGTGTTTTTGATTTCTGATTTCATTCCATTGTGGTTGGAGAATATAGTTTCTGTAATTTTAATCTATTAAAATTTATTGAGATTTGTTTTGTGGTCCAACATACTGTCTTTCCCGGAGAATGTTTCAGGTGCATTGGAAGAGCGTGAGTATTTTGTTCTTGTTGGTTGGAATGTTCTGTAGTTGTGTTAGGTCTGTTTGGTTTATATTTTTCAAATTTTCCGTTTGCTTTGGATCTCTCTCTGTCTAGGTTTTATATCTACGACTGAAGGTAGGGTGTTGAACTCTCTCAACTACTAATGTTGAATCTTCTGTTTCTCCCTTTCAGTTCTGTCAGTTTATGCTTCGTGTATACTGGGGCTCTGTGGTTAGGTTTATACATGTTTATAATTGTTAGGTCTTCTTGACGGATTGGTGTTGTTATCGTTACATGATTTCCTTTCTGTCTTACAACAGTTTTTGTCTTGAGTATGTTTTTTTCAGATGTTCGTGTAGCCCCCACAGCTCTTTTTTGCTTCAGTTTGCATGTGATCTCTTTTCTCATTCTTTTGTTTTGGATTTTGTTGTCATTTGTTTAGTGACTTTTCTGATCTAATATAAAAAAATAATTGTAATTAATTAAAAATTCCCGAACCAATTATATATTTATTTTTTATTTTTATTATTTTTTTAAAGATTTTATTTATTGGGGTGCCTGAGGGGCTCAGTGGGTTAAAGCCTCTGCCTTTGTCTCAGGTCATGATCCTCAGATCCTGGGATCGAGCCCACATCACGCCCTCTGCAGAGAGCCTGTTTCTCTCCTCTCTCTCCCCCTACCTGCCTTTCTGCCTACTTGTGATCTCTGTCTGTCAAATAAATAAATAAAATATTTGCGGGGGTGGGGGTGGAGGCAGGCTCCCTGCTGAGCAGAGAGCCCGATGCGGGGCTCGATCCTAGGACCCTGGGATCATGACCCGAGCCAAAGGCAGAGGCTTTAACCCACTGAGCCACCCAGGCGCCCCCTGAACTAATTTTTTAAAGTTTGTGGTTGTCATGTGTCACCTCTGAAGTCTTTATGCTGTTAGCTTCATGGTCAACTAATCATCACGCAGAGATGCCCTTAAATGCCCAGGACTAAAAACACGGCCCAGTTTTTGCAGAAGCGTCTGAGTGTGCATTTGGGCGCAGCCTCCACACTCAGCCAGGCAGTTTACATCTTCGCCTTAGTCCTAGCTTCCTGCCTCTGCAGAGCCTCCAGATCAGCCAGAGGTAGGAACTTTTCAGGTCTTTTCTGAGCAGGTACACAGCATGTGTGTGGCCTTTTAGATTCCCAGGAATGTGTCAGAGCTCCTGAAAGCCCTTTCAAGCATCTCATTCCTCGCCTTTCCTCCGAAGCTTTTGGTTAGTCTGCTGTTCAGTCCAGCTGTTAGTCCTTTGTGTCAGGCCGCTGTGGCTAACACCTTTGCCTATGAATGTTTTTGATGCGGCCCTCTTAGCGCTGGTGGAGTTCTCAGACAAGACAGGGCAAGGGTTTTTGAGCCAGTCTTCCAGGTCACAGGTCACAACAAATAATTACACGTCTTTGAGGAATGAAGTCTGTTCTGCACCCTCTGGTCCTGGTGCTGGAAATGCCAGGTCTTACTTATATTCAAGGCCACCATTGAGCTGGAGGGAAGGGTTTGGGACCAGGCTAAGTTAAAATACCAGAGAGCTCACTATACTTACTGAATTTTCCATTTTTCTTGATGAACTGTTCTCTTGGTTGCTGTGAACTTTAATTTATCGAATTTAAGAAAGTTGACGGTGACAGCGTTGCCAATTTTTTCATTGCTTTATGGAGCGATGGGCTTTGGAATTACTTACCTCCACCATTTGTACCGATACCTCTTGTGATTTTTTTTAAGAAAGATTTTTATTTATTTGTGAGAGAAAGAAAGCATGTACACACAAGCACTGGGGAGGGGCAGAGGGAAAAGGAGAAGCAGACTCCCTGCTGAGCAGGGAGCCCCATGTGGGGCTTGATTGCGGGACCCTGAGATCATGACCTGAGCTGAAGGCAGTGACTTAACTGGCTGAGTTAAGTGCCCCCTGGCTGAGCCACCCAGGGGCCCGTCTTGTGATGATATTTATTTAACTTGCCAAATGAGTTCATCATATGTGGGGGGAACAATGTGCCAAAGGCTTTATAGGGTTCTATAAAGATTTGTACTTTACCGTATAATACTCAATACCGAATAATGTACTTTAATCTTTGATGTATTTAAGTATTACTTAGTTTTGGAATTTAAGTTCTTTTTACCTTCAGGCTCTTAACATTTGATACTACTGTTGAGCTGTGTGTGAGTAAGTACCTTCAGTTGTCACTGGGTCCTTAGAGTAAAATTACTTTTGCAGAACTATTTGGTCACCTTTATTTTGATGCCTAAGGTTCTCTTAATGATGACTAACTTGGAACACTGAAAAAGAATACCTTGACAAGGAAAATATTATTTCTACCATATTGCAGATTTTGACATTTTTCAAGTGCATTGCGATAACTTTTGTGTGTTATGTGGTACAAAATGATTTTGCATGAATCATCTCGCAGAATGAGTAGTTTATATGTTTGGTGTTTATTTCTGGCCTTTTAAAATAATTTCTTATATTAACAATGTAGAAAAATGTCTTATTTCCTTCTGTACTGTGAATTCTTTTATTGCTAGAAACCTTGATCGATTAATCTTATGTGAGATGAAAACATCTAGATGTTAGCTAAACAGTTAACTTGAACAGAGGTGGTTTTTCACATTCTGTTTCATTAGTATTTTCTTTTTTATAATAATTTCCATTTTCTTTTGACAAAGTACATGGTCAGCATGGAAAATGTAGCAACTAGAGATATTATATCTAATTTACTATTCAAAGATAGCTACTGTAACATTGGACTTTTCATAGCATTCATAGAGATGAACATGCGATTTCATAACATTCATAAAAATGAACATTAGGTGATTATTTGTTGAAACATTGTTGAAACAATTTTTTCCCTTAATTTCTGTGCTCAGTTTTATTACCCCATCAAGCCTTTCTTTCAGGCCAGGGTGCTTACATGGGATCTTGATCCTATTCTGTAATATTTTTTGCTACTTAAAATTTTTAGAGTATTCTCATCTAGGTGTTTCTGTCTTAAATGCAGTAGGTTTTCTTCCCTAGCTTGAATGCAGCCAAAGCCCTGGCCCTCAGCCAGGCTGGGGCACTGTAGTCTGGCAGTGGTGCCAGCACCCTCTCCCACTTCTAGTTCTTTCTGATGATGGGATAAAGAAGGGAACAGAGGGCAGAGGTGCCACCCTTACCCTGGGCCAGGTAACAGACGTTCCTGATTGGAAATAAGTGATCAGTTGCTCCAGTTTGATTTCAAATTTCAGTATAAATTGGGATTATGATTTAATGTTTCTCTAAATATTTAGCCAGTTGTCTTCATACTCGTTAAATTACTGCATTGTCACTAAAGAGAATAGTAGCTTTCTTATCCAATACTAATTCTTTTATAATAGCACAGTATCATGTTTGCATTTCAGCTAACCGCTGTGGGGGTGGGGAGAGACGGAATGTAAAGAGAAACAATAGAAGATAATTCTTGGCTTCCGAGCTTGCAAGGGTTCAGTTTCTCATAATTTTGGCATGATTCACAATTTTTCAAGGGTAATTTTTTCTATATGAGATCTCCTACTTTGTATGACAACTTTATAACTTAACTTCTGATTAGGACACTCTTCTTCAGTATACACTCAGATCTGTTTCCAGACTTTCAGTTTTTCTCCTCATCTAGCTATATTTATTTTTCTGTACCAGAATTGAACTCTTTTAATTTTTGAGGCTTTGCAGTATTCTAATTTGATAGTGTAAAGTCTCTCTTACTGCGTTGTTTTTTCCCCCCTTCCGTGGTGGGCAGAAGAACGGAGTTATTTGTTGGTTTTTCTACCATAACTCTTTGTGAACTCTTCCTCCCCCCACACATTTACCCCCCACACCCAAAGAAAAACCTCTCTTGGGTTGTTCTTTTATGTTTGTTTGTTTTTAATTACATCAAACGTGTAGCTTTAAATTAGGGGATATTTTGTCTTTACAGATTTCTTAAACCTCTCATTTAGGAATTGGTACAATCTTCAGTATTTTAATTCCCCCCCCTACCTCTTTCCCTCCCTTCCTTTTTTATTTTCTGAGTGTTCCATTGTAAAATTCAGTAGCAGCTTCATTCCTGGGTAAATTTACATTGATTGTTCCTTGTTTTTTATTATGAGTGGAATCTTTTTTTTTCCCCATTCTACTTTCCAGTTACTTTATCTTGAGAGACAAATCCTCATTCTTCTTAAGCGGGCATAGTTTTACCACATTAAAAACTTCCATTTAACATAGAACCAGCAGTACTGATCCTGGTACAGAACAAATGTTGCCAGGTAGGATGTGCCTCACCGTGAAATAGTGTGGTTAAAAGTGCTTATGAGGGGCGCCTGGGTGGCTCAGTGGGTTAAGCCTCTGCCTTTGGCTCGGGTCATGATCTCAGGGTCCTGGGATCGAGTCCCACATCGGGCTCTCTGCTCAGCAGGGAGCCTGCTTCTCCTCTTCTCTCTCTGTCTGTCTCTCTGCCTACTGTGATCTCTGTCTGTCAAATAAATAAATAAAATCTTTAAAAAAAAAAGTGCTTATGAGGAATGCGTGGAAAATTCTCTTTTAAAAGCTTTGCTGGAAAACTCTCAGAATTTGAAACCGCATGCTTTTGTGTTTCAGCGGTGGTATTGTTGTGATGGCCTTCAGATGAGAATGGATGCTTGTAAGTCGCTCACCTTGACCAGCGTTCAGTCAGTTGCATTTACCGATGCCATCTGAGACATGACATGTGGGCCCCTGTGATGAATCTGCTTTGAAACATCTCTTGTCTTCTGTGTTGGTTTTTGAACAAAGACACCTTTGACTCATCTATTAGTTTTCATTTTTTCCTTCAAAGAGCTCTGGTTTTGAAGTTAGTTGGTAATTTTGATTTTGGTGTTGTCTGATTACCCCACACCTCCACGTTCCCTTCTCTGGCGCAAAGTCTTGTACAAATGTGGCTTAAAGATTATATTCTTGGCTGATGGACATTCTGCCTGTTCTGACTTTAGAAGTGGGTGAGGACAGCTTGTGACCTACGTTGTGTAACCAGGTGGTAATAGAGCCATCTTCTTAGAGGGATCATTAATGTATGGTATCTAATAAGCCACCTGATGCACATAACAGAGACAGTTAATCAACAGATTAATAAATTAGACCTCTATTCACGCTTAAATTATCAAAGCTAATCATTTAAATGAGAAGTTCTATTTTAATGAACGTTCCTGGCACCATAGTTAATGACACTTGGAATTTTCACTAGAGCATTTAGTTCTTCCTTAGTGATTAGCTTTGATAGTATAATTCTAAATAGAGCACTAATTAACTTAGTTGTGACCTTTCCCCCAGTTATCTATTTATACATATACTTTTGAGATTTTAGCATTATATTTTGATATTTAGAAAGATCTATATTAGCCCCAGCCTTATTAGAAAATGACGATCATTTGTTTAGCAACATAACGGTTTCACAGCTTAGCGTCAAGAATATAAACACAAATGCACATGGAGTTGATACTGAACCGAGAAGCAAGGGTCTCTGACAGAATAAAATGAGCCTTTAAGCAATAAATAATGCAATTATTTAGACCCAAGAACTCTAAAATGAAACTAGAGTGTTGGACATTGGTTGGGCTGCCGTCTAAAGGTAAAGGAATAATCTGATTGGCAGGAGACAGACGTAGAAGGAAGAGTGTCTTCATGAAAGAAACTGAGAACGGTGCAGAACAACAGGAACAAAATGTGGTCAAGAAATAAGGACGAAGGGAGGGAAAGTATGGTTTATATCTTTAATTAGCCCACAGGGCTGAAGTATAGGTGGAAATCCAAATGACATTTTCTGTTGGAATTTTTTTTCTTTTTCCCCAGACAAGGAAGCTTTCTCTGAAATTTATAGCTGTGGGTCCTTGTCTTTCAATGTAAATTTCATAGAAATTTCCCTCTGTGAGGGAAAAAAATTGAAATTTTAAACTCATTGCCCAGAATGCATTTTATTGTAGTCAGTTAGCATGCTGTATAGTTTTTGGATTTAAATAACTTAAATACGCTTGTATGTGGTATCACATTTGAATTACTTTAGCAGATAGAGCATATTTTTGATGGTTGTTAAAGTTGTTGATGGATTATGTTTGGACTTTTTTTTTAAAGATTTTATTTATTTATTTGACAGAGGGTATTTATTTCACAGTATTATTTCACAAGTAGGGAGAGAGAGGCAGAGAGAGAGGAAGGGAAGCAGGCTCCCTGCCTAGCAGAGAACCCCATGTGGGGCTCGATCCCAGGACCGTGGGATCATGACCTGAGCCGAAGGCAGAGACTTTTTTTTTTAATTTTTATTTTTAAAGATTTTTATTTATTTATTTGACAGACAGAGATCACAAGTAGGCAGAGAGGCAGGCAGAGAGAGAGAGGAGGTGAAGCAGGCTCCCCGCTGAGCAGAGAGTCCAATGTGGGGCTCGATCCCAAGGCCCTGGGATCATGACCCAAGCCGAAGGCAGAGGCTTTAACCCACTGAGCCACCCAGGCGCCCCTGGACATTTTTTTTTTTTTAAGATTTTATTTATTTATGACAGAGAAAGGTAGTGAGAGAAGGAACACAAGCAAGGGGGGTAGCTGGAGAGGGAGAAGTGGGCTCCACTCTGAGCAGGGACCCCAATATGGGGCTTGATTGCAGGATCCTAGAATCATGACCCGAGAGGAAGGCAGACGTTTAACCGACTAAGCCACGCAGGCACCCCTATGTTTGGACATTTTAATAAAAAAGAGTTAAGGAGCACCTGGGTGACTTAGTCAGTTGGGCGTCCAACTCTTGATCTCAGCTCGGGTCTTGATCTCAGGGTTTTAAGTTCAAGCCCCACATTGGGCTTCACTCTGGGCATGGAGCCTACTTTAAAAAAGAGTTACAATATATTCTCATTGAGAAGGACTCTGATTTATTGAAGACTCTTTTCAAAAACAGAACTTTGAAAGTAGTTGAGGCCTTGAAGAGCATTTATTCTCACTCCTTTTTAAAGGAGACCGAGGCACCAAGATATCGAGGGACTTGCAGCTTAAGCAGTTTTACTAATTAAAGCAGATCTGAGACTCCAGACTCCCAGGCCTCTTCTGCTTCACACTGTTCTTCAGCTTTTTATGCCATGAGTTAGGTGTCTTCCTGGAAAACAATAAGTGATTGCAATTACATGAGGTAGATATGTGGGTGGGGCAGGGAGTACCACATTATGTTCCTGGGACCAAAAAATGAAATCTTCGGCTCTATGAGGTTTTCCTTTTCGGTGGGGAGGATGGGAGGAGGGATGGTTCATTTTAGAATTCTTGATTTTTCCCCCCCTCAAATTCTTGATTCTTAAAAGCTGTCTGGTTCCAGCTGCTAAATGTTTGACTGCTTAAATGATTTATTCAGAAATCTCAAATACCAGAAAATTAACTATGAGAAATGTACTATGCTTCTCAATCTTCTTCTTCTTTTTTTTTTTAAAGAAAGGGAGTGATGGTAGGGGGAGGGGCAGAGGGAGACAGAGAGAATTTTTTTTTTAATATTTTATTTATTTGAGAGAGAGAGAGAGCGAGCGAGCGACGGGAGGAGGGAGAGGGACAGGCGGACTCTGAGTTGAGTGCAGAGCCTGACACAGGGCTGGATCCCATGACCCTGAGATCATGACCTGTGCTGAAATCCAGAGTTGGATGCTTAACTGACTGAGCCACCCAGGCGCCCCCATTTCTCAGTGTTCTTTAAATGTAAAACAAAAATTCTCTGGCATTATCTTGTTTTTTAAAGCTAGGAAACTTGCTTAATTATGATAATTATGGTTCTTCAGAGAAAATACAAATAGTTAGGAGTTAAAGGTAAACTTCTGTGGATATTTATTTCCTGCCTAAGCTGACACTTCTCACTGTAGGAGGCGTTGCAGTCTGTGACGGATAACTTAACTGTTTCATATTCAAGAAGAGTAAACAAGAGCCAGATAGATTCAAGGTAGCTCAAAATGTCACAGCAGCAAATCTGACATTTCTCTCTCAGATGCAATATTGCATTCATTCTAGTATCTCCTCTATTACCTTGTGTTTGGATGTAGGAAAATAATATCGCTTGGTGGGAAGATACTATTTGCAAATTTTAAGTGCCTTCGCCTGTGAGCTGCTTCTGACGGTACTTTTCTTTATTTAAAACTAAGTTGGTGTTAATGCACTTTGCTACAAAGTCACATTCATTTCAGTATACCTTTCTTTTAAGAAAAACAGTAACAAAACCCAGAGATAAATGTACCACGGTTTGAAAAATTAAGATAAATTTTGCTTCTATTGTTATGATTGAATCTTATAAACCTAATGTTGACATTAAAGTTGTTTTTAAAGTTATGCTTAGATAATGCATTTTATTTTAAAAATAATTCCTTTAAAATGACATGAAAGGAATAATGAAGAATGTCAGTTGTCTGGACAAGGGAATGCTGGTGGCTTGGATTATGACGTAGCCGTGGAAATGTGAGATGTAAATTCAGTCAAGATCTATTTGTAGTTAAAACCTACAGGAATGGGGCACCTGGGTGTCTCAGTCGTTAAGCATCTGCCTTTGGCTCAGGTCATGATCCCAGGGTCCTGGGTTTGAGCCCTGCGTCGGGCTCCCTGCTCAGTGGGGAGCCTGCTTCTCCCTCTCCCTCTGCTGCTCTGCCTGCTTGTGCGCTCTCGCTTTCTCTGTCAAACAAATAAATAAAATCTTACCAAAAAAAAAAAAAACAAAACCAAACCTACAGGAATTGCAGATGGGTTAGATATTATTTAAGATGAAATGAAATAAAATAATCTGTTTCTTATTTCTACTAGCCACATTTCAATTGCTCAGTAGCCACAGGTGGCTAGAGGTCGGCTTATTGAACAGTGAGGGTACAGAACATCTCCATCATCACAGAAAGGTCTTACAGACAGCAGTGCTCTAGAGAAAGACTCATATCCTTCAGCTCTTTGAAATTGTCTTACATTATATTTTTGATAATGTTCTATCATCTCTCTTCTCTGTGTCTCTTTCTAAAGCATTTGTTAGACCTCCTGGACTCTCCATATCTTTTTTGGTCCTGTCATATTTTGGTATCTTTGTATTTTTTTCTTACTTTCTGAAAGATTTTTTTAAAATTTAATTTTATCTACAAACCCTCCTATTGCATTTTATATTTGAGCCCACAAATGTTTTAATTTCCAGGAGTTCTTTATTCTCAAGCTTTTCCTTTTTCATAATGTCTTACTTTTGTTTTTATAAACGTAATGCCTTTTTCGAGGAAACCAGTTGAGGGTTTGTTGTTATTGTCTTACTTTAGAATTTTAGTAAGAACTAAAATAATATTTCAAAAATATTTTTAAAACATCAATGTTACTTTTTTTCCTCTGGGCCTCCCTTTTCTTCTGTTTGTTTACCTATGACCATCTTTTGTGCTGGAAACTCTCCTTAAATGTCTAGTAACCTTCAATTGTCTATGTCACTAACGAGCAACTTGGGAGTTTTGTTCGTGTCTCAGGACTTACTGCCTGGCAGGCTTTTCCCTGGGGATCTTTTAATGCTTGAATTCCTTTGGTGGTTGGGGGAATGCAGAGTGAGACCAGCTGTTCAGCTGCACAGACTTTCATTTAACATTCTCCCGCCCCCAATTTTATCCCTTCACTTTTCATGGTAGCTGGTGTTTCTGAGGCTTGAGCCTCTGTGGAATTCTGCAGGGTGAATTGGTTCTTATCTTAGTTTGTGGCTCTAACTCCATGCTTCTTTCATAGATACTGTTCCTCCATTGAGTCTCCATATAGCCCAGAAATTGTGTCCTTTATTAATGCTGGTCATTTGGTCCTGATTGTTGTGGGTCTTTTATATTAGTTTATTATTATTTTAGTGGAGTCTTGGGCCAGTCTCCCCCACTAACTGGGAATCATGCCTTTTTAAAAAAATACTGTTTTATAATTCATCAAGTCCTTTTTTTTTAAAAAGATTTTAAGATATTACCCCCCCAAAAAACCCCCACAAAGCCACATACATATAATATAATATAATATCTGTGATGTATAAAAGCTCTTAGCAAACTAAAAATAGAAATTCCTCAACCTGTTAAAGAGCACCTGTAAAAATCCTACAGCTACCATATTTAATGGCAGAGATTGAATACTTTCTCTCTAAGACTAGGAGCAAGATAAAATTTCCACTCTGAACACTCCTATTCAACATTATACTGGAAATCTTAGCCAAAGCAGTATGGCAAGAAAAAGAAATCGAAGGCATGGGGATTGGAAAGGAAGACATAAAACTCTCCCTATTCAAAGATGATAGGATTATCAATGTAGGAAAGCCCAAGGAATCTATCCAGAAAACAAACCAACAAGAATCCTCTACTAATATGAATATAACAAGGTTTCAGGATATAAGATCAACACACACAAATGAATCTCATTTCTATATACTAGCAATGTATAATTGGAAACCAAAATGTACAAGTCAATACCATTTACAATAGCTTAAAGAAAAATGAAATACTTAGATATAAATCTAACAAAAACTGTACAAATCTGATGCTGAAAACTACAGAACTGCTAAAATGTAGTTTATTTGGTATATGAACCAATTTTTTCACTTGTCATCAAAATTTCTCTGCCTTTACTCAGATTCCTTTGAGGACAGATTCGAAAGTAGCAAATCATATTTTCATGCATTACCTTCATCTATGTGTACCAGCAGACTTTTTAAAAACAATTTCAAGTTTTGGTTCCTTTTCTGACAGAAAGGATCAATCATATTTATGATGTGATTTGAAATTGAATTTCGTATTTCATCTGCACATTCATCTTTGTCAATAGCTGCTTAGGAACTCTTATAATAAGTATGTTACACAGTACTTCCACAGTTCCTGCTGTGCATGTCAACTGTGTGATTTTTTTTGGATTTCAGTTGAATGATACAAATAATACACATTTTCTGAAAAGCTTAATTGAGTATTGTCTCCTTTCATTTCAGCTTTCCCTCGCTTTCTGATTTTTAGTTTTCCTCATTTAAGCTTTGCGGTTTATGTGTATCTGTTCATCGTAAAAAGATATTTTGTTTCTACTACCAGCATACATACGCTTAGTATTTAATGCAAAAAGGCTTATAAAGCTAATGCCTGAAATTTATATAAGTTTATTTAGTGTTCAGTATCACCAGGGTATTTGATTATCATAACCTGTTCTTTCTGAGGCCTTAACAGATGTTAGTTTTGTATTTTCATATTCACATGTAAAGACTTTAGAATGTGATTCCTGGCAGATCGTGACTGGGCTTATTACTAAATACTCAGGGCATAGTGATACAAAGAAACACTTTATTTTGATTCTAGGAGCTGATGATCTTGGTAACAACCCTTGATAAAGAAGACACATTGCACAGGCTACTGTTATCAGTCATTCAGGGATTACCTAGCCCTAGAGAAAGTGAAGCAGTTTAGGAGGGTTGGTTATTCTACTGAACATCATAATTTAATCATAATTTAATCATCAAATATGCTGATTAAATTCACAGGTGGCAGTTATATTCTAGAAAACTGGAATCACATTCAGAGTGATCTTGATCACTGAAAACATTCTTTTAAAGCAGAGCAAAATTAAAGGTGAATTTCGATATTATACTTAAGGACAGAAGAGCAATAAAGATATACGAAAAAAAGAACTAGCCAGATGGAAGGATAACTCTTGCCTTCGTCATCCAGTAACTAAAGTTTAGAAATGAAGAAACAAACTCATCATTTAATAGTGAGAAAATTGCTCTCCTCCTGTCCTTTCTGCCTTCTGAACAAGGGCAGACAGTCCAAGCCCATTCCCTCCTCCTGCCTTATATCCTAGTGATTCATCTGGGATGACTTTACCCTCACAGCGCTTATATCCAGTGTCTTCCATTTAGTTGGCTTGAGAATATCAGTTTGCTGCTCTTTTATATTCCCAGCAAACATCCTGTGATCACTGTGCTAATTCATCTCTCTTCTCTCTCCTTTGTAATCTAATCTCCTGTTCCTGATTTCCAATTACTGCTAACAACAGTGGCAAAAGACAGATTCCTCAGAACCATAGTGATCACAAACTGAATAATACATGTTACAGTTGGGGAGGCGGGAGAGGAGTGCGATAGTCCGTCAGTCTCATTCCATCATTTAAGATCTACACGGGGCCTTATCTTTATATGTTTATTAAAACACTTGTATGACAACAAACCCTGTGCCAGGAACAGTGCTTAATGCTGTGCATGCTGAACTTATTTAGTTCTTACCACAGTCCTAAGAGGTAGGTCCGGTGGGTAACGAAGCTCCGTTTACAGACGAAGTTCCCAGGAGGTCGGGCCACTTGCCCATGTGACAGTGCTGGCTGGTAAAACGCATCCTGAAGTCTAACAGTCTGGCTCCAGACTGAGGCTGCATACCTCACCGCCCCTCATGCTGTCTTGCCACCAAGACAGAGGCGGAGTGTTGGTCACAGCAGCGAGGCAGGAGGGAATTGGAGAGTCTGTGGGCAACGGTAAAAAAATCTTGAAATGGCTGGCTGATGGCTCTTGTTGAGAGCATTAAAGGGATCTGGGCTGTGCAGTTTAGCGAGGAGTAAACACAAGGAGTTAGTTAGTTGGGTTTCAAATGTATAAAGGATGTTTTTTTTGAGAGAGAAAGAGAGGCCAAGAGCACAAGTGGGAGAAAAGGGAAAGAAATTGTCTCCTCCATTGCGGGGCTTGATCTCATGACCCCAAGATCATGACCTGAGCTGAAACCAAGAGTCAGATGCTTAACTGACTGAGCTACCTAGGTGCCCTAAAGGAATTTTGAAAGAAAGATTCTATTTATTTACTGGAGAGAGAGAGAGAGAGAGAGATTGCACATGCGCACACACATGAGCAGAAGGGAGGGGCAGAGGGGGAGGGAGAAGTGTGGCCCAAGACGGGGCTGGATCCCAGGACCCTGAGATCATGACCTGAGCTGAAGGCAGACGCTTAACCGACTGAGCCACCTAGGTGTGCCTCTTAAGGAATTTTTTGAAGAAAATAATGTTCTGTGTCAGTTGAAGACTATATGTGAAAGGATGTGCAGAGAGTGAGCCCAATCAGGAGCGCTTCATGTGCGGTTGGGGGAGTCATGTCTTGCCATCAAATCTAAGGAATACTAAATCGGGAGGCTGTGAAGGTTTGGCAGTGGAGAGAAGTCGAGAATGGGTTACTGTTCAGGGCGGCTGTGGTTCAGTTGACTGTGATATAGTTTAATTTGAGCCAATACCTTTCTTCGTTCTTAATCTAATGTTACCTAAGATGGCAATAGAGTTTTAGAACCAAAGACAGGTAGTTGAGCTCTGTATCTTACAGATAAGGAAACAGAAAGTAGACGTGTGTTGTCATAGGACTGCCTGCTAAGGGCCAGAACTGAGTTTTGAACCCAGGTCTCCTGAACACTGTGTCCAGAGCTCAGGCTGCTTTTCCGGGCCAGGTGGTAGGGAGGGGGTCATCGTCACAGAGGACAGTATTTTGAGCATTGCTGTTTAATACAGTGCGATTGCTGTGTACCGAAGGGGGGAGGGGGTGTAGGTTTCACTGATTTACGAAATGCCCTTTTTCTTTGTGTAGTATGAACCCAGAGGACCTGGTCGGCCCTTGTACCAAAGAAGAATCTCATCTAGCTCAGTCCAGCCTTGTTCTGAAGAAGTAAGCACTCCTCAAGACAGTCTTGCTCAGTGTAAAGAGCTTCAGGACCATAATAACCAATCTTCTTTCAACTTTTCATCCCCGGAATCCTGGGTAAACACCACCTCATCTACCCCCTATCAGAACATTCCGTGTAATGGATCCAGCAGGACAGCTCAGCCCAGAGAGTTGATCGGTAAGATGGAGTTGGTGGGTTCTTCAAACCACAGTTGTAACTGTCCGCTCCCGGATACTGGAGTCCTTCTTCCGCTCCTCCGGCCCCTGTTGACATTATTGTCTTGGGATAATTTTGGATGCTCATAGCCCATGGGTGTGTCTCAGGCATACAGTGTTAATTTAATTCAGCACTACGTTGAGTCCATGTTTATGCTCTGGAAGGGGAGTAGATCTATCTCTGGGAGCTCATCACTTTGATCATTTTGACCTGTGGATGAATGAAAGAAGTCGTGGAATTTAAACTGTATTTCTAAATAGAGTCACCTTTGCTTGGGAGAAGTTTGTTTTTTGGCTTTTGATCAACTCCCCCCCCACCCTAGCCTCTCCCCAGGATTGGGGTGGGAGGAGTTTGTTGGGTCAGCATCAGTTTTTAAGGATTTATTGTCAATAAAGTCCTTGACAGTTTGCTACACAGTAGAGTTTGGCCAGGAGAGAAACTAATAAAGTCCAACATTTTGAGATCTAGAAATCTTGTGTTTATTCCTTGTATTCTGATGGACTGAGAAATCCGAGACTAAAGAGGGGGAAGAAAGAAAGACATAGAAAGGCATTGGAATGGCCCTATACTGTATAGTTCAGTGAAGTCTGAAGTCTTTAGCCTTGAATGCAAGTAAATGCACTTTTATCTTCCCTCTTTTTTTTTTTTTAATATTAAATGTGAGGAAACAAATGGTATTATTTGAGTTCTCCAACCTGTAGCCTTCTCTTTGTAGGCTGTAGACATTGATTTTTGCGAATAAGTCTGTGATCTCTGTTGGATGATTTTCTGCCCTGGTGGCATCAACCTTTGTATTTGAATTTAATTTTGTTCATCTTTAGAATGTGAATCTACTGTTTCTGTAACTGGCCCATTTTTGAGTATGTGCCATGTAAGCATATTTTTAGAACAATAGACATAGTAGGACAAAAGCATTAGAAAGATTTTGGTTTTGTTTCCTGGCAAGAGACATTGTTGTCATTTTAATTTTTAAACGTTCATGAATACCTACAATGTATATAAGCAGCTGCGTTTTTGCTGAGGTTCCTTTATCATTTTAAAGGTGTGACATACATTCGCTCATATTATCATACCTGAATTTCTTGAGAAACATCTCAATTACAAATCAGTGATAAGGGCTTTTTAATTTTAGTTGTTTTGTTTATTATCATTTATTTTTAAATTATAATTTAGTTTTTATTTTTAAATTATTTTTAGTTTAAAAAATTTAAATTTAAATTCAGTTTATTCAACATGTACTGTATTATTAGTTTCAAGGGTAGAGTTCAGTGATTCAGCACTTGCACAGAACACCCAGTGTTCATTACATGTCGTGCCCTCTTTAATACCCGTCACCCGGTTACCCCATCCCCCACCCCTCTCGCAACCCTCAGTTTATTTCCTAGAGTTAAGAGCCTCTTGTGGTGTGCTTCCCTCTCTGTTCTTCTCTTATTTTATTTCTCCTTCCCTTCCCCTGTGTTCATCTGTTCTGTTTCTTAAATCCCACTTATGAGTGAAATCACATGGTATGTGTCTTCCTCTGACTGACTTACTTCAGTTAGGATAATACATTCTAGTTCTGTCCGTGTCATTGCAAACAGCAAGATCTCATTCTTTTTGATGGGTGAGTAATTATTATAATTTATTTTAAAGACAACATCCTTTCTCTCTCTTTTTTTTTTTCTTTCCACCTTAAATTGTAGGGTAAGTTTTGGCCCAAACCAGTAAAAACCTGACTTGAACTGATAAGGAAGAAAGTTTTTAAATAACTGTCCAAAGCACATGTCATTTTATGGGGTCCTTTCCACAAATACAGTGTTATTATTTTGTCATAACTAGCAGACAAATTGTAGTATTCTTTACCTGAAAGTAACAGTTAAGTGTTAAAAAAATGAACTCAAGACCACGAGTTTCCTGAAGCACAACTTCCTGTCCATTAGTATTTATTTATTTATTTATTCCTTTTTAGAGGAATGCAGCCTTAGGGGGATATCAGAGGGAAAATAGTCCCCGTGCGGGCAACTTCTTTCTGAAGTTTGAGACTTATTCAGTTAAAGAAAACTGTTCATATCGAATTGGTTTGGTATTTAAAAGTGGTCATTGTGTCTGATGTGGTCATATTTTCTCCACACTTGAAAGCCTGAGAGCAGAGAATTATATCTTTGACTTTTCTGAACTTTGGAGTTCCTGTTTTGTCACTGATCACACGTCCCACTCTTGGAGAGTATCTGCCGAGGAAGAAGATAATCAGATAGGTTTTGTGTGCTTCAGGAGCTGGGGTCGTAGGCAGGCTGGTCACACTGCTCAGCCTTTATACCCAGAGGTGTCCCCCCCCCACCCCCGCCCCAGGGACGCTGCATACTTCATCAGACATTCTCTAGTGATGTTTGGGTGAAAATGTAAGATTAGCTAGAGATCTGCACTTTGAAAAAGATCATTGGGTGTCAGATTAGTGATGCTGTTAAAGCACAGTTTCTCTTCTTTGGAGAATGTGTGATAAGTCACATTAATAGAGATCTCAGATTTGTGGTTCATTAAGTGTATAGGCATTAGGTGAAACTGCCTCTGGGCTTATTTTATAAGTATTAATTATTTAGTTGAAAACATTTTATACTCTAATTATATTGTCACGAAAATGAGAGCATGGTTAAATAAATCTTAGTGAATAAGAACAGTAAGTTTTTGAACAACCAATAAAATATGTTATAGTAGCTAGTACAGGCCACTGTTATAGTGAAATGTTTGGCTTTTTTTTTTTTTTAATGTTTCAGGTTTTTATTTAAATTTTAGTTAACATACAGTGTAATACTTGGTTTAGGAGTAGAATTTAGTGATTCATCATGAAATGTTTGTTAAACTAATGCTCTTAAAAGTAATTGTTTTACAAAATCCGTGATATCATCAATGGACAAGTGAGAAATGTTCTAAAAATATGTTAGGTGGCTTAAGCTAATTTTTAAAAAAGATTTTATTTATTTATTTGACAGAGAGAGACACAGCGAGAGAGGGAACACAAGCAGAGGGAATGGGAGAGGGAGAAGCAGGCTTCCTGCTGAGCAGGGAGCCCAATGCGGGGCTCAATCCCAGGACCCTGCGGTCATGATCTGAGCCAAAGGCAAACGCTTAACAACTAAGCCACCCAGGCACCCCTTAAACTAATTTTTTAAAAAAGATTTTATCAATTTATTTGACAAAGAGAGCACAAGTAGGCAGAAAGGCAGGCAGAAGGAGAGGGGGAAACAGGCTCCCTACCAAGCAGAGAGCCTGATGCGGGACTTGATTCCAGGACCCTGAGACCATGACCTGAGCCAAAGGCAGAGGTTGAACCCACTGAGCCACCCAGGCGCCCCTTAAACTAATTTTTAAAAAGATGTTATTTATTGGGGTGGGGGTAGAGTGAGAGAGAGCATGAGCAGTGGAGGGAGAGGGTGAAGCCGACTTCCTTACTGAACAGGGAGCCTGATGTGGGACTTGATCCTAGAACTCTGAGATCATGACCTGGGCCAAAGGCAGACTCTTAACCAACCGCCTGAGCCACCCAGGTGTCCCTAAACTAATTTTGGACAATGTTATGAATTTTTAAAAAACATTCTATTTATTTATTTGTTTTTAAAGAGAGAGAGAACACAACCTTGCAAGCAAAGGGCAGGTAGAGGGAAAGGGAGAGAATCTCAAAACTCGAGCTGAGCATGGAGCCCAATGTGGGGCTCTATCCCATGACTCTGAAATCATGACCTGAGCCAAAATCAAGACTCAGATGCTTAACGAATTGAGCCACATAGGTGCCCCTAAACAAATTCATTAATTTCTTAAGTTTTAAGGTAGTACTATGAAATTAGCATGTTGATTCAATGAAATGCTAAAACTAAAAAATGTATTTTCACTTTACCATCTCAGTGCACAAATAGATAAATAATAAACATAGGGAAAAGAATCCATAAATATCTGTTCAAAAGACATGCAAATTAGAGCTACAACAAGATATTTATTTATAAAATAGGCTAAGACTGAAAACAAAAAACAAAAAACCACCAGTGTTGTGACGGGGTAGGGAAATGGGCAAGCATTGTTGGCAGAGTGTATGTAGGCATATCTGTCTGGGGGGACGTTTGGCTGTAGTTAATGAAAGCTGTAATTATGTATATACCTTGGAACTCAGGCATTATACTTCTAGGGGTTTATCGTAAGGAAATAGTCATGAATATTTAGAAATATTTGCTTATAATATCACAGTATTATCACAGTATTTAAAGGTGTGAAAAGTTGAATATAATCCAAATTTCTAAAAGCCAAAGGTTACCTAAATAACTTATGAAATATCTGTGTTATATGATGTCTTTAGGAAGAAGCACACCAGGTTAAGGCTTATCTCTGGTAGAGGAGAAGGTGAATGACTTATTTTCCTCTTTGACTTTTTCTGTAGTTTCCAAATTATCCTCAGTGAATATGTATAATCCAGTACAGTGTTAGTGAAGAGGGGCAGCATTTGCCACCCTCAAGTAGGGCTTTTTGGCGTTAACGATTATTTTAGGCTGATTATTTTTAAGAAACTATAGACACAGAAGCTCTGAAAACGGGGTGAGAGTTACCATTTTGTAAGAGAGATGTACATTTACAAGGGAAATCTCTATTTGTAAGAGTATCTCCCTTTCTGTACCAGGAAGAGGAGGAGGATTCTAAATTTCTGGAAAGTATACCTGGAGAAAACAACAGCTGACCCTTTAACTTAACCCTGCATAACAACTTTTCCCCTTGTTCACTGGGCCTTTCCTGGTAACCTTGCATAACTGCCCTCTACCCCCAACATCTTTTGCCTTTAGCTGGAGATGTTATTTTAGTTGCTGGGTTGGGCCATTTCAGGGAGTTATTCAAGTTTCCTGGCTCTCCCTCAGTATATAGAAGGTGTACATGTTTATTAAACTTTTGTTTGTTTTTCTCCTGTTAATCTGTCTTAATATAGGGGGTGTCTCAGCTAAGAACCTACAAGAGTAGAGGGAAAATTATTTTCCTCCCCCTACTTTAGTTAAACCTTTAAAATATTGAAAAAAGCCGTGTTTAAAAAACAGGTCTTGGTTTAGTGGACAATAAAATTAGGGAAGAGTGGAGTCGAATCTTAAAGGATGTTAAGAATCAGGCAAATTACCTACAGGAAATGTGAAGAAAAATTTATAGCCATTTTTCCTCCACCATATTCTGTGTTTACTTATATATTATAAGAAAAGAGGGCATTCTTAAGAAATGGAATCCAGGGACTCCTGGATGGCTTAGTCGGTTAAGCCTCTGCCTTCAGCTCAGGTCATGATCCCAGAGTCCTGGGATGGAGTCCCGAATTGGGCTTCTTGTTTGGCGGGGAGCCTGCTTCCCTCTCCACCTCTGCCTGCCTCTCTGCCTGCTTGTGTACTCTCTCTCTCTCTTTCTCTCTGACAAATAAATAAATGAATGAATAAATAAATAAATAAAATCTTTACGAAATGAAATCCAGTGTTACTCTTACTTAAGTTAATCATAAGAGCTGTTTGATCAGAAGTCCACATATATAGATCCTTTCTGTTTAAGAAAGAACATGTATGTTCTCATTTTCAAAGTTGAGCAGTTACTATAATAAATATCACAGTGTGTACATGTAAAACAGATTTTTGAAGCAAACCTTCGGCTTTGACCTCTAGTTTTTATATGTTAGCTATTCTTGTTTACGTAGTTAATTCTTTTGCAAGTGTAATTAATGATTTGATTAGATGTGCTGTGATTTCAACATTCTGTGGCAGAAGTGGTCCGTCCTCGTGGCTATACTGTCACTGAGTTCCTGGAGATGAGAACCAGTTGTGACACCGTGAGCCGACGAGATGCACGGATGTTGCTGGGCGTGCCCTCAAATCCTCATTACTGTTCTCTGCTTTTAGTTCCACCCAAGACCGTCAAACCCCCTGAGGATCAGCTGAAGTCTGAGAACCTCGAGGTGTCCAGTTCCTTCAACTATAATGTGCTGCAGCATCTCGGCCAGTTCCCCCCTCTCATGCCCAACAAGCAGATCGTGGAGTCGGCCAACAGCAGTAGCCAGCAGAGCTCTGGGGGCAGCAAGCCCGCCATGTCTTATGCCAGTGCTTTGCGGGCCCCTCCCAAGCCCAGGCCCCAGCCTGAGCAGGCCAAGAAGAGTAGCGACCCTCTGTCTCTGTTCCAGGAACTTAGCCTGGGGAGCTCATCAGGCAGCAATGGCTTTTACTCCTATTTTAAATAATCACTTTTTTTTCCCCTCAAGGGAGAATGTTTTAATTTCTGTTTGTATCAGTAGAATTAAGATAGTTGGACTTCATCTATAGATGCACAGTTCCCTTTGTTTTAATATTAAATATGTTCTCACTTACTTGCTTTGCTGCTAGACTTGCGACTAATTTTTTAAAAGTCTATTCCATTATTTTGCATTTTTGACGTGAGTCTTTTGACAGCTTTTATGTAGAATAAAAAATATTTTTAAATTTGTGTATTGTTACATATGTTTGCATCAAGCTAGCAGCTAAGAGGTTAATTGTGCAACTATAAAAAAAAAAGAAAAAAAACTTTGTCTAAAATGTATTTAAAAAGAAAAAAAATTGTAAGTAGCATTTACATTTATTCAATAATATTACCATATGCTGGGTTTCTGTACCAGAAATGGCCAGTTGATGTACAAATGTATGTTATTTTTGCTTAAATTCATTTAAAATTTTTTAAAATAAAGGGGCAGCATCTTCTAAATACTTTAAGTTTTATCAGCTTTTTTTTTTTTTTTTTTTTTTTTTGGTGACAAGATGCTGCATTCTAAAACTTTTATAGTTTTAGACTATGTATGATGTGCTGTTGTAATCTCCATCCACTGTAGGATAGAGTTAAAGGCATTCTTTGCAGGTGTATTTTGTATGCCACTGTTTTTTGTAACATGAAAAAACATTGGCATATTTAGTTATTTTTTGGACAAGCTATACTTCAAGCTTGTTTTTAACGTTAATTTGATAGTGTGTGTGTGTTTTTTTTTTTAAACAAATCATGAAGCTGAAAAATTTTTAGGATTGTTGGTGCTTAGTAGACTTGATAACTATTTTAAAAATGCGTGAATTTAGTAAAATCCTTTTTTTCTCACTATGCATGTGTAAATGTTTGTAATCTGGCTTCCCCCCCTCTCCAGTGGTATAAAGAATTGTACCGCTTTAAGGTTTGTTTTTTTTTTTTCCCTCCAGTAAAAATTTTGGTACCTTATTTGATGTTTACATTAAAATGTGACATTATATATGGCAATTCCAATATTTTGCTAACTGTTTTGTTTGAGGACATCATTAAAAAGAAATATAATGTTTGTCCAAAATGTATCAAAATTCATCAAAATCTGGGGCAAAAAACTACCCTTGTTTTTCATGTCTTTTGATTCTCATAAAATAACCCCACTGAACTTGTATAAAAACATAAAATTTAAATAGCTATCTTAATTATCCTACAGTCTAAAAATTGTTTTGAATGAACTTTGGTAAAATCCAAAGGAAAACATTTACCCTCTTGAAACTTGTGGTCTTGTAACACATTTGAAACAATGCATGTCCTTATTGTTTTCCTGATTTGGTAGTACTACTTTTCTACTTCAGAGATATCTTGAAACTACAATATAACTTTTTTTTTTTAAAATAAGATAAGGTTGGAAAACATTGCTAATGAACCAATGGATCCCGATGATCCTTTCCAAAATAGTTTTTTGGAGGACTACTTTGAATAGGCCATCCTGTATTCACAGTACATTTTTAAAATGGGGTTGAAAAGGACCAGGAGTACAGAAAACTCCTTGCATCTCTTCTGGGTCTGGAGTTCAGTTGCTGGCGGCCAGCTACAGCGCCCCCCCCCCCCCATCATCCTCAGACAGTTTAGGAGAAGAGAATGCCTTGAGTTCAAGGTTAGCGAGTCTGCAGGACAAACAAAGAGCACCTCCATTCTTCCGATCTGTCCTTCTGCTCAGAGTGGGTGCCCGTCATTTGCCTGTGGCTTTCCGTCAGGGGCCACGAGTCCTCGTGTGAGGCAGCAGATGGAGACGTGTCGACTGCAGACGTGTTAATGGTTAGTATAAATCACGGTTGGAAAACAGAGTCGGCAAGTTCCAGCACCACAGTTTTCTCTGGCTGATGTCAGACCGCCGCATTGACCTAGGTCAGATTTTGCTCGAGATAACTTTAGTCACAAGAAAAGAAGAAAATGTTTCGCCACATAGCTATGTATTTCCGATTCTCTGACGAAACTCAAGACTAGCCCAAACGAAGATTAGATCTCCCTGATGTGAGGATGTCTGTGAGAAATCGTTTTTTTCAATGGTGATGATTTTCTCTCCCCCCCAACCCCCCAGCAGAAATGTTTGGGAGCGTTTGAGAATAGGAAGACAGAACTGGCACACGTCAGGGCTTTCAGATAATCCTTTGCTGTGGAGTGATTGCCTGATTTTCGGTTTTCCGTTCTTGAACCTTTAAAAAGCATCAGTTTGAAATTATTTGTATTTATAGTTAACGAGGTCAAGGGCATATCCCACCGCTTTACATAAATACACCGACACTGGAAGCTTTGGATAAGGAAGCTGCGAAGTCGTTGTGGCAGCCTTGTTTCAGCAGTTATTTCCAAAAACACTAGAGATAATAGCTGCTTATCCGTCCCCTGTCTGCTGTGTCCAAGTGGCCCTCATTTCCTTACTGTTCCTGCAGCCAGTCAAGGATTCGGATATCGTTTTCATCTACTACCTTTTTAGATTCTGCCTCGAGTGCGTGTTCTAGCACACCTGCCCTTCCTCAGCTTCACTTAATGCCATCTTCCCAACCATAAATAATGGTTCTGAGCAAGTCTTACTGCAGGAATCACTAAATTTCTCTTGCAATGAGGCGTGACTTCTGAGGGCCGTTCATGCTGTCTGGGTATTACTTAGGTAGTATTAGCCAGTACCCACAAAGCAGAGTTAGAAACAACTTATGTGCTGGGTTCAACCTTAGAGTTGAGATGGAACTTTTTTTTTTTTTTTTTTAAAGAAACCTTGATGTTAACACTTGGATGATACCAACTATTACCAGCTTCCTTTTCTTCCAGAATAGATTTCTTTTCAGTGAAGTTAATTGTTCACACGATGTCTTTCTACTTCTTTGTTCTTCATATCACTCTGAGGTTTTCCTTTTTCTTGCCAGAATCTTTTTTTTTTTCATCTCACTTTTTCAGTGCTACTTGAGATTTTCTTTTTTTTTTTTTTTTACCTTAAAGAAATTCTTTTGGGTGATAGCACTTGTAGAGTATCTATGTTCAAGATTTTTCTCCTGATCTAAAAATGAATTTTTGTTAAGGTTAGAAGAAAGAAACTCATTCAGTGTAACGTGGGTGTTTTCTGGTGTGTTTTTAAAAGGGGTTTTGGCTGCCAATTTGGCACACACTTTGCCAAATTGTTTTAGCAGAGCTTTGTTTTTGATTAATCAGTAGTTAATTATTGACCATTTAAACTAACATGACCTTAATTTTCCTTTCCTCAGACAGATAGGCTTTCTATGCAGGTCATTTTGCATATATGAAATAACAAACTGCTTTGTGTGATTTTTTTTTGTGAGAGATTCTAGAATAAGTTCAGGTTCAGTGTAAACATCAGTTGGTCTTTTCAGTTCAAAGAATTGCAGAATAAGTAAAATAAGCAGAATTCCCACTGAATAAGCATTACCTAATTAAACATAGCAATCTCCAAGACCCATTTGCGAAAATAGTTTCTTTGTTTATGGAGGCATTGAAATTGCTGAGAAAGCTAACTGAATTTCCTCACTTTGAGATAATTAATATATGGTATTATCTTGCTCTAGTGTAGTTACCTGACATGTTTAATATTTTTCATGTATATACATCTTAAGAGCAAAACTGTAAACATAGAAGAATGTATCTCTAGCCACCTTGGCTAGAGAGAGCCACCCTTGCCTGAGAGCCAGGGGTGTGAAAAAACTGTTTCAAGTTAAACTTTAGATATCAGCTGTTGTTCTTAAGAAAATTAGATTTACTGAAATAGTCATTTAAAAAGACACACCGGTTAGATAGCATTGTTTCATATCAGAGTTGTCTCTGAAAAGGGAGTCCCAGAAAAAGTATAAAAATACAAGATTAAAACTTTAAATATATTGAGACATACAGATTGCTGCCTTAAAATGTAATTTAGGCTACATCCGTTGGTTTTTTTTTTTCCTTCTAGCTCCACAAAGGTAGTAATTTGTCCTTTATGATTAACCAGACATCATTTCTTATGAGCCATCCCCCACCCCGCCCCCGCCAACAATACAAAAACCCTTAATTTCTACCACCACCCTCCGTGTCTGCCTAAATCTTGGAATTAAATGTGTTAACCTGATTTTCCTCTCCCCTCTTTGCCATCTGATCCACAAACTACCCAGCAATTAGGAATAATGGCTAATGTTCTATGATTTCTTGTTCAAAATATCACGTAGCGA
Organism: Lutra lutra; assembly: GCF_902655055.1. Classification (NCBI taxonomy): domain Eukaryota; kingdom Metazoa; phylum Chordata; class Mammalia; order Carnivora; family Mustelidae; genus Lutra; species Lutra lutra. The sequence continues at coordinate 13,311,957 of NC_062293.1, read as the reverse complement.
TGTCCATCATATTATAAAGATACGGTCATGAAAGAGTACGTGGCATGCTCGTCTTCAGAGTTCTCATATATTGGGCGTCTTGCCTTTCCCTTCTACTTGAAGTTGGGTATTTATTTGCTGAGATTTCACTGTAAAGCTGCTAAATTCACACTTAACTACTTTCATACATCTGTTCAATTAGCAATCGCAAGACCATTGTTAAAAGGAGTGAATCTTACTAACGTTTAACATTCTTATAAGACACGTTCAGAAAATGTATTGTTAACTACTTTAAACTAGAATATCAAACATTAAAAATAAGACATTTTTAATGTAACATTTGAAATTTTTGAAATGATGGAAAAAATATCTAATTTGGAATAAACTTCAAGGAAACAGTCACAGGAGTTTCTAAATTTTTTTGAAGGGAGAGATCTGATAGAAGAATCTAGACTTAGTAATGTAAGCTGCGGTTAAACCCCAAACCCAGTTATATAGTTGTCTGAAGCTTCTAAAACTGGAGCGTGAAGGAAACCCAGAGACATTCATACACGTATAGTTTCAGCAATCAGTATTAGACCAGACTTTATTTGCAATTTGTTCAACAGAGAGATTTTATTTTGATACAAATATTAAGCATAAAGCATAGTAAGTTTTAAATATAATTCTATGAGTTCATTAAACGATATTATGGAACTTTCATTATGTTCTTGGGGTGTCTTTTTAGCTATTTCTGCACCTCATATAGGAGGCCTCTTCTGTATTCCGTTTTGTATACTAGCATGTGACTGCCTGCCTTAGAACTATGTCTAGGAGGGGAAATCGATATTACTTTAAAAAATACTTGGTTTTTGCAAATAAATTTTTTCATTAATACCTTTTTTGATACTTGAGAAGTGTAGGGGATGGAAGGGGTAGCCAATGACATAGCTTTAACACAGAAGTCCACCAGTAGTATCTGTTTAAAGATCTGTCTTATTTTAAGATTCTAGAAGCTCGAGAAGGGAGGAGCAGTGGTTCTCAAACTTCAGCTAGCATCGGAGTTACCTGGGATCTTGCTGAAACACAGACAGATGGCTGGGCCCTGGCCTGCAGTTTCTGATCCCAGGCTGAAGCCTCATCATTTGCACTTGCAACAAGTTCTCAGGTGACGCTGATGCTGCTGGTCCAGGACCCACACTTTGAGAACTGCTGGTCTAGAGAAAATCCGATGGTCTTTCTAACCGTGCATGTCTTTGCTCAGTGTAAACAACTTACCATGTGAGAAGGTTTTAGCAGTTATGATGTCATGAGTGGAACATTCATGGAGAAAGATCTCTGTGGAGTGACGAGAGCCTCTGGGTTGGCCGCCGCCATCCCTCCCCCGCATCGCCCACCCCCAATACAGTCTGTGCTACTCTCCTGCGTTAGGGTGCAGGAGCTCGTTCATTTCTAGGCCGAGATTGGTTTTGTGTACCCTGCAGCCTGGGCTTTGTTCTAGAAGCTGTGCATCTGTTTGGTGGGCTTAGCGTTGGTCTTGGTCCCTACACGTGGAGATGAGAATTGTGAAAGGGAGCCATCCGAGTGTCACGGTACAGGAGGCCCGGTCCTAGGATGGCAGTGATGTGGAGCATTAAAAACAATAAGTAATCCCCAAATAATGTGTTTGTGGTTTTTACAGCTTTTGGGGGGGGGGTGTGGGCTGTGGGGCTTCGAAGGCAAAGGATTTGCTTTTCAAATGATGCGTTTCTCAGGTTAACAAAGTTACGCTGGATTCCCTGCCAGCAAGCATTAGGGGAGCCTGAAGTGTTGTAGATGGCAGAAAATTGGTGATTGTCTCTGATTCCTTCCCTACTTAAAACAAATCTACATATGTTTGCAACAACAGTCTGGGGGGATCCACACCGACGAAGCAGGAGTTATTCATAAACCATAGGTGCGTATGTATGAGCAAGGTATTTTTGAGCAAGAAACTGAGAAAGTCTTTGGATATTTAAAAAATTTCTATATTATTGTCGTTGGTAATGTTCCCCCCAGACTGCAGCTTGAGGGGTATTGGGCTCTGACTCTGGCTTTTAGTTTGGCTTTGAATTTACTGAGATACTAGAAGGAGAAAAAAAAGTACTTCAAAAGCAATAGAGTTCTAGAATGACTTAGGTGTAGAAGTACCCATGATAAGCATCAGAGAATGCACAGCTTTGGAATTCTTCAACCACAGCACTTCCTCCTTGAAAGGCTTGATTACCCTTCCGCGGGAATTGTGTCCACGTTCAGCACAGTTTCCTTTGTCCGTGTCCAGCCCACAGGAAGCTCTGGCTGATTCACATTTGGCTTTGCATGATGCCGTGTATGCAAAGACCTCTCTCTTCCCAGGTTGAAGTCCCAACCTGTGGGTTCCACCTGAGAATGTTTCTCAGTCCTCCCCTCCCGTCCAGAGGAAGGGTCTTGGATTTCCAAAGATCCAGACCGTGCCTACTTCCTGTCGGTCCGTGTATAGGACACTGTACTGTAGCCGCTTTTTCTGTGCCCATCATCTGACCTGATTCTTTGGAACCCATGAAGGTACTGGTTACATGTAGTAGTTGTATCCTAGGTAAATATGGTGATGAAAATACCTCTCCTCTAAATTATAAAGGTAATGGGTTTTGCATTTTGGAATGGGTCCTGTTATTAGTGACAGGTTTGTGTGTGTGTGTTTAATGCTTCAGAAAATACAGTTCTTATCTGAACTTTGTTTAGCTAATGTCATACAATCAGTTACTTAGCAAATCCATACGGGGTCTTACTTTGGGAAGTCTTCCAGAGGGAGGCTTCATAAAACTGAGGTGGTCTGTCTAAGGCTCTCCCCAGGCCTGTTTGTGCAGCCATCTAATAATCTTAATTTCTGGCAAAATTACAATGATTATTCTAATACTTAAAGAGTTTATCCTTTAAAGTGAAAATGACTTTGTACCATAAAGTAGCCCCAAAGGCACTCTCCAGGGTCTTTATTTTCTTCCTTTTTGCGGGGGGAGGGTCATTTTCTTTTCTTTTTTTTTTAACCTGGTTTCGGAATTACTTTATCCACTTTGGTTCCTTCGAACAACTTTTCCGTTTTGGGGTGGGGGGCGCGGGCTCTACACTTCTTACATTGTGATCACGTCTCAGTGGGGTTCGTTTGTCTTAAAAGATTCATGGTAACAAAACATATTTTACTGCTACAACTAAAATGTATTTATAATAAAATGCCTTTTTAATAATTTGGAGATTGGTTTATTGCGTGCAAACCACAATTCCCTGCTTTCTTTTACTTTCAGGATCCAAGGTCTGCCAGAAGTTAGGCACAGCACCTTGACCTCACTCATGATACTAGCCATGAAACTAGCCACAGTAACAGCTCAGTGTTCATTTGTAAAATTCGAACCAGTTTCTGGAAACCTGTGACTTGACTTAAATCTCTTGAACCTCAGCGGTAGCAAAGGCCTGTCATATTTACGAGGGCCTAAGGTGTGACCTGCCAGTGGGCAATGACAAAATGTACCGGTCTCAAGAGAAGTTGCCATTCAACGCAGATCTGAGGAACCGGGAAGAGTCACCAAGGTCGCTTGTTAATGGTGGGTTTGTGCAGCCCAGAGTTAACTACAGTTAACTGTTCGCATCCATATATGATATGGATGTGATACTAATACATGACAGAGTGGTGTGACAAGCACTGATCCCAACTATCCCCCGAACCCCCAAATGCTGGCTGTGCAGAAAATCACCCTGAGTCAGGGTCTTCTTTTTCGCTGGGGGGAATAACTCTTTGCATCGGCCGTGATGCGATGTTGAGAAGCATTAGCAGGTCACAGAACGTTGTGGGCCCTGGCTGTTTTATTTTTAACATCCTATTAGTGTGGCACCATAAATCTAAGTTGACTACACTGTGCTTGGAGTTTGTAAAAGTAAGTGGAGAGGACTCTCAGCCTCTCCGAAGGACAATGTATAATCCTTACTCATTGCAGCAAATCAGTTTTTAAGCTGGGTATCTTGCTTTCTTTGAGTTGCACTGATACGACATGACATAAATCATCTCTGGATTTTGGAAAGAGAAACACTTCTTTACATATAAATCAAATGGATTTGGAGGACTCCCCGAGCGGCTGTCTGCTCTCGTTGAGGTAAGCCGGGCCCCGTCTTCAGTGGGAAAACACAAATAAGACCCCCAGGTGTTAATCCCTGTGTCACTTCGGTGCTCTATGGATATTGGCCTGAGAATGAGATTAGTGTGAAAGTTTGCGGGAACATACAGTTTCATGAACACTGCATGGTGGGAACATGGCATAGGGAGAGCAGGTCAAGCACAGAGATGGGAAGGAAGTTGGCTTAGCGGAGGGTCCGTGCTGGGTGCAGGGTTGTCTGTGTGCACTTGGCTTGGTTGAACTGAAGCGTCCAAACACCCACGTGGGTGGTTCTAAGCGGCTCTAGGTCCCTTGGTCTGAAATGGACTTTGCTGCTTGGCCCACAGAGCATCCTCCAAACGAAACAACCCCCTGGTGGACGGAAGTCCTTTTCTTCCGGTTTGAGAACCCCGTCCTGCCCCAGTGCGTCCTGCCCACCGCAGCCAGACTCACTTCTCTGAAGCAGACCCATTCGTGGTGCTCTTTTAATGACAAGCCCTCGGTGGTCTGCCGTGACATCCTGAATTTATTAATTGGATTTTGGAGGCACCTCCCCACCCCCACCTCGTCCTCCAGGCACCGCATACGGCAGACCAAATCAGACCACTTGCCATTCCCCCCCTCACCCCCCGGGAGGAGCCCCTGGCATCCTTGCCTCTGTACTTTGGAGCATGCCTTCGGCACTCCTGCCTCTAACCCCAGTTCCCCTTTGGGGCACTCTGCTTGCTCAAGACTCTGCAAACTCCAGCAGTTGGAATTAGCCCCCATTTCTCGCTGCATGCGATCGAGCCTTCCACTTCTGCTATCCCAGTGTGTGCTTCACAGGCAGGGGGGTGTGAGTTTGTGGGTGACAGAGACAGTGTCCTGTGACCTCTCCACCTTCAGGCCGTATGCCTTTGACATAGCAGGCCCTCGAGCACTTGCAGAACTAGCCGGCTCACGGGCTTTGATCCGAGAGGAACTTCAAGACGCTCCCCTCTGCACTGATGTCCTCTGCCAATGCAGCGCGGCCCGATGACAGCTGGGCGGGAGTGATGGCCCGGGGTGCCGGAGGAATGAGCTGTCCTGCGCGGTGATGTCTCCACCCACCCCACACAGCTCCCAGAGCAGTGACAAAGCAACAGCATTCACCAGTATTTGGTGTCTTAGCAGGTATGACTGTCAGAACCCTTCCTTTGACAACTTCACCACGGTCGTGTCAGTTTTAATGGATGCTGCCTGCTGCCTGCTTTAGCTTGTCCGAGTCCGTTGGTGCACACCTGCCCTGCAGAGCTGGGGAAAGTGATGAAAGTCCGAAGCCAGCTGTGGCTGGTTGTAAATCCACAGAGGGAGGTAATTAAATTGAACAGAAGCTACAGCTTGCAAAATCCATGGCATTATCCCACTCTTAGCTCATTAAAACCGCTGCCCTGCAAATTGATTTGAGCCACTGTTTCGGGAAACCGTGATGCCAATCCCCGGCAAGAACGTGGCTCGGGTGAGGTGCTTGGAGGAGTCAACAAAGGATTCTGGAAGGTGGGCGTGGCTGCCAGGCTCTGGGCTCCCCGGCAAAGCAAAGGGGAGGAGAAGGTGGTGTGTCTGCCCTTTGGTCGCAATCTTGAGGCATCTGGCTGTGAGCGGAGTGCCTGGCAATTTGGAGACCTCGCAAGGGGAACGCGGACATGTTCTAATTAGTCTTTAGGGTCTTGTCCCCTTTGTGTGTGAAAGAACCGAAAGGGAGCCGGGAGGGAAGGGGCCGAAGTCAGGGAGTGGGTGGCTTTGTGCTGCTCCCCCAAACCCACCTGCTGCTCAGGCTTTCATCCGTGTTTTTACAAAGCTGAACGGGAGTGGGTGCTCTCGGCGGAGGCGCTTCTAAGGGAAGGTTTTGAGGGTTCAAATCCTTTTAGCTTCCTGACCGGGCTGAAAGCCGGTTACATAACCCGAGACAAAAGTAACGAGGAATGGCTGGAAGGTGGGTAAGCCCACGGGCTTTCTCTGATGACTCAGACCTCCTCGGGGTGACCCTGGAGGCCTGTGAGGGCCCACATCATCCCCCTGGGCCGCTGCTGCTAACAGGGTAGAAGAGAAAACTATTCTGGGTGGGGGGGATGTGTGTGATCCAGTGTAATTACAAGTAGTTTTGAGCCTTTCAGTCAAGCGCTTCTGGAAACTGGTCTGTTCTCCGGGCTGCCGGCTGCAGTGCTCTGGCCCCGACGTCCCCCTCCACTTGGAGCCCCGCGCGCCAGCCGCTCCGGCTGCGGGCACCCGAGGCCTGGGGACCAGAGCTCTGCCAGGCCCTCTCCCACCTCGAGAGGCTCCCTGAGGCCTCCCTGCCCGTCTTCCTCCGCGGCCTCCCGGCTCTTGTCTCGCTCACCAGCGCAGCCCGGGGAGGCACCGAGCACGGTCTACGGGGCACTATGCGGAGGGTTTGGAGGGAGGACGGCTGTGGGGGAGGTTCTAGCTGCTGGGATCATTCCGAAGAAAGTAGAGCCCTGCCCTTCAAAGAGTTTCTAACCTGCCAAGGCACGCAGACACGGCAAATTGCTCGGAATGGGGTAAGTCGTGGGACCGTGAGTGAGCACAGGGTCAAGGGCCCAAGAAGGAGGGAAGCATGAATTTTTCATGAGGGGCTGGAGAACATGCCACCTTGTGATGTCTGAGCGGGGCCCTGCGGAGTAAGTAGGCCTTTAGCAGGTTCAGGAAAGGGGCGGGCCCTGTGCCTTCCGGCCCCAACCCCCCTGCTCTTCAGTGTTAAATCCTCCACCGTGAACCGTCAGCTCCGGAAGGACGGGACCGGGCACGATCCCTCCTTCCCGCTGGCACGCAACGGTGATGTCGGGGGCGCAGACGGAATCTGGTCCCCCAAAGATGTCCGCATCCGAATCCTCACGCCCGGAGACCCCCTGCCCTCCTCCTAACCCCTGGGACCTGGAACTTTTTGTGAAAGTAAGGGACTTGGCCAATGTGATTTAAGTTAAGGATCTTGAGATGGGGAGATTATCTTGGATTATTTGGACGGGCCCAGGGGGAGCACAAAGGTCCTAATTAGAGGCAGGCAGCGGGGGCCAAAGTCAGAGAAGCAGATGTGAAAGCAGAAGCAGGGGTCGGAATGACGCACACACCAGGGAAGGGAGGCGGCCTCTAGGAGCTGGACGTCCCACCGGGACTGCCCAAAGCAGCCAGCCCTGCCAGCACCTTGGTTTGGGCCGTGTAAGAGTCATTTCTGACTTCTGCCCCCAGATCTGTAAGAGAATAAATGTGTTATTTTTAGCCATTGAGTTTGTGTGGTTTGTTACAGCATCAGAAGGAAATGGAGATGGTCTGGAAGCGCATACTCGGTTAAGCAAAGGACATCGCTTATGTGAGAGATGGGGACGGCCGGGTGTGTCTGGAAAAGTCTCCCTTGGTGGCCAGTGCTAAGGACCCAGGGTGGCAGAGCCTGGCCTCAGGCGGCCCGGGCGGCGGCTAGGGAGCAAGACAAGGGTGTGGACTTGGGAGTCGTTTCAGGAGGAGGGTCTGTGAAGCGGGCTTGGTGAGTAAGCCGGGAGTCTGTCCCGTGAGCAAGCCGGGAGTCTGTCCGAGGAACGACAGCAGTTCGCGGCTTGGGCAGATGGGTAGGCAAGACGCCACCCAACGAAAGCAACAAAAAATGAAGGGGAGGCTTGGGTAAGAAGTGAGAGGTTGGGTCTGGACATCTGTGTCTGGGGTGCTCTGGAGGGTCTGGGGTACAGAAGGAGGCACAGGCCGGGATGGGCTCCCAGGGCCGGACAAAGAGTGACATTTCTCAGCCACTGTCACGTGGGATGAGGAGGCTGAAGATGGGAGACTTGGAAACCCGCAAGTGTAAGGGGTGGGTGGGAAGAGCAGGAACCCTGTAAAGAAAAAGAGGGCAAAGAGAAAAATACGGGGAATTTCTAGAAGGAGCAGAGGCTCAAAGTACAAAATGCTACTGCAGGAGCCATGCCTTGTGTGGGGATGAATTTATGGCCTTAGTGGCTGCAAACGGGTGACACCATGAAATGTGGGCAAGAGGGGGCTGTAGGCAGCTGCATCCCTACCTGAACAGCAGCCATCAGTGTAATGATATGTTCCACGTTGCGGGTTTCTTAGTCCTTGCCTCTGCTTCAGATCTTTTCTGAAAATGGGCAGGGTATAAATTAGAAATGAATTTGTAAATAAAATATTTGATCCAAATGGGACAGGCCACACTGGCAGGGGAAATATTGCTGCAGTATGATGTGGTTAAAATCCAACTTTATTGGGGCAGTCAGGAAAAATAGAGGGACACCCGGGTCCTTGAAAGTTTTAGTCTCAAGGAGGGATTAGTAAGAGCCAGACCGCTTGGTCAGGACCTTCTATGAGTTAGCCAAAGAGAGGGTGAGATGTCTCCCCTCCCCTGCCCCGGTTACTGGACAGAGGTCAGGCGAGGACTGACTGGTAAAGGGTCCTGCTTAGACATTAGCAAAGCAGCAGCCTCGCATCAGTTTTCTCTTGTGTACATGGGGACGGTTGTGGCTACTTTTCCCCTGTGATGCCACACCCCACAAGCATGACAGTAGGACAAAGCAATAATTTGGATCCTGTCTTCATGTAAAGCCTCTGTATTGTATTCATCATGGATATTTTCCAATAGTTTTTTTATTCCTTTCCTTTTTTTTTTTTTAAATTAACATAATGTGTTATTTGCTTCAGGGGTACAGGTCTGTGACTCATCAGGGTTACACAATTCACAGCACTGCAATAGTTTTGATTTAGGAAATGTCACACTTGGTAGATATCTAGAAGAATTGCAAAGAGAGTCATGAAGACACACTTGAATGCCCATGTTCACAGCAGCATTATTCACAAGAGCCAGAAGGTGGCAGCCCCCAAGTGTCCATTAGTGAATGAATGGATCAGCAAAACGTGGTAGAATCAGCCATACGATGGAATACTACTCAGCCTTGAAGAGGAAAGAGATTCTGATACAGACTCCGCGTGGATGAACCTGGAGGATGCTAAGTGAGATAAACCAGACAGAAAAGGACAAATACTGTATGATTTCACTGGAGTAGCCAACTTCATAGAGACAGAAAGGAGAATGGTGGTTACCCCAGGCTTGGAGATGGGGAGCGGGGAGTTGGTTAGTGGGGGTAGAGTTTCAGTTCAGGATGATGGAGAGTTCTGGAGATGGGTCGCATGACAATGTAAATGTGCTTAACGTTACTGACCTGCACACTTAGAGGTGGTTAAGATGGTGGGGGGAGCACCTGTCAGTCGAGCGTCCGACTCTTGGTTTTAGCTCAGGTCGTGATCTTAGGGTTGTGAGATGGAGCCCCGTGTCGGGCTCCCCTCCCAGTGCAGAGTCTCCCTTTACCCCTCCTCACCACTCTTTCTATCTCAAGCAAATGAGTCTTAAAAACAAAACAAAACAAAACAAAACAAAAGAAAAACGGTTAAGATGGTACATGTTATGCTTTGTGTATTTTACCACAGTTAAAAAAAGAAATCTCACACGCAAATGTTTCTTGATAACCAAATGGCTAGTCCTGGGTCCTCAGGAAATCCAGTGAATTCTAAAGAGCCAAGAGAGTGAAGGTGTGTGAGACCTCGATCCGGTGGCCGTGACATGCACACAACCCAAGCGAGGGGGCAAAAGCCCTGTGTGATAGCTTAGCTTGGGGGTCCTCAGAGCGTGGTCTGACTGTACCCCAGGGGGTGCCTGGCATCCCGAGCCGGACCCAATCGGAGGAAGATGGACCGACTGCCCCTTGTGGACCGACCCCCTTCCTGGCAAGCGTAGGTCAGTGGGCCGGGGAGAGAAGCCCGTTTTCCTTCCTTGGTTTGGTGGATCCTGCTTCTCTTTTGGCATCGGGCTCTGTTTTGCCTTATTGTGGCATATTTCTCCCCACGGCAGAAGCTGGAGCAGATGCGATCACGCGTGAGTCTCTGCCAGCTTCCCTCGGATGCTTTTGTGTGCAAAGCAGTTTCGGGCGCACCTAGGAAACTCTCGAAGGAGTTCAAGTCCTGGGAAACCAAACGTAATCTGTTCGGCTGGTATTCCACTCAGAGGGGGTCTGTGGTGCCGAAAACACAGGCGCCCACATAAGGGTGTAAAATGCACACCGATGATAACACAGACTTCCAAAATGGAGTTTGTGGGATGAGGTCATCTGTCTTCCTTCCTACTCCTAAACTGTGGCCCCAACTCCCTGGCTGGCCCAGACTTGCGTTTTCCCGTTCTCTTACCTGCAGCATGTTTGCTCTCGGGTTCTGTCTCTGCCTCTTTGGGACAGTGAACGCCGGCGGCTGTAGGGCCACGTGGGGCCGTGCAGTGTCCTCCAGGACTCACCTGCCCCACCCCTCTTCTCTGCAGGTCCCGGCTTTGGCTTCCTGACATTTTGTCACCCTGCTCTCTTTGATCCTTTTGCTTTCACAATCATGTGCCAGCCATTTGCACCGCCCATGGCTGCAGAGAAGGCTGAAGGCTGGGCTGTGCTCTCTGTCCCCCAGGCTCCTGGGCCAGCCCCGAAAGCCCAGCCCAAAGCCCTGAGACAACAGGGAGGCATCTGGATAAGCCCTACCACGAGACCCGCCAGATGTCCCCAGACTCATGCTTCTTCCTTTATTTATTTTTTAAAAGGTTTATTTATTTATTTGACAGAGAGATCACAAGTAAGCAGAGAGGCAGGCAGAGAGAAAGGAGGAAGCAGGCTCTCCGCTGAGCAGAGAGCCCGATGCAGGGCTCGATCTCAGGATCCTGGGATCATGACCTGAGACAAACCAAGGCAGACGCTCAACCAAGAGAGCCTCCCAGGCATCCTTGAGTGACTTTTTCCTTGACAGTTCCAATAAAACTTTATTATACAGACACTGAAATGGAAGGACCCTGGGATCATGACCTGAGCTGAAGGCAGAGGCTTTAACCCACTGAGCCACCCAGGCGCTCCTAGCTTCTTCCTTTTAAATTGTTCTAAGAACAAATGGGTCTCTTGGCTCTCCCATCACCGATGGGAACAGCGAGAGGTGAATTAGCTGACTGACGAGTGTACGGTTACTCCAGAAAAGGGTTCAGCAAACTGTTTCCAGAAAGGTTCAGGTAGTGTGAGCCAGACGGCTTGTCACGGTTTATACCGGATTCTTCCCTATTGCAAGAGTTTATTACTGATTAAGCCCTTACCACTTGAGTGACTTGTTTTTTCTTTTCTTTTTTAAAAGAAGATTTCATTTGTTTATTCATGAGAAACAGAGAGGGACAGAGAGAGACAGAGGGGCACAGGGAGAAACAGGCTTCCGGCTGAGCAGGGAGCCCGACGCGGGGTTCGATCCCAGGATTCTGGGATCATGACCTGAGGCAAACCAAGCTAGACGCTCAACCTAGAGGCTCAATAGAGCCTCCCAGGCATCCTTGAGCAATTTTTTTCCTTGACAGTTCCAATAAAACTTTATTATACGGCCAATGAAATGGAAGTACTTTCCAAATATCATAAAATATTCTTTTGATTTTTTTTTAAAGATATTATTTACTTGACAGAGAGATCACAAGTAGGCAGAGAGGCAGGCAGAGAGAGGGGGAAGAGAGCCCGATATGGGACTGGATTCCAGGACCCTGAGATCATGACCTCAGCCGAAGGCAGAGGCTTAACCCACTGAGCCACCCAGGCGCCCCCTCTTCTTTTGATTTTTAAAAACCATTTAAAATTGTAAAAACCCTTCTTAGTTTGCAGACTATATCACAGCTGGTGGCAGGCCAGGTGTGGCCCTGCCGGCCAAGTTTGCCACCCCTGCTGTAGAGGAAGGAGGGCTCCCCAGGACTGCTGGTGCATGTTCAAGGCAAGGAGCACGGGGATCCCCTCTGCCATCTGTGTCTGACTTACCATTTCTGAGGGTTGGGTGAATAGGATGGGGTTTGGAAGGTAGAAAGTGTAAATTGTGACACTCCGGGGGACCCTAGGTGTCTAACTGCTAAGCCCTGCTTCCTGACGTTCATGGCAACAAAAATCCAGCATCTGAAATCAGACCCGGGTAATGCCGCCGCTGGAGTGCTGTGTTAGCATGCTGGGGCTCTGTAAATAACCCCTCCTTATTTTTAACACCCTTGCCTAGTCAGATGGTCTCTGGTTTCTCCCAAAGAAAATCCCAGGGCCCAGCGATCCCAGCTGGAATTCAGAACCTCTAAGTCTTATTGGTAAACAAGACCCCGTTATCCCGTCATCCCCCCCCTCCCCATCATCCACATGCTTCCCTACAAAAGTAGGGAACAACGCCGGGGGGGGGGACATGCTTTTCTTCCCACTTCAGGGTCATGGGGCCCCTGGGCCATCTAAGGTCAGGAATCCAACCAAGCAATTTGTATGCAAGGTGCAAGGAAAAAGTAAGTTTTCAAAGAGCTTTTATTTCAAACATAGTCAGACTATACCCAGTTAAAAAATGCTCCTCAGGTGTCTTGGAAACCAAGGAGGGAACGTTCAGTTCACTGGAAAGGGTGTCTTGTCCCAGAGAAGGAGGGAGGGGCTGGCTATTTACACAGGCAACACCGGGACGGGCAAATGAGCACAGGGCGTCCCTATAGGGCTCAGGGAGGACACCTGGACCCTGCTTATCAAAGACAGCTGGCTCAACGAGGCCCACGGGCAGCTCCAGGGCAAGGTGGGTCCTCACCAGACACCTGTGCACCTGCCAGCCCCGCGGTCTCCCTCCCACCCTGGGCAGGTGTGGATCATGTCCACTTTCTGGATTCCCAGGGGAGCCTGTCACAGCCCAGAGAAGGGCTCAGAGACAGAAGCAGCAGTGGACGTCGTGGGGTGGGTGGGAGGGGGGACAGGGAAAGCTCCGCCTCCTCTCTAGAACGTTCTGGGCCAGGCTCTGGCTTCCCGAGGGGAAAGCACCAAGGCGGGGCTGGGGCTCCAGGAGGGCTAGTGCTCGGGCTCGGCGTCCATGCACGACTCCCAGGGGTTCTGGGGCATTCGAGGCAAGGAGAGGAGCAGGAGGGCCAGGCCGCCGAGGAAGAGGAGGACGAAGGCGGAGCAGGCGCAGGCGAAGGACCAGGAGTAGTAGTACTCGATCCACACGGTGTGCTCGCTGTCGATCATGCGCTTCACCGACTGCCGCGTCACCTCCACCGACACGAAGATGCACAGGCCTGGGGCGGAGCGGGACCTTCAGGGCCGGTGCCGAGAGCGCCCGGGGCGGAGCTCGGGGCCGGAGCCTGCGCAGCCGCCCGGGTCCCCGTCCGCCGCGCAGCCCGCGCGCGAGCCGCATCTCGATCCTTCCCGTCGGTGCTGGCGACCCGCCTGGCTCTCGGCGCCGCCCCACCCTCCGATTCCCGCGCGGAGCGCACAGGCGGCCCGGATCGGCGTCCCCGGGGGGGGGGGGGGGGGGGGCGGCGGCTGCGGCCCCGGCCGGCTCCCCACCCCCAGGTGGCCGCAGAGCCGGCGGCCGCGCTCCCTCGCCCGGGCCGGGGCCCCCGCGCTACCTGCGAAGGCGTAGAACATGGACGCGGGCCTCAGCAGGTAATCCCGCTTCTTCCGGAAGGACAGCAGCGCGCACGTGGTCCCCATGATGATGAAGCCCAGGCTGAAGACGGCGATGGCGGCGGCCGAGATGCTGTACTCTGCGGGACAGGGGCGGGCGCGGCACCGCGGCTCAGCGGCGGCCTCTCGGCGGCCGGACGGCTGGTGCCACGCGTCCTTGTGCCCATGGCTCTGGGGAGCACACTGAGGGTCCGCGACGAAACCCCTCACTCAGAGTCACACAGCGGGGGCAACAGGACCCCCTTCCCACTCCCGGGGTGCGGGTGGTGGCGAAGCTACATGTTCCCCCTCGGTGGCGGACAGAGGCCTGGCAGCAGGCGGCGGGAGGGGTGGGGGCACGTGGCCGCAGACCTTTCTGGAACACAAAGCTTCCTGGGAGCCAGGGAGCCTCGGGGGGGGGAGGGTGGTCTGCCCTGGGACCCCTAGCAGCCGCGCAGGTGTGGTTTGTTGCAGGGCCCTGCGTGTGATCGTGTGTGTGTGCGTGCGCGTGCGTGTGCGCGCGCGCCGCTTGTGTAGAGACTGCCCGAGCGGGCGTGCTCGTGTGTGCACGGGCACGCGAGGCTCTCTCCGGGCCGGCGTGTGCGCGCTGCGTGCCCACACTGTGTGCAGGGCCCGCGCCGGTGCGGAGAAGGCCCCCGCGGCACACGCGCTCCGAGACCCCTGGGCCGCTCCCCGGATTCCCCCCATGGGGCGGGGGACAGGCAGGCGACGGAGGGAATCAGCTCCCTGCGGGCTCTGATCCGCCCTGAAGACCAGCACCGGCCGCTGGAGTCCTGTTCCATTTCCCGGTCACTCCGGCCTCCCCCGGGCCCCGGCAGGAAGACGACTGCGGGGACCTTCCAGGAAACGTCACCTTCCAGGGCCCCTCCGGATGGCGGGCCACCCGGGTTGTGCTCCCAGAGCGCAGAGCGTCAGGCTCAGCCGCTTTTCCTCGCAAGCAGCGAAGACAGGGCTTTTGGGCCAAATGACTTTGTGGCTCAGCAGTCTGTCCCGGAGGTTCTCTTCCTGACCCTCCCTGCTTTCGCCCACCCACTCACCTTTCTGAGTAGTGACTTCGAAGATCTCCGAGGTCTTGCCTGGGCTAAAATGCCTGAAGTAGGAACAGTTTTTCTCTGCGAAGGAGGGAGACAGCCTGTGAGTTGAGCCAGAGGGCCTGCAGACCTGCCAGAGGCTCCACCAAGAGAGGGTGAGTGTGATATCACCCCCCGCCAGGGGCCCTCCTCACCCTAAACCCCGAATCTGAGCCAAAACAAACATCTTTATCCACCCTTACACCAAAATTTCAGTAGGATAAGGGGGTTTCGTAAGAGGCTAGGAGATCTTCAGGAAGTAAAGGCTGACCCAGTCGAGAGGGCACAGAGTACTGTGGGTAGTGAGTCCCCATTAGGCAGATGGATAACTGGGGCTCAGGAACACGTTTTTTTGGGGAGTACCAGCAACAAAGAGCCAAATGGTGGTTCTCACCTGGGCCTTGTTGGGCAAGGTCTGGAGACCCATTTGGAGTCACAACTCGCAGGGGTAACTTGGCATGTAGAAGATAGAGGCCAGGAAGACTGCTAATCACCCTGCAACTTCAGGACAGCCCCTCACAGCATAGAATTAACTGGCCTCAGTCTATCAGTAGGGCTGAGGTTGAGAAAGCCTGATGACACCAACATCTAGGGCTGTCTTTCCTAAGGATATCCGGGCCCATCCTGATGCACTGGGTGTGACTGTGAAGCAAGTGATGTTTTTCAAAAGCTTTCCAGAAGATTCTGATGCTCACCCAGTTTGGAAAGCCCTGCCCCAGGTCTCTTAAAATGCTCCACAGAGAGCTTTTCTGAGTGGACCAACGGATGGATTTGGGTGGAGGGAAGGGAACTTCCATTCAATTCCATTCCATTGCCAAATGTGAGCGACCATTATGTCATTTCATCAGACTCTTGACACCTGTGGTCAGACACAACCTCCCTTGGCAGGTGCATGTTCTAGCTGATTAGTGTCAAAAAAGCTATAGAAGATCTGTGAACAGCAGTACCAAAAATCTGGATTTGATGGGGCCCAGAGGAAGGACTCAGAACAAAGAGATTCGTGCTGGTTTTAAACCCAATTTCAGGCATAATTTCTCTTCCATTTTTCTCCCTTAATTTCTCTTGTAACTTGACATCAAAGGATATTCATACTGCTTATGGAGTACAGTTTAATATCCTTGACTCTGTTTTTAGGAAGCAGGTGAATGGTTATCTTAAAAATATATATTATTTTATGTTTCTTTAAAAAAAATTAAATTGGGTTGCTTTTTATTTGTGTGAAGCCCTCCATTGATTTCTTCTTCCTGTGGGTCCACGACGCTCAGTAGAAAACACCTCCACTCCTCGTTTAGATGGCCTCTAGGTTGTGCTTTCATTTCTTCACTTTCAGGCTATATTTAAATTATCCTGAGATGATTATTGATGTTGAGTGTCCTTTGGAAAGTTACCAGAGGTGTTGCCAAATCATAGCTTTCATTGGTCTGCAGGCTTTCTTCTATGTGACCTAAGTCATCTTATTGCCACTTAAGCCTATGGCCTCCCAGTCCTCCCTTCCCCCAGTGTCAGGGTTGCTTCTCCTCCCATGATGGAGAAGGAAATGACCCTTGGAGATGAGCCAGATTTAGCAGCAGTAAATATTCTGCGAGGTAAACAGCCATCTCTCTGAGCTTCTATATTTAAATCACTTTCCTTTTGAGCAGAGTTACCTAGGGTGTCTGAATGCCGGCAGTGATGTCAGATTAATGCTGTTCTTTTCTCTCTCACAGCTTCCGGTGCTATTTTAAAACATAATGCAACTCTCTTCTATTCGTTAGATTATTAGCTCTAGATTCTTTTAAATCACTGCTTCAGAATGGCTCGTGCTCTGTCGTAAGTCGCCATGTGTGTCTCCCTCTGGACAAAGGACCATTTCTGTTTCATTCTTTAAGGGCCAATTTCAGTTGTCATTGAAAACCCTCTGAAAAGAATTGACTGGATTCAAGTGTATTTCACGGTCAGCTGCCTCCCTGACTACTCACAATCCGGGAGTTAAAAGCTTTTGGAGCCGAGGGCCGTGAGATGAAGGCCCCTCAGAGCCCGACCAAAGCATGGAGCTATTGGGCAGCTCCGGGCTGCTGGGCCGCTGTCACCGAGGGAGTGTTTGTGTTATCAGCCTCCCCCCAACCCCAGACCGGTGGCAGGCTCCAGCCTGACAGACCACCGTGTGCATGAAAACCGTCTTAGCTCGGGTCATAGTGGGATGCTGTATGTCTGAGGAAGCCTCCTGTGGATTTTCTGGGGGAGATTTTCCCCTTCATTGACCCAGGGACACTCCTACGTCCTCTCCTCCCCTATTACATGATATCACGTTGTGTGGAATAGGAGACACCCAATTGGAGGGATTCCCACACCAGGCATCTGGAAGGTTCTGCTGCTCTCTGATCGGGCTGAGCTTAGGGCACGAGAATGGTTGGGCCAACCCTGTCCCCTCTCTTGAACTTAGCACGTGAGCTAGGCCAGCGTCTTCTGCCCTGAACCTGGGGGTAACATCAGCTCGAGGGCCCCATGGCTGCCCATGGAAGACCACAAGCCCCTTCATGGTCCCTGATGACCCCAGCAGGGGTTGGGGGACACGTTAGACCCAGGTGCCATTCCAGACACTTCCAGCACCAACAAGATGCTCATTCAGGAAAAATCAAGCAGGGCATCTGCCTGTGTCACTGAAGGTTGCGCAGGGTCCTGCTGAGGTGGGCAGACCTCGCTTCTGCCCCTTTGTCTGCAGGGTTCTGTGTACGCTGGGCATCGAGAGCAGCTTGACAAGGAAGGACACCAGAGACGGGCCCAGTGTGGGCCGCTTAGTCACAGGTGAGGGGCTTGGAGGAGAAGGGGCAGTGGCGGCTCTCTGACAACTGTGTAGGTCCTGAGTCTTACTGCTTCTGCCTTTCTGATGTCCTTCCGGGCCTTTCCCGAGCTTCCGTCAGAGCTGCATAAAGCTCAGGGCTTTGAGCTTGGTCTTCATGGATGATAGCCCCTTCGCTGGGGGCATTCAAAGAAGCAAATGCTTTGGATCAAGTCAGCGAAGATACCAATGTCAGGGTGATGATCTCGGCTAATAATCAGGAAGCTGGAAGTTCCTCCGGCCTCCTTTGTCTCTGCAAATGGCCCAAACAAACTCTAATGTTTGTATTTCTATTTTTTGGTATTCCAGAAATGTCTGTCATACACCATCATAAGACTCAGTGGTCTAAAAATTTAAGTGGGTTATTCCTTAAAAAATATGGTGAACTCAGGGCACGTGGGTGGCTCAGTTGAGTGTCCAGCTCTTGGTTTCAGCTCAGGTCGTGATCTTGGGGTCATGAGACTGAACGCCATGTCCGGCTCTGCACTGGGCTTGGAGTCTGCTTAAGGCTCTCGCTCTCCCTCTGCCCCTCCCCTCTGCTCTCTCTCTAATCAACAAAAATAAATCTTTAAAAATAATATGGTGAATTCATCTATTAAGCTTGGCTGTGGTTGGAGAGTCCTTGCTAAGCAAGCATTCTGGTTAGGGAATGATTACACACAACTATATCTAACTGTCCATTTGAAACAACAACAACAAAAGGCATGTTTGACTCTAACCTGAACTTGAGTTAATGCAGATTTCCTCTGATAGTTGGGATAACTTCTGTGATTAAGGGGTACTTCTGGGTTATCACTGAGAATGTATCAGTGTACCCAGTGCTGGTTGATGCAGACTTTAATATCTTAAAAAAAAAAATACCTTGTTGGTTGACATAAAACTAAGGGAACTAGTGACTTAAGCATTGGAAAAAAAAAATAGTTCACTTACTTGTTACTTGCATCAATGCCAGGGCTGTCTTCACCCTTTTTTGTAAAAGTAGTTCTTGGTGCTCCCGACAGTGGTTTCTCTGTGCTCTGTCTTCCCTTACCACTCGGATTGAGAAATTTTGTCCAGTGGGTTGAAGAAATCCCCAAGACCCAAGCCCAGAAGGTCAGAGCATTGCTGTTCTACTGGGGAGGGGGAACGTCTGGTTATGGCCTGGGTCTCTAGCATGGACTCACGTGGATGGGAAAGGGAGTCCCTGAAATTCTTGATGCTCTTTGCTATGGCTCTAGTTCCTGCACCAGGTACTGGAGGAGAGGACAGGCCATATGGGAAGTGGGGTACTGGGGCAGTCTGCTATCTTAGCCTGGAGAGACAGAGCCTGAGAGAAACAGCATTCTGCCCAACCCAAAGGCAGGGGCTATCCCCTCTGGGGTGATTCACTTGGGCTTTCAGACAGACAGCCTCTCCTGACAATGGGGGAAGGCCCTCCTCTTACTCTGAAGGTGTTAGAATTAACCTCAGATGTCGATCTTTGCATGACAGTTCTTCTAAAGCTCTTTGGGTCGGTGGGAAAAACCAAATGAGACAATTTATGTCCTCAGAGCTTCCAGCGTTCTGTGGCTCAGTGGGACCTTGGAAAGTCTCCTCTATGGAACCAGCTCCCAGTTGAGCTTCTTTCAAACCATGTCATGTCAAAAGTTGGCCTCCTAAGCGTTTGCCTGGATTGGCAGCTTTTAGGAGTTTTGTTCCTACGTACCGTGGGGTGTATTGTATGGCAGTGGGCTGGAGAGACAAGGGGCTCTGGATTTGAGACCTGGGTGTTGAACTTGTGACAAGGTTAGCTTTGGGAAGGCCACTCTGAGCCTCAGCTTTCGCACATGTAGAATGAGAACCACCTGAAGAATGTGAGCCTCCTTACTGGGCTGTTGGGAAGTAGTCTAATGTAGTGAGCAAGAAGGAGAATTTTAGGGGCATGAACTCTAGCTGCTCTGCCATGGTAATTGTGTGACCCCAGTCAAATGACTCAATCTCTCTGTGCCTCATTTTGTTTATCTGTGAGGTGGGATGATGATAATAGTACAGGCCTCATAGAGAATTTTGTGAGGATTAGTTGAGTGCATCTTTATTTCTCTTTGTCATCCCACTGCCTTCTGGCCTCCATGGTTTCTGGAAAAACATCAGCTGTAAATTCTACCTTAATAAGATCCCTCGTATGTGATGAGTCATTTCTTGCTGCTTCCAAGATTCTGGGTCTTTATCTTTTAACAGTTTTGATCATGATGCCTCTAGGTGTGGATTTATCCTACTAGAATGTGTTAAGTGCCACGGATTTATAGATCAATATTTTTCATGAAATTTTGAAACTTTTCAGCCGTTATTGTTCTGCTTTTCTGCTTCCTGCTGCTTTCTCTCGCCCTTCCTTCTGGGACCACCATTATGCATATATTGCTCATTTGATACTATCCCGCAGGTCTCTGAGGCTCTGTTCATTTTTCTTCCTTTTTTCCTGTCTATTCCTCACACTAGCTAATCACAATCGATCGATCTTCAAGTTCACTTATTCTTTTTTGCACCTGCTCAGATCTGTGTTTGAAACCTTCTAGTGGATTTTCCATTTCAATTATTATAGTTCTCAATTCCAGAATTTCTATTAGGTACTTTTGTTTATTTTCTTGTGTGTATGTCTGTTCTTTTTTAAAGATTTATTTATTTATTAGAGAGAGAGAGCGCACAATTAGGAGGGACAGAGGGAGCGGGAGAGTGAATCTCAAGCAGACTCTGTGTTGAGCGTGGAGCCCAATGTGGGGCTTGATCTCATGACCCTGATAACATGACCTGAGCTGAAACCAAGAGTTGGACACTTAACCAACCACCCAGGCACCCCAAAGTATTTTTTAAGTGACTCCATGCCCAGGGCAGAGTGCAACATGGGGCTTGAACTCACGCTATTATATCCTGTTACAGTAATTTCTATCTCTTTATTGATAATTTCTATTATGAGACATCATTCTCATCTTTTGTTGTTTAGACTTTTCCTTAGTTCTTTGAATGTATTCTGATTTAAAGTCTGTAGGTCCAATATCTGGGCTTTCTTAAGGATCTGTTGATTGGTTTTATCCCCTTTATGTATGGGCCATACTGTCTTACTTCTTTGCATGTCTTGTGATTTTTTTTAACTTAAAATTTAAATTTAAAGCTGGAATATTTAAACAATATGATGAGCCACTCTGGAAATCAGAGTCCCACCTTTCCCTAGGGCTTGTTCTTGTTAGAGTTTGCTACTGTTTGTTGAGCGACTTAATTAATTTCGTAAAGTCTGTTTCCTTTGTCATGCTGGACCACTGAAATCTCTGCTCAGGTAGTTTGGGAACCAGATCACATTTTGTAAAATGCTTGGAATGAATCCATCTCCCAGTCTTTACTGAGGGGCTCTGTGCTAAACAGAGAGCTAAGCACTCCACTCAGCAGCGTATATTTCTGCCTTAGCTTGCACTATCTGCTTGCCCACAGCCTCAAGATCAGCCCAAGGTGAGAGCTTAGGACCTTCTCAGGCCTTTCCTTGTACACCATACAGCACGCTTACGCACAAGGCCTTCTAAATTCTCTGGAACATGTTGGAGCTTCTCAAAGCCACCTATGGACATCTCATTCTCTAGCTTTTTTGGTTAGCCTCCTCTTTGCCCTAACTGTTGTATAACGCCTCAGGAAGCAATGTTAAACAGCTATTAAACAATTAAACATTTGTTTAATTAACAGTATTAAACAATTGTTTCTAATTGTTTTTGACAAATGCTCCCTGAGTAAAAAAGATTGTTTCCACTGAGTGAGCTCAGCGTCAGGGCAAATAAAGACAGCTTTGCAAGGGGGAGACTTCCAGGGAACCCCCAGACAGATCAAATAATGACAGTTCTCCAGGAATGAGGCTTTGAAAGGGCTCCAGCTCCATCTGTCCCCTTTGGGGACTACCAAGCTGCTAAACTTTCAGTGTTTGCAGGCTGTTGGTTTTCAAGCCTATGCCAGAGTTGGGGAGTGGGGAGCAGGAATAGTGCAAGTTTAAGTATCACAGAACTCCCCGTTCTTACTGAAATTCATCTATTTTTCTCAAAGAAGCACTCGCTGGATTACTGCAAGACTGGTTAATTTCCAGCGTTCTGAAAGAGTATTTTCTGACCAGTTTTGCCAGAGTTCTTGTTTTTATGGAGAAGAGGGTTTTTGGAGATTCTTACTCTGCCATTTCTTCTGATGTCATTCAAAGTTAAAACACAGAAGGCACTGAAAACAGTATTTGGCAGATGGTGCTAGATTGGCGTTTGTGGTGATTACTGCCGTGAATAATAATCGAGAGAACATGTATGAACCCTCTTCCTCCCTCCAGCAGAGAGTAATCTCCCAGAGCACAGGGAAAGTGGGTGGGGAAGGAAAAAAGTGTCCATCTGCAGAGAAAGGAGAGGGGAGAAGGGAGGAACATACTTCAGAAGCTTGTCGTGGGGAGGGGGCAGGTAGGGCAGGGCTCACAAGTGTGGGAGGGAGGATTCACTCTGGACCAGGGCAAGAAGGCATAGAGAGGGACTCCGGTCAGGCTCAAGGCCAAACCATGCCTGCTGGTCCTCTGCAGCTAACCTCTTGCTTGTTAGTCTCTTCCTTGTACGGGCTTGCCTCGGCTCCCTGCTCATCTGCTCTATAAACTCTCCAGATTTTAAAAGGCAGGTGCTTCTGAGGACAGGTGGACTGGACCGGAGCAGTGCCTCCCCATGCATGGGCCGGCAAGACCCTGCCCTGCCCTGCCCTGCCCTACCCTACCCATGGGAATTGGCTGAGTGATGCGTCTGTTTACGAGTGTGCTCGGCCTCGGCTGAAAGCGTGGGCATGGGAGCTATGCGGATACCCTTCAAGCACATGTCCATGTCCGTTAAAGCTCTCGGCCCCGGGACTCGGTGTTTCTAAGACAGCTGGGTATTTACGAGGCTTCTGCGTATCTTAGGGGGAAATGAGCAAGCCTGGAGTTTTCTAGAGCCAGCAAGAGGGAAAGGAGGAGGAAAAAGACAAGTGGAGGAATGGGGTTTGGGCTCCTTTGTCCCACACACAGACTGCGAGATCTCCGGGGACTTAGCTCTGACTTCCTCGGAAGGCAGACTTCAAGGAACACCCAGTCTGATCTCAGGGGGAATGATTCTGAAAATCAGGTGGGTCCCGGTACTTAGGCTGGTCCACTGCCGCCTTACAGTGACATCTGGGAGCCCTGGAAGGGACTTGATGTCGCTGAGCCCAAGCCCTGTGTTTTACAGGAGGCAGCAGAGGCCGCAATGGGCTTTGTTGACCCTGGAGTCACTGGGGGGCCGTGGGCAATGCGTGACGGAGCCCAGACCTCCGATTCTCCACGCAGGGCTCTTTCCACAGCACAGGCTCTGTCTGCTATGAACGTGGGGGGCTCCCCATTTGCAGAATTGTCTGGTCACCCTCACACCAGGTGTTCCTGACAAGGAGCCCACCTTTGACGTGTCGTTCAGTCCCATGGTGGGTGGGACAGGAATTGAAGAACACACTTAAAATTGAGCAGCAGCTATGCTTCCCAGCCCCGAAGGGGTCTGAGCTCAGAGAATGCACTGGAATGATGGTTCGGACAAAAAGCAGGTTTAGGAGCAGGTCCTGCTACAGAGGTGTGGCCTCTGCAGTCAGGCGAGAGCCCCCACCTGGCTGCAGCCTTCACCGTGGCCATCCTGAAACTCTCAAGAACAATCCCGGGGAGCCCCACGTTTCCACTGTGCGCCCCACCGTATGCACTTTGTGGCCGATCCAGCCTGGGGGCTGCGGAACGCACGAGCCCGCCCCAGGTCCCTCCGGCCACTTAGCCTGTCCGTGCAGGGAGAGAGCGGACGAGAGGCCCCCACGGGGGCCAGAAGCCTCTCGTCTGGCAGAGCCACGGAGTCTTTCCTGAGCCTCTGGTCCCACCTGCACAGCCCTGTGCTCGGGGCGGAAAGCCGGAGGCCTCCACGGTACAGAAAGGGCTCGAGGCCAACGGCCTCAGTTTACAGACCAGCTCTGGCCCCCAGTACAACACACACAGTTCCGATCCTCCTCCCCGGGCACAGAGGGCTGGGTGGTGTTGCTGTCCCGAGGCAGGGGGACCTGCCCTCTCTCCCACTGGCAGCTTTCCCAGGGTGGGGGTGGTGAGGAAGGGCCGGGCGGGGACGGGATCAGAGAGTGGGTACGTTACCCCCAGGCAGGGTGATGGGTCCGCAGGTCTTGTCGGTGCTGTCAGTCATGACAATACGCTTGGTGCAAATCCGCCAGAGGCCGAAGTGGGCCGCCTCGCAGGTGGCATTGTGGTGTTTCACCTCGGGGCTCAGCACGGCCCAGTGGTCGGTCACCACGGCCACCATGGCCAGCACGATGCCCACCAGGATGCAGAAGAGGGTGGCGCGGACCTTCAGCGCTTTGGTCTGGGACATTGCAGTGGTGGAGGAGTGGGTGCCCTGGGCACGGTCTGGTGGCAGTGTCTCCTGGGCAGGTGGCAGCCGGGCTGGGGAGGTGGCAGCGAAGACTGAGTCAGGGGTAGAAGCTAAGTTTAGTGCATCCGGCTGAGCCAGAGGGGCTGGCCTCGGGGCTGAGGGACACCAGACGGGGCCGAGCAGCTGCCCAGACGTGTCAGGGGCCTGAGCGAGGCTTCTATTAATGCGCACCTCAGGCATGTCACCAAGGATAGCTTGTCCTCAGGTTTCAGGGCTTTCTTTCCCTCTTGGGACCTAAAATACCTGGAGGGGCCAGGAGAGAAGGCTCTAGATAGTGACTTGAGACCTCCACAGTCGGCAGCCCAGGACACCTGAGTTGGAGGCAGTGAGGGGTAGGCCACAGGGACACTAGGTGTGTGGGGATCTGCTTGCTTTGGGCTCCAGGAGGAGGCGGCCCTGCTGGGTGGGGGCAGGGGACCCTGGGGTTCACTGGTGCCACAGTCTGGTGGGCGATCACACTGGACAGGCCAGTCACCAGTGGGGGCGGGTGTGAGTGGGTCTTTGTCCTGGAGGCTTGGGGGACTCAGGAGCCTGCCGAAGGACATCTTGGGGATCCCCTACCAGAATGTCTGGAGCCCTAGTAGGTCCCCAGACTGCAGGAAGATTTCTGGTGGTTCCTGGACCTGGCATTACCCAGCACCGTGCCCAGTGTGGGAATGCTCTTTCCTTTTCTTTCTTGCCTGCTTTTTTTTTTTTTTTTTTTAAAGATTTTATTTACTTTTTGCGAGAGAGAGAAAAGGAGTGCACAGTGGAGCAGGCTGGGGCAAAAGGAGAGGAAGAAACAGGCTCCCCACTGAGCCAGGAGCCTAACACAAGGGACTCGATCCCAGGACCCTGAGATCATGTCCCAGGACCCTGAGATCATGACCCAAGCCGAAGGCAGATGCTTAACCCACTGAGCCACCCAGGCACCCCTGCTTTTTCCTTCTCAGTTCTCCTCCCATACCTCCAACTGGGTCCGGAAGGAAAACAGGCGGGTGGGGGGCAGTCACCGCTCACCCTTCATGGTGCAGACCAGCCTCCCCATCCAGGTGCTAAATCTGCCAGAGCTCCTCCCTCATCCTTCTGCATCCCTGCCCTCCCTCTCTCCCTGCCCCCTGCCTCTGTCTCCCCCGCCCCCCAACCTCCTGGCCTCAGTGAGGGGCAGGCTTGTGCAGCATGGGGAGTCCCGAGTCCTCCAACCCAGGGAGCAGAGCATTAAAGATGGATGGCCCCTTCCTCTTGACGTGGCCTTTGTGTGTAAACCTGCCCCATGTGGGCAGCTCCAGGGGTTGCAGGCGAGTAGAGTCATCCTCCCCACCCCCCAGCCCCGTTTCCTAAAACTCCTCCAAACAGACCGCGTCTGCTCATTGAGGCTGCTGCCAGGCTGCCCGTGCTGCTCTCCAGAACCTTGCTGGGCTGGTGGTTGCTGGCGTTTGCTGGGAGGCGGGGCTGGGGGACAACCGCACCTGCTGCAGGGGCCCTCCCCTTCCCAGGGCATGGAGGGAGGACAGCGTTCTGGGGAACCAGCCTGTGGGGGAGGGGGGCTGGGGGGAGGAGTGGGGTGGAGTGGCCAGCCATGGATCAGAGCCTGCTCTGCCTCGCTGGGCTCTTCAACCTCCCTAAGCTGCCTTCCTGCATCTTAAATGCTGGCTGGGGAGCTGGCAAGCATCGGGGATAATGCTCTTTACCAGCTTAGCCTGTGCTAGGTGCTGTGGGCAGAATCATGTCCCCCCTCAATTCAGATGTTGAAGCCCGTACCCCGTACCCCGAGGTGAGGCTATTTGGAGGTGGGGCCCTTTGGGAGGTGGTTAGATGAGATGAGGGCCTGGGAATGGGGCCCCATGATGGGATTAGTGTCCTTAAAGGAAAAGATACCAGACAGCTTGTTCTGTCTTTCTGCCACGGGAGGACTCAGGGCGGCGAAACCCAGGAGGAGGGCTCTCACCAGAACCCAAGCGGGCTGGCACCCGGATCTAAGACTTCCAGCCTTCCAGGAGAAGGTACATTTCTGTTGTTTAAGTCATTCTATAGTATTTTGTTATCTGAGCTAACAGAGTAGGCTGTCGTGGATGGCTGGTGATCTTACTATTACTTACAGCCCACAGATGGATTAGCTTTCTCCGACGGGCGATAAGCTTCTGGAGGGTAGAGACAATGAGGCTCTATCACATTCTCATTCTGGGTGCCCTCAGAGAACACCCCCAGATTTGAGCCCAGGGTGGAAATTCATGTACGTTTGTTGAATGACTGATGGATGGCTGGGTGGACAGATGAACTGAAAGAAGGGGATAGAAACTCAAATAATTTATCCCACCAGACAATCCAGAGGACATTTCTATGTTGTTTGAGGCCATAGAGACCTTAACAGTGGCACCTGGGGCAGACCCAGACAGCTTGGACCAATGGCTAATTTGCCTCAAGATGCAGAGGGACACCCTGGGAGGGCATCATCATTACCCCTGCGGTCAAGTTCAAAAGGAAGCAGCCTCGTGAGATCCAACATTTTCTACAATCTTTAGATACGCCACACTCAGCAAAATGGGGGTTGTCTATATTTTACTCATCCAGATGAACCAGTTCTCATTTGTCCCAAATGACTGCTCTTTTCCCAAGAAGGACCAAACATAACTAGGGGAAGGAAGGAAAGATCTCCCAGAGGTGGACCTCATTTGGAGTTGGGGCCAGGGCACACCTGGGAGGGGGCCGAATAAGTCTTCCCCGGCAATGTGCTGATCTAATTTTGAGCTCAGCCTTAATTAGGCTGCACCAGGGCCTTGGGCATTTGGTTTTAAGATACTATAAAAAAGCACGGCGCCACCCGATTGGTCCAACCTCTTTACACCACTTCATCTGCCTCCCTGCACTGTTCAGTTCAGACCCTCTGTTGCATCAGGCTTGCTGCCCCCAATTACATGCTATGATCCCAGGGGACCAGGAGTTCTTCCATCTTTGAGGCCCAGGATGGTGCCATGCTGACCTCTGCTTCTGTCATCATGTCTCCTTTGAGATGCTAACTCCCTCTTGCCCTTAGATGGACCCTTGTGATGACACTGGGCCCACCCAGCTAATCCAGGAACAGCTCCCCATCTCAAGACCCTTACTTTAATCATGCCTGCCACGTAAAGTGACACATTCGCAGGTTCCAGGAATTAGGACTTGGACATCCTTGGAGGCCTTGGAGGTCGCTTTCTCTGTACACGCGTGTTGGTTTACAATCTGCTTCACTTTCTCTGGAATCACCTTGCAGCTCGGGTGCAGGAGAAGATGGGAGGTGAGATTAGGAGGCTTGGGGTCTTCAAGGGGGAAAAGCTAGAGGGAAAAGGGACCAAGGGAATGGAGGGCATTGGCAAGGATGACTTTGAATGGTAACTCTTGATGGCCCTGCCACCAGGAAGGCTGATGCATTGGGAGACTATGGAGTGAGCGGTCAAGGCCCTTGGAGGCTTGGAGAACAGGTAGAGTGGTGGTGAGGGAGGGAAGGCGTGGAGCACTGGCCGCTGTGGTCAGAGAGGAGGACGATGTCCCAGGAGGCGGGGCGGGGGGAGGGGACAGTCATGGTGCTGCCAAGATCCAGGTTAGAGACAAAGGTCTTCGGATGCACGAAGGAAGGAGAACTGTGAGACCAGGGAGTTGAGGTGGCCAGCCTACGGATGTTGATGGTGACCAGTGTTGATGGTGATGCAGTGAAGAGGTGACGCTTCTGGAGAATGTGAAGGAGTGGCCAGGAAGGTGTTAGAGAGATGACAGTGAGGAGAAGGGACTCGGGGGCCCACCCCAGGCCCTCAGAGAAGGCTTTTCCCCAGGAAGGTGGAGGAATAATGATCTGGAGGCATCAGCATCTCCCACACTCCCCTCTCTTGCTGTTGCAAGTCCAAGGACATGAGTTCATAACCTTCTCTGACCACAGACTTCTGTTCCTGAGGTTGTACCAGAGGTTTTGTTAGAAGCTGCAAGTTTAAAAATATCTGTGTCAGGTGTGTGGGCCCCATCTCCCTCTGGACCCTAAGGTCCCTTGGATTCCCTTTCTTCCTTTGTATCCCCACCTCTCTCGGGACTGAGTATGGGGCTGAGCAGCCAAGAAAGTCATGTTGGGAACCTGGGCAGGGAATCCCAGCAGGAGAAGGGACAGCTTTCACCAGGAGGATGGAGTGGGGGGCAGAGGGGGGTTTGGGGGAGGGGGAAGGCATGTGCTTAGGAGAGAGGATCATTTCATGTGTCCCAGGAGGTGGAGCTGTGGGGAGTTCCAGAGGGCATGGTCGAGACAGAGGATGGAAAGAAGCCTGGAACCAAGCAGGGTACCCAAGAGATGGGGGTGAGGGGAGGGGAGATTTCATTTTCTGAAAAAATGGCCACGGAAGTATTTTTGTGCCCACGTGTTCTTTAGCACCTTGTCAAAAGCGTAGATGTTCTTCTCTCCTTCAGCTTAAGTGGGCTTTTGACTGTCTTCACCCTTAAAGGGCAGTGGAAGTGACTTCTGAGACTTCCAGCTTTCTCTCTTGCTCTGGGGACACTGGCCCTTGGACCCAGCCACTGTGGCTGTGAGGGACCTCAGGCCACACAGAGAAGCCACGTGCAGATATTCAGGCTGAAAACTGCAGCTAAAATCTTTGCCAATAGCTAGCATCAAGTGCGAGACATATGAGCAAATAAGCTTCCAGATGATTCCAGCCCCCGGCCATCGAGTCTTCCAGAAAAGGCCCCAGACACAGTGGAGCAGAGATGAGCCATTGCGATCCTCTCTCTGTCGAGCAGAGATAAGAATCCATGACCATATTTCATGGTTGTTTAACCGCCCCTCAGTTCTGGTGTAATTTGTTACGCGGCCCTGCTAACCGATCTGCTCCGAGAGAGAGGAAGGAATTGCATTCAGCCTGGCTGAGGATGGCTTAATGTGAGGTCTGGTGGAATGAAGCAGCCTCAGCCTTTCAAGAGGAACTTGGCATAAAGCTGGGGAGGGGAGGCTGTTATCCCCCCAGCCCAGACATCCAGGTGTGCGTAGAGACGAGATCCTGAGTGTCTCTCGGGGTGCGCAAGGAGTCTGACCTTTGCCTCTTCATCCAGGGCAAAGCTGAGGCAGATGTTTATAGGGAAAAGTCGCCAGATTGTAGCCAAATGCACCCTGAGGATCCCAGCACTGTGGCCCCATTCAGATGTCCTCTAAGGTCTAGGGAGCAAATTAGCCGTGTCCAGCAGTAGGACATGAGTCAGATAAATGACATCTCTGTTTGATGCAGCCGTTAGAGACTGAGGTTTCGAGGAATATTTAAAGACACGGGGAGGGACACCTGGGTGGCTCAGTGGGTTAAGCATCTGACTCTTTTTTTTTTTTTTTTTAAGAATTTATTTATTTATTTCACAGACAGAGATCACAAGTCAGACAGAGATCACAAGTAGGCAGAGAGGCAGGTGGGGGCGGGGGGAAGCAGGCCCCCGGTTGAGCAGAGAGCCCGATGCGGGGCTCGATCCCAGGACCCTGGGATCATGACCTGAGCCAAAGGCAGAGGCTTTAACCCACTGAGCTACCCAGGCGCCCCTGACTCTTGGTTTTGATGCAGGTCGTGATCTCAGGGCTGTGGGATGGATAGAGCCCTGTGTGGAGCCTCGGCTGGATTCTGTGCCCAGTGGGGCATCTGCTTGAGATTCTCTCTCTCCCTCTGTCTCTCCCCTCACTTGCACCCATGCGCGCTCTCTCTCTTTCCAAAATAAACAAACAAATCTTTAAAAAAAAAAAAAAAAGACCCGGGATGATTCCCATGATGCGAAACAGTGAATAGAGACAGCATATTAAGCCTCACCCCAACATGCCTTGGGGTGCACTGTATTTTTCAGATTTTTAAAGGTAAAAAGGAATGCTCTTAGGATTTGGAAAGCATAGTTATTTGTTTTAAAAAGGACCTAGCTCTTTGCAGTTTAATTTGTGGTTCCTGGAGATCCCACAGGGGTTCGTGTGATAAGACAACTTATCAGGGGACAAAAGTCAGGAAGGAGGTCCTTCCAAGGTCCCCGTCCTGCGTTGTAAGCACAGGGAAAAGCACTTTTAACCCTCTGCCACGGCAGACTTCTGTTCCTGAGGTTGTACTGGTGATTTTGTTGGAAGCCGCAATTTTAAAAATATCCGTATCAGGTGTTATTGGGCTCCATCTCCCCCTTTGGATTCTATGTCCCCGAGCGCCTCTCCTACCCTCAGTCCCTCACCCCACCCCTCATGTCCAGGGCCGGGCAGCCAGGGTGCTATATTAGGAACCAGTGCAGGGAGCTGAAGTCATGTGCTGGCTCTGAGCTCCCTGCGGGGAAGCTCCCCTCCCCCAGCTCTACCCTCCCCTTCCCGTGCCCCAGGCCTCACCTCTGTGCCAGCCTCACGCTAGGACCCCAGACCTTCTCGTGCAGCCCGGGGGCACCCATAAGTGGTCAGGCCTGGACTCTTGCAGCCGACATGGCCTGTGAGGAACTGGGAAGGCCCCGGTAAGTGTTGGGGGCCTGCAGAAGCTGCAAAGAGGGCAGGAGCCCTGTGGCAGCCGTGCCAGTGGTGGTCTGGAGAGCGCTGAAGGCGGGAAATGAATGGGCTTCCGCCGGAGAAGCAGCTGCGGCAAGAACCCGCTCTCTGGGGGCTGGATCGGGTGGATGACAGGTGTCTCCCAAACCAAGGTGCAGTGGGCACGGCACCCTACGGGCCTGGCTCCCAGAGAACCACCTCCAAGGGCTGTTCTAGAACAGTCCACCTGGAGGATCTCCTTGTGTGCTGTCAGTCAACAAACAGTCGTGAAAGCTCACTCTGAATGCTCCTTACTGAGCTGGGGTATTTATGAACGTTTCCCCATTGGCTGAAGTTTTATTCATTCTCCCAATAACCCTGGGAGGGAAGGGCTCCCTCTTCATCTCACCCAAGAGGAGGGAATGGGGGCTCCGAGATGTTGGGGGCCTTGCCCAGGGCTGCCTGCTGGTGAGTCGGTCTTTCTGGCTCCCGGCCCGGTCCCTGCAGTTGCTGGGTGGACGCAGGCCGGGAAGGGTTCTGCAGCTGTTCCCTCCCAGCCTCAAGCTAGGCTAGGCTTGTGCTCTGGGGGCCTGTTTGGTTGGATTCCATCAGCCTTTTCTGCCTGAAACCCAAGCACCCCCACCCCACCCCAGACAGGTGGCCGTTTTCCCATTTCCTTCTGTTACAACCTGACTGTTCCCCGAAACTGCTGGCTCATAAGTGAAGAGGGAAAAGGCAAAACTCAGAAAGTGTCGCAGGGAACGGAACCCTAGAAATAAATGAATGAGTTTTCCTAATATGTCCACAGCATTGAGGCACGAGTGTGACTCAGCCCCAGGGACCTCGCCGCCTGTCTCCCTCACTGTGGAACCAGGCCCGTGCATGGTTTTGGGCATCGACACTTTGGACCGGGTCATTCCTGGTGGGTGGGATGAAGGTGTGGTATGTTGAGTGCCATCCCTAGCCTCCACACACTAGATGCCAGGACCACCACCCTCTTCCAAGTTGTGACAGCCAAGAACGTCTCTAGACACAAGTGTCCCTTGGAGACCAAAATCACCCCTGCTTGAGAACCACTGGGCTCGTGGCCTCTCCCTTTCATGAGTGTTGTGAACATCTTCAAAAAGGATTTTTCCTTCCTCTTTTTCTTCCTTGAGTCCCTCCTTCCCTCTTCGGGCTTATTTCCTCTCCTAGGATGAAGACATCATCAAATGAGAGGGTTCCTACAGTACCCATCCCTCCTGCTGGGCACGATGTCCAGGATTCTGTGGTTCTTCTCTGGGTCAAGGCGCAAACTCAGGCCTATTCCTCCAAACTCCGGGAGAAGGGAGCCTGGGCCCATTTTACAGATGGGGCACCTGGGGCAGGGAAGAGGCCAGGCGTCCCACTGGTGTTGAAGGAGGGCTCAGGCCACACAGAGGTGGATGCAGTCCCAAAGTCAGTGTCAAGGGGGCATTCCCCCAAAGACTGGTGGTCGGGGAGGCAAAAGAGGGAGGAACTGAAGGACATAGACCAGGGAGCTGGGACTGGCCAGCTGCTCCCCTCACCGGTTTCCTCTCTCCCCCCGGGCTGGACTACATTTCCCATGTTCCCTTGCTCTTAGAGATGTGACTGTGTTATTGAATTCCGGCCAACGGCACATGAGCAGAAGGGAAAGTCACAGCTTCCTGGTCCATTAAGCGTCCCGGCAAGTCTCCCCTATTCCCAAGATCACCTGCCCTCTGTCTTCTCCTTCGGGCTGCTGGATGTTGATGTCAGGGTGACGTTGGAAGCCTAGGGTGAAGATGAATGAACCTCCACAGGATGGACTTTACCTCTGAAGGCCCCACCCTGCCCCGTGGGTGGGACTGGCCATGAGTGAGAAGGAAACTTCTGTTGCATTAAGCCATTCTACGATGGGGGCCGGGGGAGTTCTGGTTATGCTGGTGGTCTGCTCTCTGTGATGCAAGTGGAGGGAAGAATGGGGGGCCGTTGTTGGGTCGGTTCTTGAATGCTGCAAATTAGGGGGGCCGAGTTTTGAGTTGGCAGAAAGCTGTGACCACGTGAGCCCCATGTTGGAGGCATCGCATCCAGAGACCGCCGCGGGATTCCACCAGAATGGCTGCAAAGCTCATGCTGAGCCAGAGTTTCCTGAGGGCTAAGAATAAATTGGAGGCAGGGACATTTTGGCTCGTGGGGCTTGTGCTGGGGAGCATTGGCCCAGCCTGGCAGAGCCATCGGCCTGAAGCTTGTCAGGGGCCCAGTCGGTGGGGGTGGGAGGTCGAATGCCCCTGGCCCCGGGACCTGGTGGCTTGTCCGGGACCTCCATCTCCCCACGTACCTATGTCAGGCAGGAGGACGGAGGGTCAGAAAGCCAGGGTTGAAAGATAGGACCTGCTGGGAGTGGTTTCTGTAGCCATCGGATTGGGGACAGGGCACCCTTGCCCTCCCTTTGCTGGGACCAGGGTGAGAAAGGTCTTCTTGAAGCTCAGAGTTTAGTGCTTCTGGGTTCCAGGAGGAGCAGCAAAGCCTGGGGCTCTAGGAGGAAAACCCGCAGTCTGGGTCCTGGAGGACAGGAGAAGATATACTTGGATGTTGAAAGCCCCGTGGGCTGCCGCTCGGGTAGAACTGGGTTGGGGACCCCAATCATCCCCTCGTCACGGCTCCCAAGAGGGAAGGGCTGACAACCCGCCAGTGCTGGTCTGTGAGGGTGAAGGTGCCGGGTTACAGCGGGTGTCTGCTGTGACCAGACGGAAACTGTGACAGTATGTCATCGTTGCTCTGATCAGAGGGGTCACACCATCCCTCTCTCTTACCCTGACCTCACTCCTCCTCAGTGGCTGGGGGTAGTGGTGGTTAGCTGCTGGGCCTGAGATTAGGTGGCCTGGTCCCATGTGGCCTCCTGTCTGGCTTCACCAGTCATTTTGGTACTAGGCCCTCCTTTATTTCTTAAATCATTTCAGTATGTGGAGGGCAAAGGAGGCTGGATGCCTTAGAAACGCAGTCGGGCAGCATAGGGCCCTTGAGGCTATGGTTCCATCTGTCTGGCCACCGCGCTGCAGAGTCCTGAAGACAGATCAGGCTTGCTCGGCTGCCTGGATGCCCCCACTGCTGCCCCAGGGCGGCCCGTCCACCTTCCAGCCCAGCCGTGAAAAGGCGCCTGGCCGGCACCGCCCAGCAGTCTGAAACCAGGTTAAAGCCGGAGAAACCCACCTTGACCGGCACAGAATCTGCCCTCCCTCCCCCTTCTCCGGGAGGCCCCACTGTGTCCCCCATACTCAGGGAGACACTATTTGCTCTAAGTGCCCACCAAGACTTGAGGGGAGCTCTATCCACCCTTCCCCCCACCCCCACAGCAAGAAGAGAACATTTTAAAAATGTTTTTATTTAATTAAAAAAAAGACAGAACTAACAACCCCAAACCAGTAGTAGGTACAGGATTCACAGGTGCTTAACTGACGAAACACACAGGGGCTGGTTGGAGAGGGCCGTGGGGCGGGAGGGGGCGCGCATGGGCCACTGCGTCCGGCCCTGGACGCAAGGTCTCAGACCGACAGGTGGCAGGGAGCCGGCTCCGCACACGTCCCCGGGCACCCTCGGCTGAGAGGCGGTGAGCAGGAGGGGTGACCGGGGCCGAGGGGCCGGGAGCCCTGGGGGCATGGTGGGGAGCAAACCAATGAAGACCAGGGGCACTGAGGTGGTCCTGCTCCCTGCTCTTCTGTCCTCCTTTGTTGCCTCTTTTCTACACTTTCCTGGTCCCTAGAGCGGGCCCCACGGTCTCTGCCTGGGACTGGGCAAGAGGTAGGATTCATTGGAACACAGCTTTCTCCGTGAAATGATAGAAACCACCAGGGCAGCGGGTGTGAAGGTGGAGAAGAGCACGGCTGCCCGGCTTTGGGAAGGGACAGAAGAGCCTGGGGACCTCGCTGGGGGATGGGCTCCCAGATTTTGCCCCCTTCCTTCGAGTCTGGTGCGATGGTGTCCTAGATGGGGGGCGGGGGCAGGCTGCCGAGGGCAGTCGGGGGTAGGGGGTGGGATGGGGCCTGGGTTGGCCCCAGCAGGGTGGGCCACGAGCCCTGACACGCCATTATTCACGGCTGCACATGCTTGGACAAACCACCACACAAAGCCAACCTCAACAGGAGGAAGGGGTTTCAAGCAAGCACAAAAGGGTCCCCAGCACACGGCGCCTCCATGGGCCCACACTCTGGGGCGGTCAGGTGAGGGGTCCTCAGGGAGATGTCCTCTCTGGGGGGGGGGGGGCGGTGAAGGACGATGGAGGTGACCATGACCCAGATCTGAACTCCTAAGGGCTGAGTCCACCCAGGGGGTGGGGCTGGGGGAGGGGGTTGTCGCTGAGCAGGTGGCTGAGGTAAGAATTTGCTTGTCACTTCTAAGGATGACAGCTACTGGGACCACAGACGACCGCTCGAAGTGGGATTACCAAGTCTCAAAAAGTAAGAAAGGATTTGTCTTTAGAAAGCACGTGTTTGATATAAAAGAGGGCGAGCTCCCTGTTCCAGAAAGTTTGGCTTCTCAACCCACACACGCTTCCATGTTTTCCGCTTGCTTCAGGAGGGGAAGGGATGGTCGCAGATGGAAAGAATGTCAAACATGGAGTCGCCTCCCTGGCCCCCCGGGGCTGGGACGTCCCTCTCATGAGGAGGGAGGACAGCACGGTATGGCCTTTCCGTCCAAATGTTCTCGGCTGAGCCCTTCAAGGGGGTGGCAGAAAGAATCACAATCCTAGGCCTTTTAAAGATGAAGAAATGAATGTCACTTGCTTTCCTGGCCTTCATTGGCAATCAATCGTGATTAATGACTGTTTAGGAAATGGACGTTTGATCTGATTTTTTGGTCGCTATTTACCCTTGGGTCTCCTTTCGTG
Source organism: Lutra lutra (assembly GCF_902655055.1). Taxonomy (NCBI): domain Eukaryota; kingdom Metazoa; phylum Chordata; class Mammalia; order Carnivora; family Mustelidae; genus Lutra; species Lutra lutra. The sequence continues at coordinate 13,276,723 of NC_062293.1, read as the reverse complement.
CTCAGAATTTCAGGCTCCTGTTGCCAAATACCAGTGTGTGTTTGGGGCTGGGGGCGGGGGGTCTGCCCCCCCTCTCCCTGAGGAGGGACAGAGCAGCTCCTCAGGTCAGTGGGGAGCAACCTATGGCCACCTTTCCTCAGACCCGTGGAATCTTCCAAACTCTCAAGTACCAGAAACTTTTACAAGCGGATAGGAATGCCAGCGACAGGCTCCGGCTTTTACCTCATCGCCCCGGCCAGCGAAGGCCTCCCCCTCTGCAGATTCTTCCACAGGCCTTGGTCTCCTCAGGTTGAGGGAAGCTGGCCCCAGGACAGCACAAAGGCCAAAGCACCAGTTGGCCACAGGGCTTTCTCCTCAGGATTACTGTTATTTCAACAACTGGCCACTGCCACAGAGAGAGAGAGAGAGGGAGAAAGAGAAAGGCGCTCGATAGACAGGAAGGGGGCAAGCTCCGGCTTCCTTGTTTCCCACTCAGGGACTCGGAAACCTCAGATCAGAAAGCAGCAGACCAGTGTCCAAAGGTCCCCGTGTGCCCGGTGAGGCCCTCCCAGTGGCCCAGCACCCAGGCAGGCAGCGGGGTGGGGGGGACCCCAAAAGCCCATTCTTCTGGCAAAATTTTTTTCTGAGAGGAGATAATGGCTCGATTTGGTCTTCCCCAGGGGGTCGCTCCAGGCCATGCAGCCTCAGGAGATTTCAGAATCCCGGGGCATCAGACACGCTCTCTGGGGACAAAGTCAGCCTTCCGCCTCCACTTCCCATCTCCCGGGGTGTCTTGGCACCAAACCAGCCCGCGACACTTGCTGGAGACCAGGGAGGGGTGGGTTTGGCTTCCGTCCATCGTTGGTCTGTCTTAAGGGGCAGGTGCCCTCGTGTGGGATCCACACAGCGGTTCTGGGGACAGGCCGGCGCTGAGAGGAAGGGGCAGCTCACACAGGGGTCGTCCGCCGGTTCAGCATGCTGACGTGCAAGCCTTCCTTCAGGTCCTGCTGGAAGAAGTCGTGCACCTGCAGGAAGCTGGCCTCCTGGTCGGGGCTGTAGCTGGCGGCCGTGGTCACCTTGAGGGGCTCCCTGGACAGCGTGTACATGGACAGCTCGCCCATGGGGATGGCCCCGGTGATCTTCAGGCCCACCGGGGACGCCGCCCTGGAGGGAGAGGCCTCGGTGGACCTGGAGCTGGACCTCGAGCGCCGTCGCCGGTACCTGTAGCTCGGCATCCGGGCGTACGGAGATGAGGAGGGAGCCTTGAGGAACTCCCGTCTGGTCTTAAACCTCAACTCCTTATTTTTCTCAATGTAAATGTTTACAGCCAGGACTCCCACGGTCTCGGCCACAATGAAGGACAGGGCTCCAAAGTAAAAAGACCAACCGTAGTTGTAATGGTTTTTTTTGTCTTCGTCGCGCTTGTCGCTCGGGTCGCCCGTGTTGCTGGAAATGTAGACAATGATGCCTATGATGTTGCTGAGGCCTGAAAAAGAAGCAGAAGAGGGGGTGGCAGGGAGGGAGGGAGAGGTTAGACCCGCAGCTGGACCAGCGGAGGAGGGGGGGTGCTGGTGGCCACACTTCCCCGGACGGGCGCTGCTTTGTTCAGGTCGTGAACTTTTCAGTTGTTTGTTTTGAAGGGGTAGTAGAGCAAGAGTTCGGATGAGGTGTGCAAAAAAAATGGAGGCACGTAGTGGCCCAGGTCCCCTCCGGAAGGTGGCTACTATTTGTTTGTTCGTTCTTTTTAAAGATTTTTATTTATTTATTTGAGAGAGAGAGTGAGCAGGGGAAGCGGGAGAGGGAGAAGCAGACTCCCCACTGAGCAGGGAGCCCGATGCGGGGCTCCATCCCAGGATTCTGAAGACTATGACCTGAGCCGAGGGCAGACACTTAACCGACTGAGCCACCCAGGGGTCCCTGTTTTTCTATCATTGTTATGTCCAGTCTCTCTTCCTCCCTCCCCGTCTCTCTTACACACACACACACACACACCTATTTTTTCTTAGCACAATACTCTTTGTCCCTTTGCCTTTTTCTGGAACAGTCCCCCTGGCAGACGGTTCCACGTGAAGACAGAGAGAGCCGTCCGTCTTTCTGAGAGCCCATGGCAGCCGCTGCACAGACATGTAACCGGGGCTCTCCCACAGACGTCCAGGGAGTTCCCAGCCCTCTGCGGTGACAGAGTTGTCACAGACATCCTTGTGCCCACACCATCCCACACACGCATGACTACAACTGTGGGATGAATTCCTTGATGTTAAACCTCTGCCTCATCGGATATGTGCATTTCAAAGCTTAAAAATAAACTTTGGGGACATTAGACATAGTGAAAAGTTGTGAAGAGAATACAGAGAGCCCCTTTCTACCTCCTTGCCGGGTTTCCCCCGTGAACGGCTGATGTTACCGTGTACGTTTATCACAACCAGGAAACTCCCTGGTACATTACTACTCACTATTTACTTATTTGAGAGAGAGAGAGAGAGTAGGAGCAGGGGAAGCGGGAGAGGGAGAAGCAGACTCCCACTGAGCCCCCCTGTTGGCTGTCTCTGTTTGACTTGATCTTCCCAGAAGTGAGGTTCGGCAGAGCCAGGCTGCCTGGGTTTGAATCCGGTTCTACCAACGACCAGCCATGGAACTTTGGGCAAATAACTCAGCTTCCTGTGTCTCCGTATTCTCACGTGCCAGATGGGAGTCCCCGTGGTATGCGCTTCCCGGGGCAGATGGGAGGACTGAAGGGGCTGGTACATGCCAGTACTTAGCACAGCAGCTGGCACACGGTGAGACTGCTTTTCTGTTCTCTCACCATCCGCTGTGTTTCACTGGGCAGTAACGTGTCATCTGGTCTAGGCACTGCTGTGCCCTTTGCCCTCCCGCCTCCCGCAGAGATCCGAGTGTGGACGGTACGCTCCAGGCCCTCCTGGCCTCTGGACCATACCTCTCCCCAGGCTCTGACCATTTCCCGCCTCAAATGGTTTCTGGGCCTAAATCACCTCACTGCTGGGGCTAGAGAGGCCTCAAGCTGGGGCCCCCATGTGTGACCCCTGGCCTGCCGTGGCCTTGGCCCATGATCAGAGCTTCCATAAACCAGGGAAAAAAAGGGAACGAGTAGATGTCGCCTTGCTCGCCTGCCGGACTGCTCTTGTCCCTGCTTCCTCTCCCCTCTGGACCCATGTTTTTAGATGAGTGTCCCCGGGCTCCAGTGACCTGGAGCACTGGGTATGGTTCCTCCTGGGGAGATGGGCAGCTGCAGAGGGCACCTGACATGGGAGGCTGACAGCGCTGGGCACAGCCTGTGTCTCTACCACCAGATGACCTCAGGGAAGCCACCTGGGCCACCTGATGGCCTCCTCACAATCTGGGATGCTATGGTTGTGCTCACCGGGCACCGTGGCCCTAACATGTGGTAGTGGGGGTTGGTGCAAATCTTCTTTTCCTTCCTCGGGGAGAGGAAAGGGGACAGGACTCAAACCTTATGGCAAGGATTTCTTTAACGGTTCATACCTTCAAAAAGCCAGGGACTTAAAGGAGGAGAGAGAATGGGGTGTACCCCTATCCTCCCACCTCTGCCCTTGGAGGGGACAAGAAGGAAAAGCATGGGGGCCAGACCAAGAAGGAGGCTCTACACTCGGGCTCTCCTTGCCAACACACAAACACACACACCCTGTACCCTTGACACACACACAGAGACACACACACATAGTTATCAATTGCCTTGGAAAGACACAGATGTGGAAGGGATGTCGAGGCAGGATCATAAGAAGCTGGCCGAAAGACTTTAAGCCAGTGCCTTGACTGCTTTGGCCCGAAGTCACCTTCCTTCTCTCAGAGAAACCACAAGGAGAGGACAAGATGAGGTCAGGCACCGGTAGGCCCTTCCACACCTGTCCCCACAGGCCCCCACCACCGTCCTCAGCGAAGGAAACTCGACCACCAAGGACCACCAGCGACCACCGCCATTGCTGGGATTCTCACTGTCCCCCTCATGGGACTACTGGGCTGTTTCAAGATGCAGAGCCCAGGCCAAGCTAGGGCTGCTTCACCAGACCGAGGGAAGAAATAAGATGCTTTGAAAGCAAGAACACTGTTACAGCCTAGCAGGGAGCTACGATAACAATTTAGGAAAGAATCACTGAATTCAGGGCCACCTGGGCGGTTCAGGTAACCACCTGCCTTTGGCTCAGGTCATGATCCGAGAGTCCTGGGATCGAGCCCCGTGTCGGGTTTTCTGCTCAGTGGGGAGCCTGCGTCTCCCTCTGTCCCCCCATTCCTCGTGCTCTCTCTTGTTCTCTCTCTCTCTTTCAAATAAATAAATACAATCTTTATTAGAAAAAAAGAATCACTGAGCTTTGTAGCACATCTCAAACTTACGTACTAGAAGGCCTAAGACATTAGGCAGGTCCTGTGTCTCCTGACAGGGACCCTTGTTGCAAGTTTATCTGAATCCCAGATGTCAGGACACCACCGGCCGGGTTCGGCCCCGGCAGGAGCCCCCTCGAGACTCCCCCAGAGACTCGGGCCAGAAAACCCAGGGTTTGGTCCTGGACTGTGTATGGGCTCCCCACTTCCGGTCCACACTTCTACCAGGTCTGCAGTGGTAAGACATGAGTTGCGGTGTCTCCATCAAGAGGAGGGACGGTGTGAAGTCATTTGGGTCCAGGTAGGCTGGGGGAGCATGACGGTCACCCACGGCTCTGTGGGGTTTCACTGGGTCGTGGAGGGTGGTTCCGAGGTGCACCCTTGCCAGTAACGTACCCCCTTCACCCTGTCCTCACCTGGTCGGCTCCTTCAGGTCCTGGCTTCCGTTGAGCCCCTCTTGGTGCTCAAGAGGTGCTCAAGACGCCCCCTGGCCCCCCCCACTAACTCAGCCGGGCTTTCCCATCACAGGCTTCTGAGGCTCCAGCCCTGCCCCTCTGGGGCACTTTGCACACTTGGGCTTATTAATCTTTCTGGTCGAGGTGAAATTCACAGAACATAAATTAACCCTTTAAAGTGCACACGTCCATGGCTTAGAATGCCTCTGGAATGTCGGCAGCCACCACCGCTCTCTAGGTCCAGAACATTGTTCATCACGCCAAGCGGAGACCCCGTGCCCCTTGAGCAGTTGCTGCCCACTCTCCGCTCCAGCCCCCTCCCACCTGGACGGCTGAAATCAATTTTGAGAAATAACTTTACACCTGCCCGCTCCCCCCAAGCCCATGCATGCACCAGGACGCAGACCCGGTGCAGGGGGACAGAGCTGGCGACTCACCCGCGGCCACAAAGAGGATGCCCGCGCTGAGGACGATGTTGTTCTTGTGGCTGTAGAACCTTCCAGCGCCGATGCAGAGCCCGCCGAGAAGCAGCAGGATGGTACTGAGGATGGGGAAGACGCTGGAGGCGCGCACGATGCCTGGGTTGGGCAGGAGACAGAGGGGAGGGCAGTGAGAGGGGCTGCTGTCCTGGGCATCGCCATGGGCACCGGCCAGGAGCCCTGAAGCTTGGGGCCCTTCCCCTGACCTTGAAGGTTCCCATCAGGGCCTGGAGACCACGGCAGATTGGGAGCTGGCTGGGTGGATGCCATTGGGCCAGACTCAAGGGATAGCCCAGGCTTGCTGGTTACTCCCTGGAGGATGCCAGGTGGCCTGGAGTCGCATCTGCCTGTGGCTCACTTAGGCTCTCCCTGGGTGTGGGTCACACTTCAGACAGCCTGAAGGCAGGAGAGCCCCTCAGTGACATCTGGGAGCTGCAATGACAGTCATGAAAAGGCTGGTCTGCTTCCCATTCAAATGAGACCTCACAGTCCACGGAGCCTTTCACAGACGCCATCTCTAAGAAGCCTCTGGAAGGCTGGGAAGTGGTGTCCACAAGAGGCCGCTCTGATGGGTAGGTGAGAACACAGGCTTCGGGGCATCAGACGGGCCTGGGTCTGCTCTGTGACGTGCTGGCTGTGTGGCCTGAGTGAAATCACTTCACCTAAAACTGAGCTCCCCCATTTCTAGAAAGCAGCTCACAGTGGTACCTACATCCTATGGTTGGTTTTGTACGAATAAGGGGCTTAGCCCAGGGCCTGGCCGTAGCACACCCTTCTTAGGGGAGCTTTTCTCTCCAGCCTTTTCATCACTGTCCTCAACCCCAGGTGACATGCGGAAGCACGGGACCTCCCGAGGTCACAGAGGACGAGGTAGCTACACAGAGTGGGACACGAGTGGACCCTGCCACCCAGCGGATCTCGGTCTGCACATTTGCTCCGCCCCCGATGAGGGGGATGGCCAGGGCCGTGGACTTCTGACAACGGCAGTCCCCTCCTTTATAACCCGGGGAGAGTAGTAATACCTATCTGTGGGGGCTGAATCCTTCCCGCCCCCTGATATGACCACGTCCCACCCACGGGAACCTACGAATGTGAGTTTTATTTGGATACAAGCTCTTTGAGGCCCTGATTAAATTAGGGGTCTCAAGATGATACCATCCTAGATGAGGGGGGTCCAAATCCAAGGACAAGTACCCTCGTAAGAGGAGGAAGAGAGACAAGCAGAAGACAAGGCGCCTAAGAGAGAAGCCGCGTGAGGACAGGGACAGAGAAAGGGGTAAAGTGGCCCCAGGTCGAGGATAGCTGGGAGCCGCAGACGCTAGAGAGGCAAGGACAGCTTCTCCCCCAGGGCCCACGGAGGGAGCGGCAGTCCGGCCACCACCCCTTGAAGACTTCAGCTACCATGCCGTGAGAGAGTAAATTCCTGTCCTTTGAGGCCACCCAGCTCATGGCACTTTAACCTGGTGGCCCTAGGCAAAGAATGTACTCCCTCCACTTCGGAAGGGCTCCGGGAACCTGGGTCCCTCTTCCTTTGCATCTGGCTAGGAGGAAGGACAGGAGGAGCCCCGAGCTCAGCCTGCCTGATGCACCTGCCGGTCTCCCAGCCCAGGAGAAATCCTGGCTACAGGGACACTTGGTGGCCCCAGCAGGGGACAGTGAGCCCGGGAGCCCTGGCAGGCGCCAACTCCTGAGCCAGCTGAGGGAGTCTGTGGCCTCTCAGCCTCTGAAGGCAGCATTTGTCCCTTTCCTTGTAAGCCCGCCAGTGTGTGCCCTGCTTCACAGAGGGGGCTTTGTTGGGGGCATTAAATAAAGCTCTTCTCTCCAGGACCTCCTCCTCCTCCTTCCTCTGCCTTCTCGCAGCCACAGGCTCTGGGAGGAGGTTTCCCGTGGGCTTGGGAACCATGCCTCTGAGCCGTGCTGACCAGAAAAGTCTGATTTCAGCTCCCTCCAGACGTCCTTGTTCTGCAGACAGGTTGGAGGCTGGAGAGGAGGAAGCCTGGTTCCTCCAAGGTCCCTGAGGTCAGACTTGGCTCCGAGCCATCCACCCTGCCCAGGTAAGTCATGTGTGTACCTATCCTTTGCCACACAGGCTCATCCCGGGGTTCTGGCTGTGCGGACACCAGCTGGGGTCGCTGTGGACGGTGGTATGAGTTGGGTCTTGCACAGAGCTGAGGGACAAGTGGGGCTGAGGTCCAGCCCATACGTCACAGCCAAATCTAGCCCTGGTGAGAACCTGTGTCTGTCTAGAGGATGGCCACCTCCTTCTAACTCCCCCGCAGGCACACCATGGCCTCCCAACAGCGCTGATACCCGCTCTTAAGGCCTGACATGGGTTTAGTACAGGAATCAGCTGCCTGCTGGGAAAATGCGGAGCCTGGAGAAAGGGCACCAGGCACAGGGCAGGGTGGATGGGAATCTCTAGGGCCGGTCTAGCGGAGCCGGTGAAAGAGACATGGCAGACAGGGTGTGGGGTGGTGACCCTATCCACACCTGCCTGTGGGTCTATCAACCAGTCGGGGGGGCACTGCCAGAGCCCCAAGGCTGGGAGGAAGCCCTCTGACAGTTATGCAACTCAATGCACGAGCCCAGTTTCTCTGGAAGACCTCAGAACATACGGCCTGAAGGTTGACCTTGTTCTTGACTTGTTGAAGACATGGTGTGAGGAGCACAGCCTCGGACCTGCTGGGGCTGACACCCCACTCCCAGACAGCTAAGCTGCACCCCAACAGGCTCTCCCACAGGCAGACATCATGGTACCTTCTGTGACCTTCTCAGACCCACCTGTTCTCCTTGGAATGTTAGCACCAGGACGGCAGAGCTCTGTTGCGTTCACTGCAGTACCCCACGTGCCTAATACAGTGCCTGGCACATAGGCCCATAATCACTTTTTGTTAAATGGGTGATTAAATGAGCTCTCGTGACCCTTGGCGCTCTCTCTCTCTCTCCTGTGTGTCTATATGTTTTTGGGATCACAATAGTCTGGGGACCAGAGGACCAGATATTGGGAATCAGGGGGGATGGGCACAGTGACATAACCTTGGCCTGTCCCCAGGTGTTGCCTCCTTCCTCTGGCTGAAGCTCCTAGGTACCTGCACTCTGAACCTTGTTTCAAGACGGCTTCCTTGTTTCCGCAACCCGTTTCCAACAAGGAGGAAAAACACCTTAGGTCTGCCCTCCGCCCCAGTTCCAGCAGCAGCTAGAGTCATCACTTCTTCTTCTCCTTGGGCATCTCTGGGCTTGTTAATGAACCCACTGCTCCCCGCACCGTGTACACCTGAGGAACGCTTTTCCTTCCCAAATGAGCTTTCGTTGACCATCCGTCACCATCAGTCTGGGAAAATCGCTGCTAGGCCCCTCCTAGTCCTTACGACCCCCAACCTCAGGTACCCTGGCAGAGTATGAGGACAGCAGGAGCCTGAAGCTGGACGGGAGAGTGGCAGCACGTTCCTGATCTGCCCCTCCGCATCCTTGTTCCAACCTTTTGCATCCTGCCCTGGGCCCTGGGAGGCACAAGCCATGCACGGGATATTGGGGCTCCCTTGCCTCTGGCTTTGGGAGGAGAGTGCAGGGGAGTGTTTCCCCCTTAGCTTCCTTCCTGCGGGCTGCGGGGAGGTGGCTGCCTTCCTTCCTAAAAGCCACAGCTCCTGCCAGGCAGCCCTGTCCTCACCGTGTCCCCCTTCCCAGCTCCCATACCTGCTTTCCTCACTTGCTGGGCCCAGGAGGGGAAGGGCTTCCCCAGCTGCTGTGCGGGTGGTCTCACCATCCCCGCCAGTTTCCTTTAACCCCGCCCACCCCTTTGTCAACAGTCCCTCACCAGCTACCCTTCCTCCACCCCATCTGAGCAAACCAGTCTGCCTCCTGCTGGGACCTCAAGCAGCTACGTTGTCTGGTCTCTGGGTCGATAGTCATGAGAACAATCCAGAAAGAGATTGCAGGGCTCCGGGGCACGAAGAGGAGACAGGGGCAGGGAAGTAAAGAGGAAGAGCCAGCGCCAACAGCCATAACCTCAAGTAAGCTTAAGCGGGAAATGGGAGAGGGGGTGCTTTGTTTCTCCAGGCCTCGCTCCTCACAACCCCAGTGGGGGCAAATCTGCTCTCAGAGCCTTAAGAACCACCTGAGTGCCCTGGGTAGGGCAGAGAATGGCAGGTTCTGAGTCGGGCTTGATTTCCAGTTGAGCCATCCCCGCCGGGCTGAGTACCAGGGGTCGCCCCGGATGGCTGCGCAGGCCACGCACTGTACAACTCGAAGGGTGTCATTTATGCCACAGTCTATGTACGTGGCATTCCTTGAGCAGTGCGTCAGCTGCACGGACATTTGCGGGGGCCCTGTGGACTATCATTTGCTTGCTTCCGTGTTTTCCCCCCAAAAGCAGAAAGAAAGGACCGGCAGGAGGAAGAAGAGAAGGTGACAGAGGGAGGTTGAGAGGCAGATCTAGCCCCAAATATTTTCCAGGTTCCGGGCCCGGCCAGAGCCGCCCGGCACTTCCCCAGGCCCCGTGGGAACCGCAGGCTGGACTGTTTCACTGGATGACTCAGAACCCAAATCATTTCTCTTAGGAAAAACAAAAAACAAAACCCCAAAAACAATCCATAAGCAGGTGCAGAGTAGACTGAGCTCTCTCGGAGGACGCTGGTATCGATTCTCCATAAATGAAGCCGGGCCCCGGCCCCGGAGGGGGATGCTGTGAGCAGCTCTGTGTGTGTCTTAGCTAATGGGAAAGGGAAAGTGGCTTCAAAGCGGGCATTTCTTCCATTTCCGGGCCCTTCCCTTGCTGTGGCCCCATCCTTCCTCCCAGGGAGGTATTCACAGGCCCAGTGGTGAGATCCAGCTTTAGGGTGTGGAACGGGGTTTGTCCTTGTCCAATATATGCTGTGACTTCCCGTCGGGGGACCAACCCAGCCACAGGGCCTGGGCATTGATGGGGGCTCCCCCAGCTGGTGCCGTGAGCACCGACAGCCCACGCATCAGAGCCGGCACTGCCACCCCTCCTTGCCTTCTCCCCCAGGCAGCCTGAGGGTGCCGCTTCCTCTGAATTTTCCAGAATAGAATGCTGGGTGTGTGGGGCGGGGGTGGGCAGGCCCAAGGCTGGCAGGGCAATGTATTTAGGGTGTCATGGCCCCCCCGGGATGCTTGGCCTGGGCAAGCCTATGTCTAACCTCCTTGCCCGGGGTCCAGCAGCAGCAATCAGTGACTCTGAAACTAGTCATGACCAGCAGCCCTGGGGAGGGGGACGCCCACACCATTATCAGCCTCAGTCTCCCCAGACATGGGCCTACCCACCAAGGAAGCCCACTGGGAGACTCAGCACGTCACGGCAGTGTCGGACCAAAGTCCATCCTCTGGACTAACAATTCTGAATCGGAAAGGGAGAGAAAGAGCCTCCGGAGGACGCACCCCCTTTATGCGCATGGGGCCAGGCTTTCCTCCAGCAGCATCCCCCTCTCCCCTACACACACCAAGGAAGCGAAAGATTCCTGACACTTACGAAGGAGATACTCGGAGCTGTCGTGGTCATAATCATTGTCCTCTGGGAAGTGATTGATCCGGAAGCAGTGGCCTTTATAGATCCCTGGGGAGAGCAAGAGGGAAAGAACATGGTAAATGTTGCATGGGGCATGGGTTCACGCACCTGCTCCCTCCAGCCTTGTGTACGGCGTGTGTGCCAGGCTCTGGGCAGGCCCGGGCATGGAGAGAGGAGAGAGGCCCGCTCTGGCATCCCTGGTCTATGCGGGAGCGGGCACACACACAGAAGGACCACGCAGAGGGACAAGCGCCCGGGACGGGACCCTCTTGGTCATGGTCCACGTCGGGGCACCTGCAAGTGTGAAAGGCCCACCATCAGTAACTATGCGGGGACAAGAGCTGAGCTGCTCAGGGCAAGCAGGACGTTCGATCCACCGGATCCCCTGGCCCGTCTGGTCCAAGGGACTGCAGAGCCAACTCGAAAAATGACAAAGAATTTGCCCCTGGGAACCGTGAGAGGGGACCTTCCAGGTGGAGGAGGAAGCCGAGAAAAGGGAGGGCTGGGGTCCGAGCCTGGGGAGTGGTGGGAAGTTCCGTGGCTGGACTCGGTAGGGCCCGTGTAGGGGGAGGGGCTGGGGACCATAGTGGGGCAAGGTCTGGGTCTGGGTCTAGGTCGGGGTCCGGTGAGTTGGGGTGAAATCTTACCCTGAGATGTCTGTGTCTTTCCTCTCTCCTAAACACTCATAAATCCCTCCTAATGTACACTCCGAATCTGCAGTGAGCAGCGTGATTCTGATCCCCTCACTCAGTGTGATGGAGGGAAGACAATATGGAGCCAGAGAAAATTCCAGAAAGGCCGAGACCACCTCCTGCCTGCTTTCCCTTCCCCGCTCTGAGCGGTAGCCTCCGCAGAGGGGGAGGCAGGACACCCAGGGTAATTTTGCAACTGCAGGAGGAGAGGCCAGGCCTTCCTTCCTGAAGCTTCTGCCCTGCTCTCCTGGCCCCTGCTCCCCTATAGTCTGGGAACACCCAGCACAGAAGTGGACACGGGTGGAGAGCAGGGCCCCCAGGGTGTCAGGCCCTGCCCTGCCCTGCCAGCCCAGCCCCTCACGCCCAGCTCGGCCTCCCTGCTTCGGCAAGGAGCTCGTCTTGACAGCGCCGCTTGGCTGGGGCTGGGGCTGTTTCCACCCGGGGCCAGTTCTTGTTTTGCTGCCGCTGCCAAGCATCCCGCTGGCCTCCCACAGCCCAGCCTGACCTCTCAGTCGGAGGCAGAGTCAGAAGCAAGGTGTGTGCCAGACCCGCATCCGTCTCTCGGTGCTTCCAATCAAGAGAGGCCTCTGACGAGCTCGGGGCACGCTGCCCTTCCACCGGTCCTCCAGTTAGCCGGCTCGCCCGCGGCCTCCCCACGCTGTCCCCTCTGCCTTAGCTGCTGCCTCCAGAAAGCCGGGGAGCTGGGGGAGGACCCCCGCTTCCCGAAGGCCCAGGACCCTTGAGGACCCATTGGTAGGTGGGCCGGATTTGGTCAGGGAGCGGTAGGAGGACAGACTGTGGGTCTCAGAGGTCATGCCCTGAGTGGGATAGGGTTTGACAGTGTCCGCTGTGCTGGGCCAAGCAAGAACGACTCCACGTCCTCATCTGTAGAATGGGAACAACTACATGCTTTGTCTGCTAGGGATGTCAGAAGAATTACGAAGGGCAACACTTAAAACGCACTCAGATGTTCCTGGTCCCAGTGACGGCTCGGGAAAGGCTCGCTGCCACTGGACCCAGAAACCTCCCATCCTTTGCGCCGAGGGTCCTGACTCCTCCCTGAGCACCTGGGTCGGTGGAGAAGCACGAGAGGTCGTGAGTGAGAGGAGAGAGAGCACAAGGGTGGGCATCAACGGGTCCCACGGAGGCCAGAGGGGACCAGCCACACCTTCTCCTTAGGCCGGGCTGTGGGAGCCCAGAGCCAGGGTGTTTGTAACACAGAGTGTTTTCCAGATGGGCGAGGCGGGCCAAACCCTCTACTGTTCTTCCCTCTCCCCACTCACCTTTTTGGGTCATTTTATTGGCCTCACCCAAATCACCAAATCACATGTGCTTGTTGGAAACAAGTCAAATAGTCAGAGGTTGACAACGAAAAAGTAAATAATGTCTCTTCAGACTTGTTTTCTAGAGGTCAACGATGTGTGTGTCCCCACGTCTTCCTCTGTGTGCGCACCGGCACGTGTCCACCTACGTGAGTTTCCCCCATTTTTTTTTTTTTTAATTGAACTTTTTGCTTGGAGATAACAGTAGATTTGCGGGCAGTTGTAAGAGATAATAATAAACATATACCCTCTGCCCAGTCTCCCTCAACGGTCACATCTTGCAAAATTGTAGTCTCACAACCAGAATGCTGACATGGCCACAGTCGAGAGAGAGAGAGAGAGAGAGAGAGAGAGAGAGAGAGAGAGAGAGGATGTTTCCAGCACCACCTTCCTCCTGCCTTCCCGGCGTCTCCTTGACCCACGGCACCTGCCAAGCTGTTCATTTGCAGAGAATTGTCATTTCAAGAATGTCCTTTGGCTCTTTTCTCCCAGCATTGTTCTCTTAAGGTTCATCCACGGTTGTTATGTGTATAAACACTTTCTTTTTATTGGCCAGCGCTATGCCACGGTATGGAGGTAACAAGGTTTGGGACATCTGACTGTTCAAAGCGATTACAGCTGTGACGTCCTGCTATTTCTAATAATGTTGCCTCGAACATTCACAGGCGAGTTCTTGGGTGAGCCTAAGTTTTCATTTCTCTGGGATAAATGCCCAGGAGTATGACTGCTGAGTCACATGATAGGTTAGTTAGTTTTATTAGGGACTCCTAAAAGTGATTTCGAAGATGCCTATTTTTTTTTTTTTTAAGATTTAATTTACTTATTTGACAGAGAGATCACAAGTAGGAAGAGAAGCAGGCGGGGGGCGGGGTGCAGGTTGGGGAAGCAGGCTCCTCACTGAGCAGAGAGCCTGATTCGGGGCTCGATCCCAGGACCCTGAGATCATGACCTGAGCTGAAGGCAGAGGCTTTAACCCACTGAGCCACCCACGTGCCCCGAAGATGCCTATTTTTTGAATGGAATTATGCTTTATGCATCATCCATAACCTGCATTTCTCATTTAACAATATGTACGAACATCCTTCCAGGCCAGTACCTATAGATGTAACTTCTAGAAAAAACTTTTGTCTATTTTTCATAAAAAATAACAAGTTGATACGAATCCAACAGTTGCTGGAAATCCTAGCCTCTAGGCCAGGAAGCTCGCTCCGGCACTGACGGCATGAAAGGAAAACATGCCCTTGGTAGAAACGAGGAAAGAAATATATTTATATATTCAACCTGAAAACAACACTCAGGTTTTGACCTGTTAGCTTGCATACGGATATCTTTGCTCCAAATGCTCCTGTAGTACGTCTTGCTGCCCTCAACTCTACATTTAGGAGAGAGAGTTAATATTTGATAGAATCTGTACATAGAACTCACACTGTCCAATGTATCGACGTTTTTTTTTTTTTAAAGATTTATTTATTTATTTATTTGACAGACAGAGATCACAAGTAGGCAGAGAAGCAGGCAGAGAGAGGGAGGAAGCAGGCTCCCTGCTTAGCTGAGAGCCCAATGTGGGGCTCGATCCCAGGACCCTGAGATCATGACCTGAGCCAGAGGCAGAGGCTTAACCCACTGAGCCACCCAGGCATCCCATATCAACGATTTTTAAAAGCCGTTCTTTTTCGTGGTTGCATAGCCACCCACAGTCATGGTTTGTCATTTCAGTTGGCCCATAGAATCCCTTTCTTGGGGCCATGTGCACACACTGGGAATCCCACCACGTCCTATTACGCTCTGAGGAATGTTGAATCCATACGTGCATTGTGCGTTGACTCCTTTCCCTTTCCTTTCTTCCTTCCTTCCCTCTTTCCACTTTGGGCCCTTATCCACAGACAGAAGGGATGGGCATTGTTGGGGGTTGAATTATGTTCCCCTGAAAGATGGATTAAAGTCCTAACCCCTGGTACCCCTGAATGAGACCCTGTTTAGAAATAGGACACCTGGGTGGCTCAGTGGGGTAAGCCTCTGCCTCTGGCTCAGGTCATGATCTCAGGGTCCTGGGATCAAGCCCCACATTGGGCTCTCAGCTAAGCAGGGAGCCTGCTTCCTCCCTCTCTCTGCCTGCTTCTCTGCCTACTTGTGATCTCTGTCAAATAAACAAATAAAATCTTTAAAAAAAAAAAAAGAAATAGGGTCTTAAAGACCTAAGCAAGTTAAGATGAGGCCACCCTGAATTCGGGTGGGCCCTGAATTCGGGGACCAGTGTCCTTATTAAAAAAAGGGGGGGACTGTGGAAAGAGACACACACAAGGGAGAAGGTCATGGGGAGACAGAGACAGATCCTGGAGTGACAGGTCTACACACTGAGGAAGGCCGAGGATTACTCGCCACCACCAAAAGCTAGGGAGAGGCAAGGAAAGATCCTACCAATGTCTCAGAGGGGCCACAGCCCTGCTGACACCTTGCGTTTAGACTTCCGGCCTGCACCACTGGGAGACAAGACATTTCTTTGTTCCCACCCAGTTCGTGACAATTCGTCACAGTGGCCCTAGGAGGCTCATACACGTGTTGCGCTGTGTGGGAGAAAATGCAGCGTGCCTCCCTCACTCCCCAGGGGGGACCGCAGCCCTACAGAAAGGTGAAGGCGCCCTGCCCAAGGTCGTGTTCCATCTTCCTGCTCCTCCATCAGCTGTGGGAGCCCATGGGCAAAACTAAGAAGTCGGGTTCACTGGGCACCTCCTTGTTAATTGTGCTGGAGTGAAACTCCTGTGGTCTCTTAGGCCCAGGCTTCCAAAGCAAGTTGGCCAGTCCCCATCGGGATCCCAGATCCTCTCCTGATTCTCTCGCATTTTGGTATCTGCCGGCCACGGGGACCTCATCACCTCCCCAAGGCATTCCATTTTTAAACAGCTTTAACGTTGAACTTCCTGAAGTTCCTGCCTCCCTCCACTGGTGCTACTCACAAGCTCTAGGAATAAAAGAATCCCTTTGCCATGAGCGGACCTTCGAATCACTGAATGTGTCTGACAGGATGGAAGTCAGAGCTACTTTTCCAGCTGCCCAGGAAGGTGAGGCCCAAAGCTGAGGACAAGCAATGACCCACCACCTGCCAACATTTGAGACCAGACCCCTCCCCTAGCAGACCTTATTAACAGGCAGGATATCTGACCCCCATTCCCAGTCAACCTTATCCCCAAACCTAGTCTAAAGAAGGGGGGCTGTGGAGAAGAAGGCGCCACTTGTCATTGGTGTATGGAGAGTGAAAGAGATTGCTCCCTTCCCCTAGAGCCAAGGATTTGGGTATTTCCCTTAAATGAATGTCACCTCTAGGTCAGACATCTCCAGTTCCTTCAGTCATTTCTTTATTGATGGTTCCAAGAGACATCTCCAGCCTAGCTCCCTTCTTTGGGGCAGCTTCCACCACCAAACCCAATGTTTCAGAGCACACCAGAGCTGTCCCCTCCTCTCCTTTGGACTCTATGCTTCTGTTAATGGGACCTGGTGTCAACTCGGGCTCTCAGAAGTTTTTCTCAAGAACTGGAACACCTCCCCCCCAACTTGTTTTTGTTGAATGGGGTGTTTATTCCTAGGGCCTTCACATTTATTCCTGTCAAGTTTAATTTTGTTAGTGTTGGCCCAATGCATCCGATAGGGAGAAAATGAATGGCTGATACAAGAGGTAAGAGAAGGCCACTTCCAATCCACTTCACATGTGCTCTCTCTCCGTGAACAGGTTATTCACCAAGTTATCTATTAAGTGATATGTCGGGTGGTTAATGACAACATCCTGGCCAGGCCACAGTACAGGAGCACTGAGACATTCCTGGGGATCCTCTCCTTCTTGGGGTCAGGAAACTACTTTGTTTGTCACATGGCCCCAGACGCGTTATTTCTTCATCTACAAAACTCAGGAACTGGGCCAGAGGGAGCCTCTCCTGCTCAAAGATTCTAGAACTGTTTTGTGTAGAAAAAATATGAGTTCAAGCTCCCTGCTCAGCGGGGAGTCTGCGTCTCCCTCTGCTTGTGTGCTCTCTCTCTCTCATCAAATAAATAAATAAAATCTTTTAAAAAAAATCTTAAAAAAAAAAGAAAAGATAAAATTGTGTGCACAGGTTAACACAGTCATTCATCTACAGACATCTAGACCACTTCTGTTAAAGCACTTTCTAAAGGCATAGGAAACATTTGGAAAGAAATATCCTTGAAAGGTGCAGTGTTTTATCTCTGGGTGATAGGGTTATGAGCGAATTAAAGTTTTCTTCTTTACTTTTTTTTTTTTTTCTGAATTTCCTACAGTGCCAAAACATGAACCGGTAGGGGTTACTGAAAGAAAGAAAAGAAACAGAATCTTTGATTCTTAGTGATGACAGGAGGGTCCTTCTGGAATGACCACAGATCTGATCAGATATGACCACTAGTGAGTTTGGTGTGGACCGCGGGGGTGGGACCGTGTGGGAGGCATTGGAGCCTCTCCTGGGGGAGCGTCCCCAGCACTCCCCCCGACCAGGCAACCGGGGGTGCGGCCCCCACGACGTGGCGGGGTTGATTATGGGGATGTAGGATTTTCAGTGCAAAGCGGGAGGAGACGGTCACTGGACACGTCCTTTCCGGAAGGCCAGCATCTGAGACAAGCTCTGCAATGGGCCACCTCGGAGCTCTGTTGTCACAGGGGAATCCTGGAGGAAAGACTGGGGGAGGGCGACCACACCGAAGGGGGTCATTCCGTACTCCTCCACCCCGTGCAAAGCATTTCCATAAGTATGACTTCCTTGAGCCTCACAAACACTGGCGGCAGCCATCATACCCACTGGGGACAGACACCTGTTAACCGCCCCCCTCCCAATACTTCTCTGCCGGCTTCTCACTCCAGCCCTTCGTCCATGCAGCAGCCAGCTCCACGCACGGGTCAGCTGCTGACACCTCGATTTGGCCGCACCCATCATTTCTGGCTTTTCATCCAGGGCGCTGGGTAGGTTGTGGGGGTGGGTGGGGTGGGGAGAGCCGGAATTCACACCCATGCATGGAGCTGGAAGACTGACATGGAGGGATGATGACAATCCTTCCCCCTCCCCACCTCATAACCTTTGTGTAGGAGGATGAGGGGAGCTGATGGATAAAGTGCCCATCCCCCATCCTGGGGGTCCATGCTGCCTGCTTCTGGGCGCAGGTTCCAAGAGGACCGAGTCAAGTGATGGTCAACTCAGGGACGCCCCTGGCACTGGCTTGCTTTCCATCTAATCTGGGTTTTGCTCTCACCAGCGCCCCTGCCCTCCCCATCACTGTGCCCACCCCCTAGGACCGCCTCCCAAGATACACCCCCTGCATCCAAGCCCCTGGCTCAGGCTATGGTGAAAAAGGTGATGTGCTGAGCACGTGCCATGCACCGGCTCATTTCATCTTTGCAAAAAACACTCTCTTGAAGATGGAAGAAAGGAGCTGAGAGACTGAGGTCTGCTCCCCAGGCCGCACTGCAGAGGTCCAATTAGGAAAGCCTGGGTGTTCTCCCTTAGCTGGAAAGTCTCCTTTGCTCCCTTTTAAAGCAGAGGCTCGGGGGACGCCCGGAGTGCGCGCGGCAGAGCGGTGGCGCCTGGAATCCATCTTCTTGATGTCTCATCGCGTGTTCCTCCCTGGCGCTACGTTCTCGAGACCCCTCGGCAAATGTGGGGGGCTTCTCATGCAGCATGGGCTGCTGGTCCTCCTCCCCAGGACGGGTCAGGACGTGCAACCACATAGCCGCCAAGAGCACCGGGTTAGCCTCCAGGAAACGGTCTCCTGACACTGAAGCCAGAGGCAAAGTCATGTCCAGGCCTTGGAAAAGGCAGCTGTGGGTGAGCGGGGATGGCTGGAGGCTCAGAGAAGGTGGCCTGACACAGCAGGGCCCCTTTGGCTCGAGGACAGAATGAGTGTGAGCATAGAGCACAAAGGGCCCAGTGGAAGGAGATGCTGAGCTGGGCTTTCCCTGCCTCGGTCATCCCCCAACAGGATTTTCACTCTCGTGTGCCAAGCGTGGCCCAGGTGCTGGAGCTTCGGGTCTGAGTGAGGCTCAGCTGGGGGTACCCACAACACGAGACACTGTGAGTATCATCCCGGAGGGTGATCGGGGGCCGGGAGGCAGGGGAAGGCATCAGAGGTGTCTTAGATGGTAGGTTCTCATCCTGAAGTTCTGGCAGAGCTCAAAGCTGAGGTCCGGGGCGGGGGTGGGGCTCAGGGAAACGGGCCACATCTGGGAACCGACACCTCTGCAGAAGCTGCTCGGACCTATGACAGTAGATTAGCCCCAGCCCCAGCCCTCCTCACCATCCCCGGTCAATCTGAGGACTGGAAAACCCCAGAGGAGGCCCAGCTGCTGAAGAGGAGGTGACGGTGAGTCCCACCCGTGGGCCAGCGCATCCCAGTAGACCCGTCTAAATCAGCTTATGCGTTAGAAACTAGTTGAACAGCACTTATTTTTCTCCATGGACAATAATCTGGGATGCTGTCTCCTAACGAGTCCAGATTAAGGACAGGTGGCTGGACTGTGCTCTGCGAGTTGGGCCATCACGTGCCGGTCCCGGCCCTGGTCCAAGGGCCAAGTGGTGGTCCCACCTTGGGGTGGGACACGTGGGAGGAGCTCAGAGGGAGCCTGTGTCTCCCGGTCCCGGCGCCGATGACCCACCAGGACTGCTTCCCCTTCAGGGTCTTTCCAGAGCTGGTCCCCAACCCGAATCCTGACTTCCTGCGGGAAGGGCGTGAGCAGCTTGGAGGACTGGAGGGCTGTACATTTCCAGGAGGATATAGGCCTTTCTAGAAAGGATCCAGGACTTGTGGAGGAAGTGGAGAACGAAGAGGCAGCCAGGCTTTCGCCAGGCTAAGGGGGGCGGGGAGGTGGGGATGAATATTATCCTTGTGGCGAGAAGAGCAGCAAGGATTTACTTAGCACCTACTACGTGCCAGGCTCTCTGGGGAGCACCTGTCACTTATTAGCTCACTTCACCTTCCTACTAAGCCTCTGAGCTAGATAGGACAAAAAATCCCATTTGCTACTAAGTGTCCTAGCCAGGATTCGAACCAGGCCACCCGGCTTCAGCAGCCAGGCTTTTACCTCCCTCACTTTGGAGACAGAAGGACACGGGGCAGTCTCAGAGCTACAAGGAGTTCTGATTGGTTGGAGCGTGACGCAGGCGTATGGGTCCCTGACACTCTTTAGTGGCAGGAAAACTTGTTTTCCTGGACTCTTGGGCAAAGGGGCAGTGGCTGGTGGGAGTGGCTGGATGAGCTTTTCGCCAGAAGGTGGGGTGCTCGAGCTGGAGACAGGGCCATCCAGGGCCCCAGACCAGTCAGGACAGTGGTAATGGGGGTGGGAGAGCTTGAGGGCAGAGCTTGGCTGAGGCTAGGAATTTGGAGGGGCGCTGGTGCGTACACGGGAGGCGCTGTGGTGGGCAGCACAAGCGAAGGACACGGGTCGAGGGGGCGAAAGGGCACAGGTCGGCCAGCCTCGTGTTCTGGAACCACAGAGTGCGGCATGGGTGGAGAGTAGCAGAGGGGGTTGAAGAGGCTGGGCCGGGTGTGGGGGTCTCACGTGGTAGGCGGGGAGATGGGGCTTTACTGCACAGTCTTCACAGGGGGTGACTTGAGGTTGGAAGGCCCTGGCGGGCTATGGCCGCTCCTCAAGGGAGGTGTGTGGGGTAAGAGTCATGAGGGGTGTAGGGAGAAGAAAGGCAGCACAGGGCTGTGTGAGAGGGGCCCTTCATGTGGGGAGACCCTGTGTTCTGTCCTTCGACGTGTTTGCAGATGAGGGACTAGAGGCCAGGCCGGAAGGGACCGGGGCAAGATGGTTTCAGCACGGACAGGCAGCCTGTACTCCTTTCCGGGGTTGCTGTCACGAAGTATCCCACACTGCGTGGCCAGGCCCACAGAATTTCTCGGTTTCTCAATGCTGGAGGCCAGAGGCCAAGATAGGGGAGGGCAGGGCTGGTTCCTCCGAGGGCTCTGAGGGGAATCCACTCCCCTAGCGGTGGTCTTTTGCCCGAAATCTTGGCTTCCCGCGGCCTCTGAGGCCTTGCCTTGATTTCCGCCTTCAGCCTCACACGGTGTTCTCCCTGTGTGTGTGTGTCTGTCTCCACATTTCCCCTTTGCTCGAGGACAGCGGCGGTCCTACAGTTTGAGGCCTGCCCTAAGTACTTCGTTTTAACTTGATTATCTCTGTAAAGACCCAACCTCCAAATAAGGTCACATTCTGAGGTACTGGGGTTAGGACTTCAACATGAGAGTCTGAGGAGGGGGGCTCATAACACAGGTGAGGGACACATGGCCAGGTGTCCAGGCCTGGACCCCAAAGTCTCCACACTTCTCCCACCTCTCCAGCTTCTGCTTCCATAATCCCCACTCAGAGTTCCCCTCATGATTCCTTCCCCTCTACACCTATCTCCAGAGGACCTTCCCAGTAACTGTGATTTCCCACTTGGCACACTCCGGTGTCCTCCTACGGGCTGGTTTCTCTCCAGCAGCAGCGAGGCGGGTGGTTGGGGAACCACTCTCTGGGATGCCGTAGAGAAATGGTAACTGGAAAGCTCGGGGATGGTGCTAACCACTCGAGTCCTTTCCTTACTGAAACGCAGGGCCGCCATGTTTGCTGTTAGATGAGGCAGTGTGACCGAGGTGGTGAATGGAGTGTGAGTAGAGGTGATGTGTGCTCTTTCTGGACAACGCTCTGGAGAAATGGGTGCACCCCTCCATCTCCATGGCACAGGGAGCCACGTGACAGAAAGGACCAAAGTCCCTGGATCCAACTATGAGGGAAAGCTGCCCACGAAGAGGGCTATCCACTTTGAACTGTTCCATGGGCCATAAATCCACTTCTAGGAAGTTGAAGACATTACACGTTTTAGTGTGTCTCTGTTCCAGTAATAATGATATAAGAAGAGAACAAGGCAGAGGTGGCCTCTGCCATTCCGGAGCTTTCCAGTTACAGAGTCAATTACGGCTGAGGGGAGAGGTCTGAAGGAGGAGGCCGGAGTTTCAGAGAGCACTTCATGGAGGACCTGACCCAGGTTGCTGAGCGGAAGTCAGGAAAGCTTCTCCTCGTCTGGAAAATGGAGAAATATTTTGATGATCTTTCAGAGCCAAAGGGAGGCCCAATGAGCCCCATATTGGTCGGAGCACTTTGAGAAGAGTATAAATCCTGAGGATGTTGTGAGGGCGAATATATAGTTTCTTGGAGATGCCTTCAGACCAGACCAGAGCCCTCCATGTCCTCTCCATGGCCATGGGGATTCAGAGCCTGTGTGGCCTCCTTGGGCGTCATGACACCGGCCACCAGTGGCTGAGACATGTTTCATATGTGCTCTTCCCTTCTCTGCGTAGCCCTAGGTTAGTCACTGAGGTGCCTCGAGGATTTGTGGGGGTCTTTCTTTTGATAGAGACATGGTTCATCCCTTTGATCTTTACCCTTCCTTCCTTCCTTTTTAAAAAATTTATTTATTTTATAGAAGAGGGGGAAGGCAGAGGGAGAGGGAGAGAGAATCCCAAGCAGACTCCATGCCAAGTGGGGAGCCTGATGGGGGGCTTGATCTTATGACCCTGAGATTGTGACCTGAGCCGAGACCAAGAGTCGGACGCTTAACGGACTGAGCCACCCAGACACCCCACATTCGTCCTATTACTTCAGTATTCATTGGTAGATGCCAGGCCCTGTGGGAGCCCAAAGACATTGGTCCTGCTGGCAGGAATTTGCAGCCCATTTGGGGACATGAACATATCCCCATCACCTTAAAACAAGTGAGCCAGTGACACGTGCCTTGAGGGAAGTATGGGGTTCGTGGAGTTTCCAAGAACGAGAGAGAAGGGCTGGGTGGGGTGTCTGGGACCGCTCCAGGGAGTGTGTTTTGGAAGAAAGCATGCCTGGCGAGGAGGAACCGAGGCTGAGAAAGGTCTGTGGGCTGCTGTCACGGGCATGCCTGCGTCACCCTGCAAGGGGACTGGATTTCATGCATTGGCTCCGAGGTGCCGCTGTGAGATTTTGTGCGACTGGAATGGAACGGTCTCCTCATGACTAATGCAGGGAGCCCTCGTCCCCTGAGGTTCCACATGGCTGCGATTCTATTCCCAGCCCGGCTGGGTGTCGATTGACCTGTTAGGTCTGTGGCCCTGCCTGGGGGTCCCTTGGGGGTCTTGCTTTCATCCCGGAGGAACCCAGCTGCCCAGGAGATGGCAGGCTCCGCTCCCCCAGGATTAACAAGCTCCCTTCATCTCTCCCCTCTCACAGAAGCACCTTGTGAGGAGGGGACGCGTTGACACCCTGGCCCAGAGTCACATCTTCCTGCAGCTGCCAGACGACCATGGCCGCTCAGTGTGGCCGCGGCCAGAAGCGAGGGGCGGGGAGGCCAGCGGGGGACCCAGGACTCAGCCTGGCTCACCACCGCCCACCGTCATTCACAAGGAGGGAGCCACGTTGAGGAGTGACGGGTGCCAACAGAGAAGAAGGGATTCCACAGCAACTTGGACCCCAGGCCTCCTCCCTCTGGTCTTGTCTGCATAACCAGATGGTGGCTGGCGGCGTGGGGCTCTAGCTCCAAGACGCCTCCTCCCTCTAGCAGTGCAGGTGAGCCACTGGGTAGGTGCAAAAGGATGTCTCTCTTGACTGGGAGAGCCCTAACGGAGCATCTGTGAGAGGTCACTCTTGTCATCAGCCACAGAAGGAGGACGGCACCTGTTTCAAAGGGGGCTAGACTCCGGCTCAGTGTCTGCGGGAGTTCTGGTTCAAGCTCCGTCCCCCCAGGTAGTGGGATTCCCAGAGAGAACTCTATTTCTGCCCTCAAACTCTGTCTCTATGAACCCGGGAGTGAAGTTGCTCTGGTAAACTGAGAGGTTTCCAGGACCGGATTCTAAGGCTCGTGGGCTTGCCCAGAGGAGTGGAAGATGGGGAGAGGCCATGTGCCTGGCGCTAAGCCCATCCGAGGTTCTGAGGTACTTCTGGAGTGTACCTGTGCGGAGCCCCTTTCTCTGGGAATGGGTCCCTCACGTGGATTCCTCCCTGGTGGCCACTTTGGATGGCCCTGCCCCAGCCAGGAATCCTGGACGCACAGCTGGACCAGCCAGAAGCTCTCTTGGGGGTTTGGATTTTGGATCAGAAGCAGAGGGGACTTAGGGGCCAAGGGACACCGGGGAGCTCACGAACGGGGTGTTCTGCCAAACTTCTGCTGCCAACCTTCCTCAATCCCTGGGACCCTCCACATCTGAAAAAGTCCTCTTTTGGGATCCAGCCAGAAGAAGCTGGTTTCTGTGCGCCAGGGGAAAGAGATTCCCACCCAGTCTGGGCGGGCTCCGAAGCCCGGCTCCTATGTCATTTTCTCAGGACACGTGCACGATGCTTTGACAAGATACAAAGATGAGCATAGGCCCTGGGGCGACCAGAGAGCCTGTGGCACAGGAGGGATGTTGTGTCTGCAGACAGGAACGCTGAACGTCTGTCCCTATGCTGCAGGGTGGAAGCCTCGTGTCCTGTGAACTTTGCCTCTCGAGGTCTCAGTCCCCTGGGAAAAGCCCTCATCAGGCCAGTCCGTTAATTATACACCATTATAATTATACAATAATGTATGTCTCTGCTTCCTCATCTATAAAGAGGGAATACCCATGAGCCTCCTTATTCCATGACGAATAAGGTAATGACACCCCTTGAGGCCAGCATGGAGAAGTTTCCCCATAAATGGTGGTTTCTCCTCCATCCCAATATAAAAGTCCTTCCTACCCGCTGGCGGCCAGTAAACCAGGTCCTTGGACAAAGTCTCCTTCCCCATAAGCCTGCTGTGAGGACCTCAGAGATGGCTCTGGCCGCCACCTGCCCCAGAACCCATCCTCACAGCCCTGTTCCTGCCCATGCACCCCGGCCCTTGGGCAGGAGATGGGAGCCTGGCCTCCTCGCCATCCCAAATCCCTCACGTCCCTCGTTGAGTCCTTCAAGAACTCCCATCCCCAGCCTCACGCCTCCTCCAACACTTCGCTCCTGGGTGGGCCGGGATTTTCCAGGCTTCCTGCCGAGATTCATAATTGAACGGAGCCGGGGAGACGTCCCCAACCAATAGCTCCTTTTTCCTCCTAACGCAGGGAAATGGGGGTTCCGTGATTGTCATTTTTTTCTACTTTTATCTGCTTGGGAACCACTGCTTGGATGAAATCTCAGTATCGAGGTTCAGGTTTTTGTTCTTTGTCTCTCTCTCCCTCTTTCTTTCTTTTAATGAGCAGCAAATCCAGAGCTCCGAGAGGGTGAAACAGCTCTTGGCAGATTCCAAGCTTCTCTGCTGGTTTGCCTCTGCAGATCTCTGGAAAGTTATGCTCCAATAACCCGAGAGTTTTAATTGAAGGGCCTGGGCGAGGGAAGGAGAATCACAGTGTGGAATCATAAACTTCTAGAAGGGAGTCTTGGGACCATCCCTTTTATCCCATTCACGTTACACATTAAGAACCTGAACCCTGGGCCGTTTCCATGGTGATGGGCTGGTTGGCGCCAGGCAAGCCTAGAACTCAGGTCTCCTGACTCTGAATTCAGTGCTCTTCTCACCCATCCCCCACTGCCTGCTCCAGTTAAGGGGTCTCAACCAGGGGTGACTTTGCCTCCCAGGAGACACTGTCTGGAGAGCATCTTAATTGTCAGAACCTGGGGGAACTCAGTGCTACTGGCGACTGGTGGGGGGAGGCTGTGCGAGGTTTAGAGCAGCCCCTACACCAAGAATTACTTATTTATTTGAGTTATTTATTTATTTAAAGGTTTATTTATTTGAGAGAGAGGGAGAGCTCATGCACTCAGGCACACACACTAGTTGGGGGAGGGGCAGAGGAAGAGATCCCAAGCAGACTCCCCACTGAGCATAGAGACCAATGAGGGGCTCCTGCTGGGACGTCCGTGATGCCAAGGCTCACGATGAGTAGGTGGTGGGCACAGAGCTGAGTCCTCCCGTCTCAAGGCCACGGCAGACATTGCTAATTGATCACAGTACTTTCCTCCCCTCCACCCCCTGCAGGGCCTCTGAGTCAAGATGATGCCCACTGGGGCGCCTGGGTGGCTCAGTGGGTTGAAGCCTCTGCCTTCAGCTCAGGTCATGATCTCAGGGTCCTGGGATCGAGCCCCGCATCGGGCTCTCTGCTCAGCGGGGAGCCGGCTTCCCTCTCTCTCTCTGCCTGCCTCTCTGCCTACTTGTGATCTGTGTCTGTCAAATAAATAAATAAAATCTTTAAAAAAAAAAAAAGATGTTGCCCACTGATCTTGATCATCTCGTGGCCAGATACCGCAGAGCTGGGAGGTTACGAAATTATGCTGCTTGGGTTTTTGTCCCGGCTCTGTTGCACAGCTGTGTGATCGTGGGTCCCCATTAACCTCTCTGTGCCTCACTTTTTATCATCTGTGAAATGGGACCACACATGGGAAACTCTTCAGGGGGCTGTTTGGGGGATTAAACAAGTTAATGCCGTCTTCAGATGTCACGGTGCCCGGGATACTGTGAGTGTTTAAGACACATAAGCTGTTCTTATAATCAACTCCGTTCTAGTATCAGAGAGACAGCGTGTCCTACTAGGAGAAGGGAGCAGGCCAGGTTTGTTCTGGATCAGGACTGACACAGATTTTTCCTTGTCTTCATATAGCTGTGATATTGCCGCTTTCAAGCGAGCAAAACCCTCCCAACTCTTAGGACTTCGCTTTCCTTGGCCTCATTGCCCAGGGACTAATCAGGGCTGGCTTCGGTCGAGCACAGACCTCCTGCAAAGCCCTGTGCTAAGCTCCTCCCGTTTCCTCACGAAAGCCTTGGAGTAACCCAGGAAGCAGAAAAGCGCCTGGGAACCCATTTTACAGATGAGGAAACCAAGACTCTCGGAAGGCAAGTAACTGCCGGAGGTAATCAGGCCCCCAGCAGCCAAGCCAGGATTCTGTTCCTGTCGGACCCTGGCACCAGACTCTCACCACTGCACCTCCCTGTCTCCTTCTATTTGAGAACAGGACAAGGGAGAGAGAGGAAAGATGGGAGGCAGGGAGAACCAGCATCTTGGAGGGCGCACACCTGCCAGGTCACCGGCATTGTCTGTTGGAGCAGATGGGCTGGTCTGTGGGGCCCAGACTCCCTCTCAGAGCACCCTGGGTGCTGGAGGGAAGAGCTCCCCCTGGGCAGCCAGAAGCCAGATGCAAACCCAACTTTTTTTTTTTTTTAAAGATTTTATTTATTTATTTGACAGAGAGATCACAAGCAGGCAGAGAGGCAGGCAGAGAGAGAGGAGGAAGCAGGCTCCCTGCTGAGCAGAGAGCCCGATGCGGGGCTCGATCCCAGGACTCTGAGATCATGACCTGAGCCGAAGGCAGCGGCTTAACCCACTGAGCCACCCAGGCGCCCCCAAACCCAACTTTTAAGATCCCTCTTCCTGGGGCGCCTGAGTGGCTCCCTCGGTCTGGCATCCAGCTCTTAATTTGGGCTCAGTACATGATGTCAGGGTCATGCTGGGCAGCGGGCTCCCTGCTGGGTGTGGAGTCTGCTGAAGAGTCTCTCCCTCTCCGTCTGCCCCTCCCCCAAGTCGTGTGCATGCTTGCTCTCACTCTTTCTCAAATAAATAAATATATAAATTAAAAAACAAAACAAGACCCCTCTCACCACTGCCAGCACCTGAGGTCCAGAGCACCAGATTAAAACTCTCTCTCACCTGCTGGGACCCCGGTGCTTCCAGGTGACTTGGTGAGGAGCCCCCAGATCATGGGCTTAGACTGGACTCAGGGAGCCTGGGCTGACCAGCCACCCCTGGTGAACTGTCCCTTTGTCCCCAACCCACAGAGCACCTGATGGTCCTGCCTGGCAGCTCTCCAGAAAGGGCTTCTCTATTTTTGGCTCCTGGACTTCCACTTCTCTTTGGAGTCAGACTGAGCATGTCAGTTCCATGCCCCCTCCCAGGGCCCCACAGCCTGGTGTTCACTGCCACCAGGGCCTCCTCGATTCGGGTCATCACTCGCGTCCCCACGACCTGCCGTATGCCAGGCACTGGCCTGGGTCCTGGCTACGGCAGGCAGGCAGGCAGCCTCTCTCAACTTGGAGTGGGCACCAAGGGGGCCAGAGAGCCTGCAACAGAGTCAGGGAAGCGGCCCATGGAACCGACACGGCCACTGAGCCCCGAAGGAGGAAGACAGGGCAGACGCTGCAGACCGGGGACACTGCACCGCCAAGGCCCGTCCGCGGAGGTACAAGGAGGCCCCTGCATGCGTGTGGCTGGAGGTTGAGGGCTGTGGGGAGGAGCTGGCAGGGCCTCGGGGTTCCAGGGAACCATGGTTAAGTGTTAAACCCGCTCTTGGATGTGATCAGATGGCTTTATAGGGAGGTCTGTTCCTCTTCAGGGTTGGGGGCAGAGTGGAGGCAGGGAGGCCAACTGGAATCCAGGCTCTGGGACAGGAGCCTCCCTCAAGGTCACCCGCCGACTTGGGGCAGAGAGGAAGGGTTCCCCAAGGTCATCTCTGCCCCCGTCTTTATCATCCATCCCCTCTGGAAAACAGCCCTGGCATAGAGAGACCAACACCCTCTCCAAGTGGCCTTCCCGGGGCTGTTCCACCGACTTCCTCCCAGCCATGCCCAGACTCAGGACCTGGGAGACCTGCCCCTCGCCTTCACTTGTCCTCCCTAGCTGGCCCCAGAGGCCATGCTCACGCCCCTCTAGAGTAGCCGTCCTACACCCTTGGCCCTCCTGGCTCCAAGCCCTGTACTCCTGGGCTCAGCTCAACAGGCCTCAGCTTCCTCCAGGAGATTGGGAGCTAAGGCCTGGGGCTTTCGCTTGCATGGGGGCGAAAAATATAAAAGCCAGCTTCCCTCCTTCCAAGGCACAGCAGGGCCCACGAGCAGGGCGTTGGTGGGCTGGGACATGGTAGCTCCAAGCTGGCTGTGAGCTAGTGTCGCTGGCTACGACGGAGAAACCCCCAGGAAGGGAGCAGAACAACTGTCATTGTGACTCAAGCAGACCGTTTATGGGGAGGATAAAAGTTAATGGGAAGCCATATCCCAGCTTCTCACCATTAAGCAAGAGAAATGCTGGCGGAAGACACAAAGCCGGAGAAGAGAGGCCCCGCATGCAACAGGGTTCTGCGCGCGGGGAGCCCGGGAGGAGGCCAGGCGGGGTCCGCAATGAGCGTGTACCCAGGAGCCACATTCGTCACCTAATTAGGAAGGCAATCAGCGTCTGCACATCACTGATTTCATATTGTCTCCATGGGCTTCTACATCTGGGATCCCCATCCCTTCCTAGGCCCACTGTAAGTCAGTCGGGGTGGAGGGGTCTGTCCTCTTCCTAATTCATCTAAACAAAGCCTGCTGTCCGGAGCCCACCCAGCCGGGCAGCCTGAATTTGCAGCCTCCTCTATCCCGATCGTGTGCAGGTGCCCTGGTTTCTTGCCAGTCCGCGGAGATGAGCAAAGGACGCAGGACCAAAGTCTGCAGAAGGCAGCCGCTCTCAGCAGGAGCAGACGCTCCCACGCTGACTACCACCATTGCTGCAAGGACCACCACCAGGAGCAGCTAACACGTGCCGAGGCTCGCCCCGTCCTAAGCGATTTATGTTTTAACTCACTGAGTCCTCCTATAACCCGCTCTTGTGGGTTCTGCGTTTATCATCAACCCCATTTTCCAGATGGGAAAACTGAGGCCCTGAGGGGGTTAAGTGACTTGCCCAGGGCTGCCCAAACCCTAAGTGCAGAGCTGGAATTAGAACCCAGGCAAGCATCCTGGGCACCTAAACACCCAGGTCTACTACCAGCTTGGATGCTATGAAATACGTCAGTGGTTACACAGGCGCATGCTGGCAGTGCAAGGGCTTGGGGGGTCCTAACCCATCTGCCGGGATGTTCCATGAGCTACCTGGACCATCTCAGGAGCACCTCCCTCATCAGCTTCTGTATGTCCCGGACCGGGATCCAAGTGGACCCACCAAGAGGATGACCATGTGTCATTGGAAATGTGTGCCGAAGGGCTCAGACAGGAAGGCAGAGCCTGGGTGAGGCAGAAGGATGTGCGGAGCGCCCGCAGATGAAACGGATTTGGAAATGGAGCCTGAGGCAGGCAGTGGTACTGGGGGGCCGATCCCTGCTACTGAAAAGGGAGCTGCCTGCCTGGGGGGGGCACTCCTAATTTCCCTCCGATGGTTCTCACTCTCTCCAGGTCTCTACCCACCCCCGCCTGCCGGGCTGTCCACTTCCTGTCTGCCTGCAAGTCCTTTCTGCACACCCCGGGCAGGTGCCCTGGTTTCTTGCCAGTCCGCGAAGTGAACTCCCCAGTCCACAGCTTCTCTGACTCCCTTGGCGGACATCCCCACCTGGATGGTATGGCTCACACCTACACTCTCCTCCCGCCCCTGGTTACCCTCTGCCTCCTCCCGCTGTGGTTTTGCTCTTACTCTCTGGGGGGTCTTCGCTGAAGGCACCCCACCTCTTCCCTCTTCGTCTTCCTGCCTATCGCCCATCCACCAGCCGATCTTGCAACGTGACCCCTTCGGGATACCCCAGGCTCATCACTCCCCTCCATCCACACCCCCCACCCTCCCCTAGGTTTGCGTGGCCTTTCTCTTAACTGGATTCTTGTCACTGCCTCCTTCAGAATCATCTGCTGCAGTGGTCGGGTGACATGGGGCTGGCCACAGCACCATCGGTGACTTTCTACCTCTTGCGGGACCAAGTTCGGGCATGCCGGCCATCACGGGCTGGTTCCTGTTGACCGCAAGTCTCCTGCCTGGCCTCGTCCTCCAGGAACACTGAGCAGTGCACGGCATCCCTCCCTCGAGGTGTGCTCTTCTGAGCCGTCTTCTGGTTCTGGCTTTCCCTCTCATCTGGAGCTTTCCTCCTTATGAAGACTTCCAAAAGTCTACAGGGCAGGTGCTGCCCCTTCCAAGAAGCCTTCCTCGACCCACCTCCACCTTCTGTTTTGGGGCCACAGAATGCTCAGCGCACACCCCTATCCCTGCATCTTCCTGCCTTGTATTTACACCCTGTCTCCTCCCTGAGCCAGACGACCAGGTTCTGCACTTGTCTTTGAATCCTGAGCTCCTATTCTGGTCTGCTCGATCAGTTGGATTGCAATGAACTTTCTCCAAAGGGAGGTTCTATGGGATTGGGGACATGGCAGGGGGGTGGTCACTCTTCCCTCCCGGCCCCCAGTTCACGTCCACATGGGAAAGGTGCTCTGCGCTCCCAACCGTCTTGCCCACGAGTGGGTGAAAATTTCCAGAAAAGGCACAGAATTTCCACTTGCAAAGCCCAAAGGCATTGGCAGGTCAAGCACAGCTTCTGTTCACAAGATGCTAATGGACGCACTGCTTGTCATCAACCCTCCTAAGTCAACAAATCCTGAAAGCATGAGCCGGTTGTAATATGATAAATACGACTGATCTAGAGGCGAATCCTTGGGCAGCCCGGCCAGGGACCCAGGTGACCGGCTGTCACCCAATCTCCATTTTAACCAACTCTAAAACCAGAGTAAAAACTGCCACCTCATAAATAGGGAGGGACAAAAGGGAAAAAGGAAAAACCCAGAAGCCTTTCTGGATCCCACTTTTTAAAAAAAGATTTTATTTATTTATTTAACAGAGAGAGAGAGAGAGAGAGAGATCACTAGTAAGCAGAGAGGCAGGCAGAGAGAGAGGGCGAAGCAGGCTCCCCGCTGAGCAGAGAGCCCGATGTGGTGCTTGATCCCAGGACCCTGGGATCATGACCTGAGCCAAAGGCAGAGGCTTAACCCACTGAGCCACCCAGGCGCCCCTGGATCGCATTTTCAACACAGCATACGTTGCTGTAAACTCATCTTGATGTCTCAGGAGACAGGTTGGCCCATCCAGAGAAGACACCGGCAAATGGGAGGGGTGGGCTCCTGACTGAGTCCCTGGCGGGGTTGACACCTGGGAGAGCCTGAGCCAGCCGTCTGTCTGCCCCCACACCTTTCTTAGCCAGAGCTCAGAAGCCTGCACTTCCTTGGGTGCCCCGAGAAGCTGCCGCTGAGTGATGGTAAGGCTTTCATTATTCAGTAAGCCATTTTTCCTCCCGATTGAAATCCTGAAATCCGGATCCAGACACAGAACAGCACAGCCTTCAGTTCCCCGGGCCGGACCCCTCCCTGCCTGCGGACGGAAGCTCAGGACGCCCGTCTCCAGCACTTCGAGTGGCACAGCCGGGGGAATGAGGCTCACGGAGGTGCGGTGACCTGGGTCAGCCGTGCCACGGTGGCCGGGAGCCAGCACCGTGCCCGGGGAGGGCTGAATATGTTACCTCTAATGGCTCTGAGTTAGAGGCTTTATACCTTGAGATACCAGAATAAACCTGATTTGAAACTGGCCCAGGGGAAATTTGTTAAAGAGAAATAAAGATGTTGGATGGAGTCTCCTGCACGTTGTAAGGTGGCTTTCTCCACCCCTGCTCCCAAGGCCATGGATTTCTTGGGTGAATCAGGCAACAAAGTGGCTCCACCCTGCTGGTGCCAAAGCCGTGGCTCCCCCATTCCTCACCCCTACTCCCATCCTGGAGCTGCCACTCTTTCGCTCATGACCTGCCCACCAGTCAGCCTCCAAGAAGGAAGTGTGGGGGGGCAGTGGAGAGTGACTTTGTGCGGGCACTCAGCCACACAGCCCTTAGATTTACCACCTGTGCCCATTTTACAGAGAAGGAAACTGAGACTCCAAGAAGCAGCAGAGAGGCCAAACTTTAAACTCTGCTCCCTGGTTCCAAAGTGGACAATTTTTACTTAGGAGACTCCCAACTGAGGTTGTCACCAGGACTGGGACACTTGGGGACCAATGTGGGAGTCAGCTGAGTCCATAGGAGCTGTTCCTATCTGGTGAGTTTCTTTTTTTTTTTTTTTAATTTTATTTTTATAAACATATATTTTTATCCCAGGGGTACAGGTCTGCGAATCGCCAGGTTTACACACTTCACAGCACTCACCATAGCACATACCCTCCCCAATATCCATAACCCCACCCTCCTCTCCCAACCCCCCCTCCCCCCATCAACCCTCAGTTTGTTTTGTGAGATTAAGAGTCACTTATGGTTTGTCTCCCTCCCAATCCCATCTTGTTACATTTATTCTTCTATCTGGTGAGTTTCTTAAACCCTCTGTGCCTCATTTTCCGGCTTCGAGCAGCCAGGATAGCTGCGGGACCTGCCTCCGATGGGAGGATTAGGTAAAGCACGAGAGGTCCTTGGCCCTGTGCCAGATGTGTCTTCTTCACGTGTGGCTGCCCACCCTCAAGACACTACTGTCGCCGAATGACGGGATGTGTCATCCCGTGCATGAGTGGACAGGCATGTGGGTGGGACGGTGATGGGGGAGAAGGTAGACGGACAGGTGTGCACCTGTCCCGGGCACCCAGACCAGCCGCAGCAGGGGTGAGAAGCTGCCTTCTGCCCCCAAACGCATATGCTTGACTTCGAGCAGAAAAGCCCTTTGGGGTGTCACTGGGGCAGATGCCAAACCCCTGGAAGCCAGCAGCCTTGCCTGCCAGCCTCTCAGAGCCCCCGGCTCCAACCGAGCCCTAATTCACAGGGTTGCTGCCAACGCTCATAATTAAATGAGCAAGAACCTCTCAGTAAATGTCGAACCCCGACATGGTGCTCGCAGTCCCCGCTGCGAGCCTCGGGCCCAGCCGGCCTCTGGGTGAGTGAGGTGGGAGGGCAGCCTGCAGAGCACCTCGGGGACAGCCATGAGGTCCCTTACAGCCAATTGGAGCCTGGGGGTGGGGGCGGTGTCTATTGCCGGGGTGGGTGTTCTGTCTGGGAGTCCCTTTGGGGAACTCAGAGGCAGCCGGGTTTGGAGGGCCCTGTGTTTGCTGACATGGATCGGGACCGCTGGCTGGACGCTGAAAGGTCAGATTGATGAATGTGTTTTCCAGCTGCCTGGGGAGCTAGAGAGTAGAGTAAGGAAAGGAAACATAACTCACGATCCTTCCTGGGGTGACGCGTACCTGGCCTGGGGAGAGTGAGGTTCTAGGAGCAACAGTCTGGCTTTAGCCAGCGGGGACCCCAAGTTCTAACCCTGGAGACTGGCTCTGTTTCAGGGCCAGAAGCCCACTGTCTCTGCCCCCAGACTGCTTGATTTAGGGACACCTGCTGGAGGGAAGGAGGAAAGTGGGCTCCCCCCAGAGGAGTGCTTTTACATTCAGGGACCCAGTACCTTCTTTCATAAAGGGTCTCTCGGTGTCCCCAGGGACAGGGACCCCCCACCTTCCTGGGATGTCCTGCTTGGGGTGATGTTTTATCTACAGCCCTATCAGGAACAGGTCTAGATTTGGTAGGCCCTGAGTTTGTGCAATTAGGCCCTTCTAAAAAAAAGAACACACAAAATTAGGCCTAAAAGGTCCTGTGTAAGGGAGGAAGCTGACGCTTCTTAAGCATCCCACTAAGCCCAATCTTTGAGCTAACCCAGGCCGGGGACCCAGGCCCAGGCTGATCTTGCTCAGGGAAAGCAGTGCAAACAGCACAGCCCCTCCCACTCTGTTATCTTTCAAGAAGCGCCCCCGCCATCAGACCAAAGGTCTCTACATCAGACTCCAGGCTAGGCTGAATGAATGGATGGTTGGATGGATGGATGGGTGGATGGTTGGATGGATGAGGTTAACGTTTCATGGGAAGACCACCTCTGAGATGACTCTTGAAGGATGAACAGAGTTGGGTGGGCGATGGCTCCC
Organism: Lutra lutra; assembly: GCF_902655055.1. Taxonomy (NCBI): domain Eukaryota; kingdom Metazoa; phylum Chordata; class Mammalia; order Carnivora; family Mustelidae; genus Lutra; species Lutra lutra. Next base: position 13,242,271 of record NC_062293.1, on the reverse strand, counting down.
CCTGGGACAGTCCCACGGCATCCAGACAGTGTGATGGGAGGTGGGTCTGGAAAGGCAGAGTAGACGGTGGGATTCCACTGGCAGAAGGGGCAAGAAAGCCCAGCCTGCAGATCTGTGATTTATGTACTCTTCAATGTCAGGGCCAGATTAGGCCTTAAACTTCCAAGGTTTCTGGTGGTTGGCTGGTAAGACACCTTCCAGATTCTTCACGTGCCCCGGAACCATCAACACGTGCTTGGAGGGGACAGGCCATACCCAGGACTAGTACACGGGGGCTGTGTGGGGGAGGGCAGTCCCTGAGTGAGAACCCTTCTTACGAGGGGCATGACAGAACTCGATGAAGGTGCCAAAAAGATCAACAAGGGATCTCACAGGAGGAAAGACATCGGACCCCCCACCGGCACGCCACCACCCCCGCTGCTCAGCTCAGCACCAGGAGGGGCCCAGACCTTTCCTATGGGATCTGGCTTCTGGGCACAGGGGAACCGCGCCTCACGCTATATGGGGAGGAAGACATTTCCCAAGCATTTTGTTCGTTTGCTTGTCTGGGGGACCTTATTTCATCCCCACCTTTCACCAGGCAAAGCTGCAGGGTATGCTTACCATTCAGGAACAACTGTGGGACAAGCTGAGCCCCACCTGAGATGGGTTGGGGGCTAAGCCACACCTGGTTGGCTCCAGGGCCAGGTGCACCATCCATCCCAGTCTTCCTCTGGGAGGGAAGCACGCTTGCAAAGGAGGGGAGGGAGCTGCCGCTTCCTGAGCTCCTAGCAACTGCCGTGCTTGCCTGTCTAATCCGATCTAATCCCCCACACAGTGCCCTGGGTCTGGTAGGATTGCCCATCCTTGACAAATAAGGAGACTCGGATTTAAAGGGCGCACAAGGAATTCGCCAAGGTCACACCCTGAAGTCAGGGACTCAGCCAGGACTCTGAGGTCAAGTTCCGCTGAACCTGGTAGGCAGAATCCTAACACAGTTTCTGAAATCCCCCTCACCTCCACCCCTACCCCGGCGTGCTCCCCTGGAGTGGGGAGGAAACCCGCGAATTTGATGAGATCACATTATATAAGACCCCACTGTGGCAGGCTGGAGGGGCAAAGTCAGAGACATGTTCCTCGGACTGGAAGAAGCACATGGCCAGGTTGTGAAACCACCAGTGGGGGCCGTGTTATGAACCACCAATGGGGCCCACACAGGGAGCTGTGGGCGCCCCTCTGGGCTGAGAAGCCCCAGGCTGATGGCTAGCAAGAGCACAGGGCCTCGTCATGCACAGAAACCAATTCTGCCCCAACCAGTGAGCTCTGAAGAGATCCCCAGTCTCCGGAAAGGAATGCAGCCCGGCTGACACCTTGAGCGCCGCCTGGGACACCCCCACGAGCAGGGCATCCAGCCAGGCTGTCCCCAACTCCCGATCCACGGAAACTGGGAGGTCATAAGTCTGTGTTGTCGCAAGCCGCCAAGCACTGTGATACTAGTCGAGAAAAAGCCTCGCGAACGAATAGGTTTCTCATCTTAACCAGGTCCCTGTAGCCTTCAGTAGCTCAGTCCAGTCTTGTGAAAATAGCCATTGGACCCAGAAAGAAATAAAATATTCACGTTGCCTTGGAAAAAATTATTTCAGCTCTCTGCGAATCAGTTTCCTCAATTGTAAACGAGGACAATGACGGTCCCGACATCAGAAGGCCGGTGGGAGGGTTCGAGGAGGGGATGCGGACTCGTTCTCAGCACAAAAAGCACGCTCTCGTGGCGCCGTGGCTAACAGTCACATTTCCTTCACTTCAGGTTACCCTCGGGAGGCTGGCTCATTCGGTGGTTATGGCGAGGCCGAATTAATTTCCCTGGATTGGCTTCCCAGGCTCTGTCACAGAGCACAGCAAACGAGGAGGACTTAAAACAAAGGAGATGATGCTCTCCTAGTTCTGGAGGCCAGAAGCCCACAGTTGAGGTGTCAACAGGGCTCTGCCTTCTCTGAAAGACCAAGGGAAGAATCTGTCCCAGGCCTTTCTCTTTGCTTTCCCGGCGTTCCTCGGCATGCCTTGGCTAGTAGCTACGACCCTTCCATTTCAGCCTCCACCTGCTCAGGACCGTCTCCCTGTGGTGTGTCTCTCATCTTCTTCCAAGGACCCCCGTCCGCAGAGTGGGGCGTCATCTTGACTTGAATATATCTGAAAAGACCCATTTCTACATAAGGTCCCTTTTACAGATACCAAGGTGAGGATGTTGGCATATCTTTTGGGGGGTCGCAATCCAATTCACATCACACCCCAGTGCTCAAGACCCTCGCCCTCCTCTCCTCTTACCCGACTCTCCTGCTGTTTCCACGCCCTTCTTAGGATGGAACCAGAAATGGGAAGCCTCTGCTGGTGGATTTCTGCAATGTTCTGGCCTGAGGGAGGCAGCCCCGCAACGATGTCCTGTGTCCTCAGGGCCCTCTGGAGAGCAGCGGAGAGCTCAGATGCCATCTGAGTGGCAAGGTGCTAGAGCCCAGTGAATGACTGAGGTGACGGGAGACCTGGGGGCAGGTGCCGGAGGCTGCCCAGAAGGAGGCGGGGCTTCGTGTGGAGTCCATAGGCGATGCTGCGAGATCCCTAAGGATGGGGCTGGATTTCTTGGGAAAACAGTAAAAGCTGCTTCCTTCCTTCAGAGAAAAGCTGGTGCTGCAGATTCTGGGGCCTTTTTTCTTGCCATCTCCTCTATCCTCTCTCTCACTGAGGGCAGCGGGGGAGGCAGGTGCATCTGCTCAGTGGCCCAGCTGAGCAGATCAGCCAAGCCACTCCGAGCCCTCATGCTTGGAATCCCGTGTTGGTCTTCCACCATGGCAACAGGAAGGGACAGGCAGCAGGCAGATGCTGCTGCAGAGACTTCCAGGCATGGGTGCATGGGGACTTGCACAGCCAGCTGTGTCCTCTTGGGCGGGCAACCCTGTAGTCATACTGTGTGGGGCTGCACACAGCCATGGGGTGCAACTCCGCTTTCCTCCCTCAGTGCACACCCAGGAGCATGTCGGAGCACAGAGGGCAGGGGTCATACGTGAGTCGGCACACACAGACCAACACGCCTCACCACCCACAGGGGCAGCAGAGGGTACCCCTGTATCCCAGAAACTACATTTCCCAGGCTCCCTTGCTCCTGGCTTCTGGGCAGTTTTGGCCAATAGGAGGCTCTGATGGAACATGAGAAGGTATAAGGAAGGGAGAAGTCAGGGTATTTCTCCCTCTGTTCCTTGGGCAGTGTTGGTGGCGGCTACTGCATCTCCTCTAGGGGTCCAGTTCCTTCCGGAAGGTCCCTCCCTTTGCAGTCTCTGCTTCTTGCATGATCCAAGCATTTGCTGGATGGACTGGCCTCTGGCAAAGGCACTTCTTCTTGTTCTCATTTCAATGCCTGGGTGGAAGGGGCTTCCTCTTGTGGCTCACATGTGGGTGCCTCATGATTCCCCTGTTCGGCTTTTCAGCTCTTCTCTCACCTGGGAAATCAACTCCTTTTACTAAATTTCCTCAGTCTGAATGACAGAGAGAGGACTTTGTTTTTCAGGGATGGACCCAGACTGTTAGAGTAATGACAATGACCATTTATTAAGCATGTAGAAGGTGCCAGTGATTCTTTCATACATCATCTCCCTGAATTCTCACATGGGGAGACACAGAGGTGGACCTGTTGATTCCATTTTGTAGACAAAGAAGAGGAGGCTCAGAGAACACAGCCACCTTGCCCAAGGAGAAACCTCCATTCCAACCCGGTTGTAACTGAAGGAACACTAAGCTTTGGTGCAAATCTCATTTCAACCCCATGGTAGCTATCTGGGCTCAGGCAAGTTACCTAGTCTTCCTCAACCCATTTCTTAGTTCTAGAAAGTTTTTATTTATTTATTTATTTTTAAAAATGTTTATTTATTTATTTGACACAGAGAGAGAGATCACAAGTAGGCAGAGAGGCAGGCAGAGAGAGAGGAGGAAGCAGGCTCCCTGCTGAGCAGAGAGTCTGATGCGGGGCTCGATCCCAGGACCCTGAGATCATGACCTGAGCCAAAGGCAGAGGCTTTAACCCACTGAGCCACCCAGGCGCCCTCTAGAACACTTTTATTACCCTAAATGGAAACCTTGTACCCATTAAGAAGTTGCTCCCATTCTCTCCCCTGAGCCCTTGGCAACCTTTAATCTGCTTCCTGTTTCCATGAGCATGTTGCACGCTTCATATAAATGGAATGATACAGTGTGAGGCTGTAAAGAGTTGAACCGTGTCCCCCCACTTCCTCAAATTCATATGTTGAAGTTCTAATCCCCCAGGACCTCCGAATGTGACATTGTTTGGAAAGAGCCACCGCAGGTAAAGTTAAGAAGGCCATCAAGGTGGGCTCCATAAGGGTTGGCCCCGATTTGATACAACTGACGTCTTTATAGGAAGAGAAGGCACACAGACACATGTGCACGGGGAGAATGCCATAGAAGATGAAGACAGAGATGTATGAGTCAAGGAACACCACCAGCAGAAGCCGGGGGAGAAGAACGGAACAGATTCTCCCTCACGTGGACAGAAGGAACCAATTCTGCTGCCACCTTGATCTTGGACTCTGGCCTCCAGAACCGTGAGACAGTGAATTTCTGGCATTCAAGCCTGCCAGTGTGTGGCAGTTCGTTATGGTGGACCTAGCTTTTATGGCTGACTTCTTTCACTTAGCGAGTTTTTGAGACTCACCCATAGTGCAGTAGCCTGACTCGACTCTAGGCTGGGTCTGACAGGACCTAGCTCTAGAGTGTTGATAGCGAGAGGTCTCTAGACAGTAAGCAGATGGCAATGTTCTCTCTGCTACAGGGAGGGAGACATGACTAGGGTGGGGGGTGGACAGCTGCCACAGGTGAGCCTTCCAGGAAACAGAGCTGGGGTCACAACTACAGGATCTTGGGGTGCAGAGCTACCCATATCTTGCTGAGAAACAGGTACCAGGCTGCGTGGCTCTTCTCACCACCCCGAGAAGTTCCCGGCTCTCCCCTGCATCCAGGGGCTGGGGACCTCCCTAAGGTTGCCTCTCAGTGTGGGGGTCAGGAGCATGATACCCAGAGCCAGACTGCCTCTGGGCGAATCCCAGGACCAGCTCTGCCACTTGCATGCCCTGCTGCTTGGGACGCTCACTGCAACTTGCTGTACCTTGGTCCCCCCATCTGCAAAATGGGAAGAAATAAATAGTAAAGAGATGAGCTAAGACATAAGAGCTTTGTGGAGTCTGATCCAACCTAAAGTCCCTGCTGTTCCCTGCATGCACCTGGGCTCTGGCCTGGAGCTGTCCTCGGCAGCTCCACTCACAAAGCCTGTTGCTCTTCCCAGGTGTCCTGTTTTGCTTGGTGACACACTCCTCCCAGGTTGGGTTCTCCTCTGCATCCCCATGGTCAGTCTGTCTCCAAGGTGGATCTCATAGCCACCTTTGCTCTCTGCTCCATCTAGTCATCCTAAGCCAGGGTCCTTCACCCCGGTCAGGCCTTTTCCAGTACTTTCCTAGCAGGTCTCTGTGCCTCCAGCCTTGCTCTGTCTTCTGTAAGAGAGCCTCAGTGAGCTCTCAAGACACGAATCAGAACCTGGCTGCCACCCCCAATGGAGCCCTTCACTAGCAGCCCTTGCCATGAGGGCCAAATGCAGGCTCCTGCGCACGGTGTGAAGATTCATTTCTCAAAATGGGCTCAGATGACCTATTGCCTAGAAAGACCCCTACGCCCACACCTTGTGCCTCCGAGGGCCTCCCTCTCCCCACCCTGCAGGACTCCAGCTCCTGGAAGGCACATTTATCATCACAAATCCACAAGGAATTACAATGGATTTGGCTGTCAGGCACTAATTTCCTCTAGGAATAGAGCAGGATTCTCTTTTTCACCCACGTAGCTCAACAAAATGTCTGAGGAGTGAATGAATGGGTGAATGAACGAAGGCATGTGCCTCTGTACGGTCAGTTCCCCCTGACTTCAGACTCCTATGCGTTCTGCAAGACACAGCCAACGTCACCACCTCTGGGCAGCCCTCCTTGATTTCCTCTGGCTGACAGAGGTCAGGATAGACCATGACAAGGATCCCTGCAGAGCCTGCCTCCCCATTTCAGAGCAAGCCAAGCGCAGTCCCCACATTATTCAACATGGTAGCCATTACTATCTTGTTAGAACCGAGGTGAGAGCCTATCAGGCCTTGGCCCCAAGCTCTCCAGTGCCTCTTCCAAGTCCTTACTGGTGGCCACAGTCCGCTCTCTGACCGATATCTACTGCTCCCTGCCCTAGCCACTCAGGCCTCAGACAAGCTCAAACAGGGTTGTGATGCTTGCTCTCCCCTCTGCCCCACACAACTGTCCCCAAGACCTCCCCAAAGCTCACCTCCTCTGGCCTACTCAAATACCTCCCTGCAACGGGGCCCTCCCTGGCCACTCTCCTGATTTTTCTTGCTTCTTGTCCTCTGAGACCATATAATCATTATGTGAATCACTGTTTTCCTCGCTGCTATGAAGGAAACTTCCCCCGCCATCTAGAACACTGCTTGGTTCAGTAGCAGGCACTCAGTAAACATTTGCTGAATGAATGGATGACCTGAATGCCCAGGACTCAGTCTGGGGTCTGGTTTTTAAATTCTCCATAAGTGGGGCACCTGGGTGGCTCAGTGGGTTAAAGCCTCTGCCTTCGGCTCAGGTCACGATCCCAGGATCCTGGGATGGAGCCCTGCATCGGGCTCTCTGCTCAGCGGGGAGCCTGCTTCCCCCTCGCTCTCTGCCTGCCTCTCTGCCAACTTGTGATCTCTGTCAAATAAATAAATAAAATCTTTTAAAAAAAAATTCTCCGTAAGTATTTGATGGATTTGAATTGAGATTCAGAAATGCTGGTGGGGATTGGGGGTACGGGGGGTGCAATGAGGGCTGAAGGTACTGGCTTCCCCAGGCAGGGTAATGACAGGTCTCGGAGAGTCACAGTTGCCTGGCTGAGATGAAGAACAGTTTCAGAAAAACAAGGTCATTCTTGGCCTTGGGGCCAGACCCCCTTCACCCAAAACACCATAGGCTTCTGCTATATCTAGGGTGGGCCCTTCCTCAGCAGGTGTGCGGGGCTCAAGTGAGCATCTCTATAAGAACGAGGCCCATGTGGGGTGAGATGGGCACTCAGCTCGTGGCCTGCCTAGTAACCAGAGCAGCCCCGACGGGGGTGGGGGGTGCTCAGACTCTGCTCAGAGGAGGTGGATACAGCATCGTGACCAGAACAGGGCCCAACGCAAGTTCAAGTCAGACTCTGCCTTCCCGGCTCTACCGTCTTGAGGCCGATAAAGCCCACATTCCCGCAGGATGACGAGAGTTCCATGAGAAACTACAGATCGGGAGGCATGTGCAAGTGGGAGATCTCGTCAGCTCCCAGTCACGCCATCCGCTGCTACAGGAACGTCCGTCTCCTCCAGCCATCCAAGCAGCCTTCCCAAAAGGCTGGATGCAAAAATCATAGCTGAGTGGAAGAACAGATGAGCCAAATCACTGAGTCCTTAGAATTCGGCACAGGCTAGGGGCCCACATTGCCAACGAGCATTTGTGGGATTGACTAGAATTGAAGAAAATACCAGCCAGCTGGTGAGGATCGATGACAGCAGCTGAGGGCCGGTGACAGGCCACCCAGGGGTCTTGGTCACCCCAGACATGTATTGGTCTGTTTTTAAGGTTTTTTTTTTTTTTAAAGATTTATTGATTTATTAGAGAGAGAGCGTGAGCATGAGTACAGGAGAGGGGCAGAGGCAGAGGGAAAGAGAGAATCCCAAGCAAACTCAGCGCTGAGCACAGAGCCCGACGTGGGGCTTGATCCCATGACCCTGAGATCACCACCTGAGCCTAAGCCAAGAGTCAGACGCTCAGCTGACTAAGCCACCCAGGTGCCCCTGTCTGTTTTTAATTTTTATAGATGATAACACAGAGAGAGCAATCCTGAGGGCAGCTCGATGAACATATGTCTCCATGTCTACATTGATGCAAATACCAACCAGGTCAGGACCTGGAATGTGGTCACACACACACCTGGGGCCCCTCTCACCCACTTCCAGTCGGTTCTCAGCAAAGGAGAGCCATGCTGCTGACTTCCATGGCATTTGGCAGGCGAGAATTCTACCACTGAACCACCAATGCTTCCATCGCATTTGGAATTGGACTGGTCCTGCAGGCATTTGAACTTGATATGAGAGGAAGCACAGAGTACGACCAGACTCTGTGCTTCTGTCTGCTTTTTGTGAGCTGGGAGTGAGCACGTGAATGCCAACCACTGGGATCTGGGTGTGAAAATGTGCTGGCAGGTGGCATCCCCTGCAGAACGTGGGTTCTGGGGGTTTGAAGTGTGTGGTTAATGCCTCCTTCAAGGAGCTGTCTCCAGCAGAATGCTTTTTACCTTCTCTACCGAGAACATCCGATCTGAAGAGCCGCCTTCGGTCTGACAGCAGAATCTTTCCTCTCCGGGCTGCATGAGTCAGACTCCAAGCCCAGCATCATGTGCTGTTCTGGTCACGACGCTGTGCCCACCTCTTCCGAGAAGCCTGCCGTGCCAGCCTGGCCTGCAGCCAGCAGCTTGCCAACCTGCAGAGCTGCACCTGTGGGACACGTCCTGCTCTTTCTTGACGTCCAGCCCTCCTCCCCACCAGCAGCACAGGAGCACCGCAGCCTGCATTTTGGCCCCTAGGTTCCTGATGTCCCTATGGACAGTTCTGGAAATGTGTAGGACTCGGAGCTGCCCTACTGCCACTCCTCAGGGCGACTGAGGCTGCTTCTCTTTCTTGACAGGCATAGGGTAGTTTTTCCCATGGGGCCGTAGAAAGAGCTGGAAGTGAGTTTCGGAGGCAGACGCCTGGGTGCACATGTTGGCCTGTGTCCAGGAGGGTGAGCCTCCCTTAGCATCTCCGCCTCCCACAAGGGAAGTGTTACCCGTGTGGTTCCGTAAGGAGGAGGGGAGCTAGCCAAGTGCCAGCACATGAGCGATTTCCACAAGTTGTAGCTATCGCTGTCGTAGCTCGGCAACAAAGAGGAGGCGATGTGAAGCTAGACAGCCGGAATCTGAAGTCAGCTGTCACCCCTTGTTGGCTCTGGAACTTCGGGCAAGTCACTTAATATCTCCATGCCTCAGTTTCCCCATCTCTACAGTAGAAGCAGTGACAGTACCCACTCATAGGGCAGCTGAGGACCAGCTAAATCCATACCTAAAGTGCTTGGGACAGTTCCTGGCACGTAGTAAGCACGATGTAAGAGTTAGCTCGCTCTCTCTCCCTCTCCCTCTGAAATATACGTGACGAACCAATAGTTCATTAAATAACTACTTAAGTAGCATTACATCATAGCTGTTATAATGATGAGAGACCATACGGAAAGTTCTGGAAATCATACATTCAGTACCTAGTACACAGTGAGCACTCACTAGATACTCACTCTTAAAAAAAAAAAAAATTTGTAGTCTGGATCCTAAGCAAAGCAGTGGGCAGGGGTGTGGGGGATGGATAAGCAGGTGAGGCAGGAGGGGAACAAGGGCACCATCAGGCAGGGCGGGGCTGGCCTGGGCACCCACCTGCTCGTGGGCCACTCAACAACCCGCCTCTGAGAAGTGGGGAGGGTCTCCTCCTGCTCCACCCACCGCCCCCAGCCCAGGGTGCTTTGCACCAGCGGGCACCCTACAAAGGCTTGTTGACCGAAAGCCAGAAATGGTCTAGAGAAAACAACCAGGTTTAAGAACAAACAAAACAAAACAAAGACAGGTAAATTTCCTTCCCGATCCTTCCGAGATGGGAGAACTAAGGGAGGACATAAGCACCGCTTCCGAGAACATGAAGGGCTTTTAAGGGCCAAGATGAGTGCTTTGTTTTTGGCTTTGGGGAAGGACTGAACGAGAAGGAACAAACACACCATCAGAGGCCCAGCGACTTTGACGGGAATCAAGGAAGAGCCTTCTAGTCTAAGGCTGGGCATCGCAGCCACAGCCGCCGGGCTGGGACCTCACGTCTGCCTCTGCAGGGCGGCTCGCACAGCTGTCTTTGCTAAGAGCGCCGCTACCCGCTAAAGCAGCTCTAACAAGCAAGCGTCCGGCCTCAGGAACCCCTGGGTGTTGACAGCCCAGCATTGCCTGGCATTTGAAGAATCAACTGACTCACTGCCCCGAAAAGCAGAGTGGGGTTGGTACAGGTCACAGTGGGAACTACCTTTCCTCCAGCATTCGCCATGCAAAGCCTTTTTGCAAAGAATTTACACAAATGGAATTGGCAATGGAAAAAATCTGAGACCCAAGAAGGCTTTATTTGAGGTTTTTTTTTTTTTTTTTGGTGCCACGAAGCATGCGTAAACTTGCCACAGGGAGATTTTTCGGAAGAGAGAAGGGAGAAAAAAAGGAAAGAAAATTCTGCTCAAACTTCACTGGATTCCTATTTCGAGAAATGTGGGCCAGTCTGGCTCAGGCAGAAAAATTCCCCCAAAGGAACATTTCATGATGCAGCTTTTATACGAAGTGCTTAGTTTTACATATGGGAGAAAAGTGTGTAGGAGCGTCTATCTGGGGTTTTATTTCTTTTTCATTTACTTTTGTGGTCAGTTTGGGTACTTTGATGGCATGAGATGGATTTCTAGGAATGCAAACCCAGTGTGCAAATTGTGCTTACAGGAAACAAAAATTCGCCCGTGGACAGCTCACAGAGGCTTTCATCCAGGAATCAATTTGGTTATAAGTCAGGGGTGGCCTGTAATAAAACACTGACAAAAGGTGACTGGGCGTGATGCCAGGGAGCACGCTCCTGGAGGCATTTAAGAATAAAGAGAAAAAACACCATTAACACTGAATGAACCTACACACCCATTCATCTGTCTGAGGACTGGAGACGGGCCCTGGTGCTTTTTATTTACTTATTTATTTTTAAAGATTTTATTTATTTGTTTAAGAGAGAGAGAGATTACAGAGGGAGAGGGAGAAGCAGACTCCCTGTTGAGCAGAGAGATCCAAGGACCTTGAATATGACCTGAGCTAAAGGGAGATACTTAACTGACTAAACCACCCAGGCGACCCCCTGGTGCTTTTTAAATTTAAATATCAGGTTTCTAAATCCCAACTCCCCAATGTAACAGAAAATCTGAAAAAGACAGAAGAAGAGTAAAGAAATCATGCATAGTTCCCACGACCACCATTTTAACATGTTGGTGAATTTCCTTCCAATTTTTTTTTCTTTTTTTTCTGGCCGCATAGAATAATCATAGCCATATTCCCATCTATTTTGTACCAGATGACCTTTAGAGGTTCCACATCTATGGGTTTTTGACTCACTCAATTTGCTACTTAATAGAATTCTTCCCATGTTTAATAAACCTTCTAATAATCACAGACTTAAGATAATACATTTTTATCTCGTAAGTGCCTCAAGAACTTTCAAAAGTCTGGCTTGAACAAGACGCAGGAGAGGGTCTGTGTGATTTGAATATGGCACACTGCAAAGGGAAAGGGGAAGAAATAGGGGTATGAGGTAGAAAGCAAGAGAGGGAGGGAGGTTGCGGGGGAGGGAAGGAGGAGAGATGATGGTGGGGAGGGTAGGAAGAACAAAACACGTTGGTTTGGTAGGAGGCTCATGGAAGGAGACCTAGTGGTTGGCTGGGTGGGTGTGGAGATGGTGGGACAGTGGGAGTTGGTCTCAACCCCAACAAGGACCCTTGGGACACAGCCACCCAGTGGGGAGAGGAACGGACCAGTGTGAAGGTGGGAGACAGGCCAGGGGCCAGAAGACAACTCTTGGAAAGACTGAACCTAAGGGGCCACGGGCCACAAAGGGCCACCAAGGCGGAAGAAGGGGGACCCCGCACATGGCTAAGCAAACGGGACTCTTCACCCACCAGGCATCTGGCCTTGACTCCCACGCAGGGATCCGTGGGCAGAGAGACAACAAAAGCTATTTTTCAGGCAAGAGGAGTTGGACATCAGGAAAGATCAGAGCCCCTTTGTATGACATGCCAAATTGCTGAAGCGAGAAAACGTCTCGGGCGAGGGCTCAGATGCGAGCCGGGAAGAGCGCGCTCGCCCAGGGGAACCCGGCCGTCAATGTGCGCTTGTTATCCGGGCTTTTCAGAGCGAGGGCCGGAAGCAAGCGCGGGCCGTCCTCCCCCCCACCGTGTGGCAGAGATGAGCTGGTGACATGGCCTTGGCCGGACTGTCCAGCGCCTGGAAGGGAGCCTGGGTGTCCTGAAATGTCCCCTGAGAGCCTTCAGGGATCTGGGCGCTCTCCCTTGCTTGTGGTTTGGGCTGGGGGCTCGCCAGAGACTCCCTTCCTCTGAGATCCATCCTTACAGGTGGGACCCCTTCCCACTGCCCCCACGTGCTGGGCATTCTCTGGGTTAGTAAAGGACAGTAACTACTGGGCACTGGACCCTTTATTCCTGGCTTGAGCTGAGCACGGACACAGAGCATCTTGGCTCCTGGGAGCAAGTCTGTACTGGAGGGTTGCTACAGCCCATTTTGCAGAGAAAGCAACTGAGGCTCTACAGACACTGTGAAATGATTGGCAGGCGACCCCACAGCTAGCAGGAGGCAGAGCCTGGGCTCAGACCCCACTCTGCAAGGGATCTGAGCCGTCCTCCCTCACCTCCCCCACCATGCCCTACTTCTCTCCAAGAGACCGCTTACGCTGCCCCTGTGTTTTGCATGTCTATTGCAAAGCAGGTGTGTATGGAACCCTGTGTGTGTTTTCCTCTTGATCCTCCGGTGACCCTAGGAGACAGGTCCGGGTGGTACCCCCAGGAGGGTGCCCCGACAGCCAGGTGTGCTCTGGAGCTCTCTATGCCCTGCACTGTCATGTGTGACCATCTTGTCTCCTGTGGGTTCCCCGGAACCAGAGGGTACATTCTGTGCTCATCGAGCCCAGCACGAAGCCAAGCATTCAGCAGGCACCCCATAAATGCTTCACAGTGACAGAGTTTTAAGCCACACTGCTCTCCGGGGCAGCCCCTGTCCTTGTGTAGAGTTGGTGGCTGGCCCTTGGGTAAAAAAGAGCAGTGAGATCTATTTCCCAGCTCCCACCTGTGCTTCCCACCCCGGCTGCCAATTTCTGCACAACCTCAGGACTTTCCAGTATCAGCTTCTCTGTCCCATTTTTCTCAACAAAGTTTCTTCTCGGAGCAGAAGGACACTTGGGAGAGGTTATGCTGTTTATGGGATCCAATGCAAAGTGGAAATACAGATCCTCTTGTTCAAAAATGATTAAGAATTATAAGATGGTTACAGCAGAACACCCAACACTCAGGGGTCCTAACTGCACAAGCCCCCAGCCCATGAATACAGTGACAAGAGTCACTTTGCAGCCTTTGCACATGGCCTGTGACTGGTGTCTGGATTTTTCTAGGATGGTTTTGATTTTAAATTGTCTGATCTCTCCCCTGCCCTGCCACTTCCTCAAACAAACTGTGAATGTCAACATTTCAGGATCCCAGTAACGTCTCCTGTATTACCTCTTATACCTTCAACAACAATAGAAAACCTGTTGCTTTTTATCTGTTTTTGGTTCAGAAAGTACAAATGCCACAGTGCCATTGGTCCCGTGGGGTTCATGTTCATGACCTGACACGTCATCACAAGGGGGAACTGTTTTCGTCCACCCAGCAGATGACTCCCGCACCTGTGTCTCCAGGTCTGCTCTGCCTCCTCCCTTAGAGAGGGGTGGTCCCCTACACTATGCACTCAGCCCACCCGAAGTCCAGCTCTCCTATCTCCAGTCCCCCAGACCACTCCTGCTTGGTGCTGTGTCTTGGGGAATGGCTCCACTCCCTGGGGGTGTCTATCATTCTATCCCATTTTACAGATGAGAAAACTGAGCCTCAGAGCAGCTGGGGGAGTTTGCCCAAGCTCGCAGGGAAAGCAGGGTAGAGCAGGATTCAAATGTACGTCTCTTTGTCCAGCCCCCATGCTATTAACCATCACATGGGCTTGGTTCAGATACATCTTCCCTGACACTTTTTCTGGAAGATGAAACGCCTGGTGGGAGAGATCAGAGAGGTGTGTGGGGCCACATCTGCAGGGTTTCATAGATCAGGGAATGGGCCTGACTTGATCACAGATGGGTTGTGGTCCCACGAAAGCTGTCAAGCTGGGGAGTGATGTCATCTGATTATACATATTTTTTTCTTAAAGATTTTATTTATTTATTTGACAGACAGAGATCACAAGTAGGCAGAGAGGCAGGCGGGGGGGGGGGGGAAGCAGGCTCCCTGCTGAGTGGAGAACCCGATGTGGGGCTCAATCCCAGGACCCTGGGATCATGACCTGAGCTGAAAGCAGAGGCTTTAACCCACTGAGCCACCTAGGTGTCCCCTGATTATATTTTTATAAGAACTTTCTGGCTATGAGTGAAGGGCTGACACGGGGCGGGGGGCAGGAGAGAAAGCAGGGACACGGGTCAGGACCCTGCTTGGGGCATCAGGGCGAGAGATGACAGAGGCTGGGAGCCAGGTGGGGAGAAGGGGTGGGGAAGCAGCGGGTGTGTTCTGGGAGGAAAGCTGGCAGGGCTAGGGAGGGTTCCCGCAGGAAAGCGGCTCTCGTCTGGCCTCTGTGGTGGCCAGCACGGTGCTGGGCACAAAGCAGGCTCACAGCGTTTGCTGGAGGTTGAGCTAAGCGCCAAGTGGGTGGGAGAGGAGTCCTGACCGATGTCCTGAGGAGAGACCACACTGGCCAGCAGCAACACATGTGACATGGGAGGCTGCTGCCTACATGCGCTTCCTTGCCAAGGTGTAGGTGCAAAGAGGCCAAGACCACGATGTTTCCAAGAAAGGCAGCCTGACGTCCTGTCCCCTCTGCAGTGCCTCCGTGGGAGCAGCCACTGCCTTACCAGCACCTTCCCACTGCATATTCCCATAACCCCAGTGGGGGGCAGTGGACAAAGGGAGGATGCAGGGAAGAGGGAAGGAGTGAGGAGGGAGAGAGGAGGGATGGAGTGGGAGAGAGGAGGGTGGAGGGTGGAGGGAGAGAGGATGGATGGAGGGAGAGAGAGAGAGAGAGAGGAGGGATGGAGAGATAAAGGGATGAAGGATGGAGAAGGATGGAGGATGGAGGCAAGGATGGAGGGAAGGACAGGTATCATTTGCCAATTAGCCAAAGAAGCAAACCGAGGCTCTGGGAGGTTGAGGGACAAGCAGAAGATGGTTCAGATGGTCAGTGGCAGGGTTGGGATCAGGCCATAGGTCTCCTGACCCCCGTTCCAACGTTTCCACAGCCCGGCATCCTGTCCTCCTCTGTCACAGCCCAGATCCTGCTCCACGGGAGTTCACAGGGACAGCCTCAGTGCCAGGAAATGCAGTGCAGGGACTCTCAGCCCGGGTGGCTGCCGTCACCACTCTGGGCACTGCCTTGGTGCTAGACCTTATTTCAACTCCTCATTGAGAGCCCTTGAGTTCTGATTTTATGGTTCACAGAAGCCACTCGAGCAGTTCTGCCTCAAGAGGTGATGACACCGCACCATGTTCTCCACTGGCCCGAATATCCCCGGAGAAGCTCAGTGTCTTCCTGTCCCAGACGCTGGGGGCCAGTGAGCTGACCTGGGGCCCCGCTCAAACCCGCTGCAAACGTGGAACAACTTTGTTCTTCTGGGGAAATTTCCAAGGTTCAGGAAACATGGAACGAGGGAGAAGGTAATCTTGCCTTGAATATACCGACAAGATTCCAGGCACCTCGAAGGTAATTTTGCACAAAACCCTTTGCATATAACCATGAGGTTTTCTCACAAAACCTTCCCAGTGACCCCAGCGGCTATCCCACCATGAAGGGACTGGTGTTTGGCGGGGGGTTAGGTACCTTGATGAGTGGCAGTCCAGACTCAAACCCACCTCCGTAAGGCTTCAGGGCTGGGTGTACGGTGCTTCCTTGTGGGCTAGTGGGGGCTGGGAGAGTGAGCTGCCGTGGGCATCCAGTCCTGCTGTGCTCCCCTGGGGCCAGCGGGTGATGGAGACAGTGAGGGCAGATGAGCCGGGGAAGCTGACCGGCCTTAGCTAATGGGTTTTCTCCCAGGCTCTGGAGCTGGGCTTGGGTCAAAAAGTCCCTGTGGCCTTTCCACACTCTCAGAGACGGGGCAATGGCCAGCCAGGGAGGAGGAGGGACACCTAACCAGCACTTGGGAGGACCTCTGCCTCTGTGGGCTTGGTGTGGTGGGAGGCACAGAAGGGTGGATGTCCGCAGGAAGGACCTGGCTTCAGGTGTGCAATCCTTGGAAGTGGGGGAGGGGCGGGAGAGGCAGGGGAAGGGTGAGGGCAGCTCGGGTTACAAGCTTTGCAGCTGGGGACTGGGGGTTGGTTGGTTTCGTAGGGGAGGTTGGCTTGAAGGACCCTGGAGGTCTGGGAGAGGGGTAGAGGTGAGGTGACAGATCCTGATGTCTAGGGGAGCAAAACAATCAGATTACTCTTCGGACCCAGCATCCCCAACAGGGTGGCTCCCAGGCCCCATCCCGGCTCCAAGAAAGCAGGAGGGTAGGGGGAGCCAAGGTCAGACATGGCTGAGTATGGCGTCACAGTCGTGGTGTCACAGTCTGTCATCTCTGAGCTGGCAGAGCCTAGAGTCC
Organism: Lutra lutra; assembly: GCF_902655055.1. Lineage (NCBI taxonomy): Eukaryota > Metazoa > Chordata > Mammalia > Carnivora > Mustelidae > Lutra > Lutra lutra. Next base: position 13,225,728 of record NC_062293.1, on the reverse strand, counting down.
TCCAGGGGCAGTACTGTCTGCTTTGCAAAAACCCTGGAGCTTCCCTCGGAGGGTCATCCAGCCCGCAACCCTGTCCTGCCACTGCAGAGAAATCACAGAGTGCTTGAAATGCAAAGGGGCATTTCTATACCCGGGAACCTGCTGGGAAACTCCTGAGTCCTCCCCAGGGTTGTCCTAACAAGCATTCCGTTTGGGGAGTATCTACTCTGTGTTTGTGCGCTGGGCACTTTCACATTTGTTGCTTCATTATCTTATTTTCCAGGTATATGAACAACTCAGAGAGGTTAAGTAACCTGCCCCAAGCGGCACAGCTACCTGGGAAAGCCGGGATTTGAACTGAAAACCTGGCCTCCTGCCTTGCCACACCCCCCACCATGCTGCCTTTTCAACAGAGTCTACTTTAATGTGATAAGAGGAGACGGGGAATACATTGCTCCCAGACCTCTGTATCAGAGACAATCAGGCTTCTCTCCAGCAGAGATCTCCTCTACCATGTGCATACTGGCCACTCCACGTTTGGTCAGGCTCTCCTGTCCGTCCCCAGCCCCGGGAAGCTTAGGGACAAGCGGTGGCCCATCTCCAGCAACACGGCCAGCCTTCGCAGCGTGCATTTTGTGTGCCAATCGGACTCAACCATCACCTTATTTTCCTGCTCTTGTTTCTACTTCTGACCCAATGTCTCCTCCACTTTTTTTTTTTTTTTTTAGATCTGGTTCCTTTCTTCCTTTCTCTCTTTTTTGGTTGGAGGGAGAAGAACTAAATAAGTAAATTCGTATGATATCATTTTCACAGCTTTGAAAGGTTTTCACGTAAAGAAATTGTTATGTTCGAAAAGGAATGTCCTTCGTCTGGTACCACGTCCTGACTCTCAGTTCAGAAGAGATAGTCTCATCAGTACCCTCTGAGCGCCATGGGGGTAAAGAGAAGGATTGCGAGGGGTATGGAGCGGGGGTCTTGGGCGTGGCCCTGGGGTTAGAACCAGTGTGTTCTCTTACTGACCCCGATTTCAGGGATCTGGCCAGTGCTCACATGTCCTTATGGGAGGCCAGGGGCTGCTGCTCTGAGTGTGTGTTTGTGGGTTAACTGTGATGGAGCTGATGAGCTGTGGCAGAGGAAGGCCCGGAGGGAGTGAGTTCCCTTCATCTCCCTGCGTTTCTTGCTGCTTGCCTGTCATGCTCTGGTGGCTGCCTAGTGCCTAGTCTCTGCCCCCATGCCCGCCTGAGGGAAGGCTGTGCCCAGCGAGCCCTAACCAGGCAGTCCCCACACCCCCTTCTGCTCCAGGTCTGTTACCAACAAGCTGTGTGACCTTGGATGAGTCACTTTGCCTCCTTGGCCTTGAGTTTCCTTTGCTTGCAGAGTGTGAGGCTCGGGCCCTATAGGCAGGTCCCATCTCTAGTGTGGACACATGCTGGGGTGTCACAGGCAGGGGTGAGATGGGTCCCCTGCAAGTCATTACTCTTAAGAAGGGAATAGAAGTGACCCCTTCTGCCACCAGTCACCTAAAGCAGATGCCACATCATTCTATCCGTACAAACGTTTTCTTGAAGGAATGAGACAAGAGTGGGGCTCCTACCAGCTGCCAGAAATCGGATCCACCCCAGCCCCCCACCTAAAGGCTGACTCCCTTAGAGCAGTGGTTCTCCACAGGGGGTTGATTTCGCTTCCCCACTCTGCCCCCCACCCCACCATGCCCAGGGGATACTGGGCAACGTCTGGGAGTATTGTGGTTATCAGAGCTTGGCAGTAGAGGGATGTTCCTGGCTTCTGGTGGGGAGAAGCCAGAGATGCCACTGAACTGCCTACAGCCCACAGGACAGCCCCCGCCACCAAGAAGGACCCAGCCCCAAATGTCACTGTCCTGACGTCGAGAAACCCTGTCCCGGGGTGACGGGTAATTGGTGATGAATCCAGACACTCGGGCCCGTGATGACATAGCGTGGTCCTCCTGAGTTACCCTCCTCGGGACTTCCCAGCATGACTTCTGGCAGAGGGCATGTTGGGTGGTCGTGCCAAACCCTGGAACCCCCATGGGTACATGCTTGATTTCCCCTCCCGTTCCTGCTCCTTCCTCCGTGTTCCCCACTCGGCCATGGCCGTGCCGTCTCACAGCTGCCATAGCCCCAGATCCAGGAGTCAATCCAGGCAGTCAGCTTTGACTCCTCGCCTCCCCCTGCCCATCCTCCTCTCCACTTCTCCCCACCTCTGCTGCCACCAGTCAGCCCCAAGACTCCATTCAGGTCCCCGGCAGTGAGGACCAGACAGGTCTCCTGGTGGCCTCCCTTGTCTTCCAGAGTCTCCACTCCCCATGTGCAGCTGAAGACTCTTCTAAAATCCTAAGTCAGGTCAATTTACTCCCCAGCCCCAAACTTCTCAAAGCATTGATCTTGATCCTGACCTCCAGAAGCCTCTCCGGGACCTCCACGTGGTGCTGGAGCCCTGCCCGGCCTTTCCTGCCTCAGAGCCTCAGCCTGCCTTTTCCTCTTCCTGGAAGGTCTTCCTTCTTCCTTCGGTCCTCTGACAGCTCTTCCCTGTCCCCTTGACCGATGGCAACCCTCCCCAGCCTCTCCCAGCACACCCCCGCTCTGCATCTGTCCTAACCCTCATCAATGCCTGGAAGTGTCAGCTACCCCATGAGAATGTTGGCTCTGGGAGAGCAGGGACCGAGTCTGTCCCGTCTGCCGTGTGACGGAGAGCCTCACGCGCCTGACACAGAGCAGGTACTCAGCGAGCATGAGTGGAATGAGAATAAGTGAATGGATTGGATGAATGAATGAATAAATAGAAGCAGGCCCGGCAGATTGGTGCCTTAGAGCCTTTCTGCGTGTGTGTCTTAGCAGAAAAAAGGTCAAGAGTCACTGAATGAAGTAATCTCAGAGGTCCTTCTGGCCAGAGGAGCCCTGCCCCCCATCCCCCTGCTGGCCCGTGTGTGGAAGCCCCATAAACCTGATTCAACCTGGAGGCTGGGGGCAGGGGGTTCTCTGGGGCTTATATAGCCGAAAGCCAGAAATGGGAGGAAAGTTCCAGACCAGCTAGGCCCCTCCCTTCAGGCCCACCAGGCCCTCTTCCGCAGTTCTGGTTTGGCTATGCTGTTCTTTGCCTCCCTCGCCTTCTGAGACTCTGGGTTTGATGACCCGAGGTCTCTTCTTCTGCTGCATTTCTGGGACTACAGCCCCAAAATCTCGAGTCTCTGCATCTGAAGAGACTGACCCAGGAGATTTATTTTAAAGAGCTGCTGCTTTCCCACTGAGCCTCTCTGAAGCCCCTCACATGGGGGGTTCCTCCAAAGCCGGCTCTGTGGTGAGGTCCTTAAATCAGACCCCTGGGATCCCCAGCCTCTCCTCACTAAGTCAGCGGGTCCAGTTCAAAGGACCTGGTTTTTTCTTACAAGAAGAGAGAAAGCAGCAAAGAACAAAGCAGGACTTTAAGGGAAGGTAGACAGGAGAAGGGGCTGCCAGGGCCCCTTCCTGAGTGGCTAGAGAGTAAGCCCCGGTGAGGAAGCAGGGACAGGAAGGGAGAACAGCCCTCTACCAGACCGAATGCTGATGTCCTTCCGAAATTCATATATGTCGATGAAATTCGTATATGTTGACGCTCTAACCCCCAGGGGTACTTGGCAGTGGGGCTCTGGAGGTGGTGACTGGGTTTAGATGAGGTCTGAGGTGGTGGTCGGGGTGGGGGTTCCTCATGATGGGATTAATGCCCTTATAAGGAGAGACCAGAGAGCTCGCACTCCGCCCTGTGAGGACACAGTGAGAAGGGGGCCACCTACAAGCCAAGAACCAAATCGGCTGGCACTTGATCTTGGCTTTCCAGCCTCCAGAAGTCTAAGAAATAAATGTTGCTCAAGCCATTGGGATAAGACAACACCCTCACTTGCCCCTTCCCAAATCTGTGTGGCTCAAATAAAGGACATCCTCTGGCTGGTAGAAAGCAGGCTCATCTATTCAGACAGAAGACATTCTACAGCACTCAAGAGCTCTGACCATCGGAAGCCTCATCTTCCACATCTACGAAAGGCAGGTAATTAATATTTGCCTTGAACTATGGTTGACAATTACACGAACTTACGGAGTCCTGCACAGAGGTCTTCAACAAGTGATGGCCATCTCTATCAACACCAGAGGGCAAAGGAGAGCCGGTGGGTGAGGTGACTAGCTGAGGGAGCCCTGCTCTGGCTACTGTCCCCAACCCGGGCTTTACTGGACAGGCTGCCTGTGAGTTTTCGCAAGAGAAAATGAAAGCAAACACAGACAGGAAAAGTTCCCAGCACAGTGCCTGGGAGTGGAGTGGGTGTGGAACGGACGTTATTTGAATCAAAACGTCCCTGAATGGTCCTATGTTGGGAGCGTGGTGAGGCAGAGCTTCCCAGCACCTGCCTGGAAAGGGTTCCTAGTGTCCAGGAGGAGTAAGCCCCGCCCCCAGGCAACTGGGCGGAGCCTGGGCGGGCTGAAGCCCCTCACTAGTCCCTGAGGGTTGTCTTCTCTCTCCTCTGGCCCCGGGGTGCAGTACCAACAGTTTCTTTTTCTCTGTGTTCCATAAGGTGAATGAAGTCTGGGTTTACTGGGTGAGAGGCGTTGCTCAGGGGGAGGGAGGTGGGTCCCTCACGGACCCTGACCTCCAGCGGCCCCTGCGGACACTCCGAAACTAACAGCCGGCGTGGAGACTTGCCCAGGACACAGTGCACGCTCCATAATGCTTGCTTACATTCCATACCTTGCCTAATTGCAAAACGCATTAGAGACTGAGCAAATGCTGGTTGGTGATACCTACGAGGGAAAAGTCCACAAAGATTTAGGACTTCTTTCCCGTGTCCCCAGCTTTGGGCTGAGTATCACCAAAGACACAAAGAAAGAATGAGGTGGGCTTGGGAAGGAAGGGAGCAGGAGGCCGATAGTGATTGGGATGGGCCAGTCCAGAACGTGGTAGAAGAAGAGAGAGACAGAAACAGAGACAGAGGCAGAAATAGACAAAGAGAGAAGAGAAGGGGAGGGGAGGAGGGAGGGGAGAGGGAAGGAAAGGGGAGGGGAGGGGAGGGGAGGGGAGAAAGAGTATGTTATGCAATTTGGGCATCACTTGTACATTCTCACGTCTAAATGCCTTCATGCTGCTGTCAGCCCAACTTCAGAGCTAGGCTCCACTGGGTAGTCAAGTACTTGGTTCTATTTTTAATGGCAACCCAGAAGCTGTTTGGGAAAGGGCAGGGTGACATGGTGGGAAGAGCTTTGTAGTGAGACAAAGGCTCAAATCTGGCCCAGCAGCCTCCTACCTGGGTGCCTCCGGGCAAGTGCCTCACCCTCTCTGAGCCTCTGTACCTTCGGCTGCCTACGGGGGTGCAGACAGCATCCTCTCGGGGCTGTTGTGAACGTGCCGTGGGCTAACATGCACAGGCTCCGAGCGCTCGTCCAATAGAGAGGATCTGGGGGATGCAAAAGAAGCTGGGGTGACGACAGCACTGCCTGGCTGGGGGCGGGCCTGTCCAACTGCACGCAGAGGGCTCGGCTCTCCGGTCCCGGCAGCATCATTGACGGGAGACAACCAGGAAATGGAATCACTGTGGCCAGCAAACCCTCAGTCACAACCAGTGTTTTGTTAGTGGCCCTGCTCCAATATTTCTCTAGGTTCAGCCCAGAGGCTTGATCTTTTCTTTTCTCCCCCCGACCCCCATGTAAAGCTTTGGGAGCACTTTGCTAGAGAACAGGTGGAAATCATGCCTTTTACACACAAAGCCAACACTGGGGGTGCCCAGGCCCCCAGGGAGGGGCATGGGATGGCTGTGCTGCTTGGGTCCCCGACTGGACCCTCTCTGGCAGGTGGAGGCATCACAGATGTCAGGCGATTGTGCTTCCCCGAGGTGAGCCGGCAGTTTCCACCCAGGTCCAGGGAAGGATGATACTAGCCACAACGAGGAATCCGGAACCAGCTCTCCTGGTCCTGGGTTGGTCCGAGGGTGGTCCAGCCCTTGGATGTGGCTTGGTTTGGCCCTCAGAACCCCTGAGCTCATGGGTGGGTGGGTAGGGAATGACAGAGGCAGCTCAGTTCTTTGGTGAAGTCCCCCAGATGGCAATTCCCCACCCTCCCTCCGCCAGCGGAGCCAGCTGCCCAATGGGTTTGGGGCTCTCTTGATGAACACCGAGTGCAAACAGCTCGAGGTAGCTGGCAAGATGCTAAGTGCAGCATCAATCCTAATTAGGATGAGGAATTAATAAAGGAGGCATTCGAGCCGCTCTGCAGAGGCCAGGCTCGCCGCTGTGGAGGAGTTAGTTCCAATTCCCACTGGGAAACTGGGAGGCTTGGTTGGGGTCCACGGGTGCCTTCGGGTGATGACAGTGGCATGACTTACTGTGCCCCCCAGAGCCTGTGAGGGAGAACATGGGGGCTCTGCGGCCCCTGTTCTGTGTCTAATTCAGGTGCTGTGGCAGGTAGTGACGTGGGTACATTCTCCAGATGAGAAGAGTAGGTGTTTGTGATCTGAGCAATTGCACACCAGAAATGATGTTTTTCAAAAGAAAAGAGGAGGGTGTGATCGTGGGCCCACCGATCCTTTGTGTGGCTTGCTTCCCAAACGATTGATTGCACCTATGCCTGCTCCTCCAAGACTCCACTTAGCCCTGGCACTAAACTCCAAATTGCAAAGGGCAAGGCAGCCGCGTCTGGGAGAGGGTGTGGGGGGCAGAGGTGGGCAGGATTCCCGCGAGGGCAGGTCTAGGAGGAGGGGAAAGGGAGCAAGTTCAGCCTCCCCGAGCGACTCAGCTTTACAAAGCCTCTTTTTATATGACTCCAAATGCGGCCAGAAAAAGGGCCATCTCTTTAAGAGCTCCCTACCAACCTCCACGAAGCTCCAAACCCGCTAAACTATTTGCAGGGGCTGTAACTGCAGTAAGGAAGGCTGGGTGTGTGGGAGAACTCCCCGAATAACGGAAGGGCGGAGTTAACACACGGGAAAAGGTTACAGAAAAAGAAAGAGGAACTCTGTCCAAGGATATCGGAAAGGAACGCTCCGCCAACTTCCCCCATCCCTTTTCCGATCTGAAAGCCAAGACCAAAGCGGCAGGCCCCGTTCACAACCTGGCTGGGACCAGACCGCCCTTCTACAGCCACCTGTTAGTTCCCGTTCCGCAGCGGGGCGGGCTGGAGGCGCTGAAGTCGGGCGCATTTTGCCATTGGAGGCGTCCGGGCCCCTCCCGCGGAGGGAGCGGTCCCCTTGGTCCCGGGACACCCAATCCCGGCCCCCAGAGGCATTCCAACCTTGCAACACCTACTTCACGCCCCCCTCGCGCATCTGTGGGGAGCCGCGCCCGCCCCTTTTGCACCGACGGGGCGGCCACGCCCCTCCCAAACACTTGTCGGTCCGCCGGTCGCCCCTGCGCACTCTGGCGTCCTGCCGAGGTCTCCTGCAGCCTCCCTGCCGAGGGACCGCGACGAAGGACTTGCTCCCCTAGTCTGGGGTGGGGGGCAGCCTCGGTGACGCACCCCTCCCTTCCCACCCAGCAGGGAGCAGCGGGCCGGGGCCCCGTGGAGGAGTAGGCGGCGGAGCAGGGTCTGGGCGGCGTCAGGCTCCGAAGACCCAGGTCGCCCAGAGCCGCTCGGAGCACAGCTCCCACCCCCACCCCTCGGCCCGGGCCTGGAGCGAGCGAGGAGCGGCCCCAGCGCTCCCCGCCCCCGGCCGGCCCCGCCCCAGGATGGCCAGTTCCCATAGCAATCGCACAGACACCGGTTGCCAAGCAACCCCTCCCCCTCCTCCCTCCCCTCCTCTCCGGTCCGCTCCCCCCAACTCCAGCCTCCTCCCGCCCCCACGCCATCCTCCACCTCCCCCGGGGGCTCCGGCGCGGCCCCTCGGGATCGCTCCGGTCTCGGGCTGCACGCGCGCCCGTGTGAGTTTCCGTGTGTTTCATTGTGTCTGTGTGCGAGGGGGTGTGCGTGTGCGTGGAGTTTGTGGGATCGGCTTGAGGGACCCCGAGCTGGTGCACAGCTGGCCGCGAGGGGACCCGCCCGCTCGCTCCGGCTCCTTTGTGTGTCGCGCGGAGCCAGTGCCGCGCCCACCCCCTTCCCGGCCGGCACCCCGGGCAGGGTGTGCGTGTGCGTGTGCGTGTGTGTGTGTCGGGAGGTGGGTGGGTGCCGCGGCCGGCCGTACCTTCGATGCAGCACACCCGCCACAGCCCCGAGTGGGTGAGGTCGCCGCGGGCGCGGCGGGGCGCGGGCCCGTCGTCCATGGTCAGGTTGGTGCCGTTGCAGATGTGCGCGCTGGAGTAGAGCCAGTAGTCGGTGCCGATGGCGATGGCCATGAGCGAGAAGGCGGCGAAGGCTCCGGCCGTGGTCAGCAGCATCTGCAGCCCGCGGTCGCATCGCACCATGGTGGGCGCCTCATAGTCCGCCGCCCGCCGGCCCGGCCCGCCGCGCCCGCCCGCCCTCCTCCCTCCGCGCGCCGCTCCGGGGGCGCCCGGGCTGGGGGGCCGAGGGCCGGGGGGCGGCGCCGCTCTGCGCGCTCCGACCCCGCGCCCCGGGCGTGCCTGCGCTCGGGCCCCGCCGGGGCTCAAACTCCGAGGCGCGGCGGCGAGTGAGGGCTGCGCGGGCGCCGGGCGGGCTGGCGGCGGAGGCCGGGGGCTCCTCCCTCTCGGCCCGCCCTCCCGGCTCGGCCCGCGCCTCCGCCCCGCGCCCTCCGCGCCTCCCCCCGCCGCCGCCGCGCTCCGGGCCCGCGCCCCGCTCCTTTGGGCGCCGCCCCTCGCGCCTCGGCCCCCGCCCGGCTTTGCGCTCCCCTCTCGGCCCCTCTACCCCTGCCGGGATTTTCTCTTCCCCCGCTCCTCTCCCCTCTCCGCGCTCGCACGCGCTCTCGCCTCCTCTCCCAGGGTTCATTCACGTTATTGGAGCGAAGGAAGCCGAGGCACGGGTTCCCGGGAGGACGGAAAGGGAACCGCGTTGCCAGCCACCCCGCTTACTCAACCCAGGACATCCAGCCTTCCCTTAGATGGCCCGGGGACTCTTTCATTTGTGGAGTGTGTGTGCGCGCGCGTGCGGGGGGTGGCCCTCCTTGCCCCGTGTACAAATCTGTGCCTTTACCTGGCGATGGATGGTGTAGGCGTAATCTGGCAGTGGGAATGTTCCTGTCAGATTTCCAGAAGCCCCAGATGTGGGTCACAGCTGAGAGATATTACAGGCCAAGCCAGGCCCTGGCCCCTTCCCTCCCCCACCTAACTGCTCCTGCCCCCACCAGCTCCTCCAGGGGACCCAGAATTTGGGGTTGAGGGAGAAGAGGGGTGTCAGCCAGAGGTCATTTGGGAAGAACATAGCATCCCTGTTAGGCAGAGCGGTAATGGGGTTGTGATTGGAGAGGGGGCTCCCCTCCATTATTACATTTCTGGGTGCTTTATTCCTGTGAGTCCAGGAACACCCTAGTTGTATGGGATTCAAGCACCGCAGCCCTCAGCTGTTCCCCTCTTTCTTCTTGCTCCCTCCTGAATACCTTTATTTCTTTTTGCCTTTCCCTCCACTGGAGCTTAACTGGCTTTCCCTCACCTCTGTCCCTTTATTGCCAGTCTCTGCCTCCAGCCCTGCTGGCTTCACTTCATTGCCTTTGCTGCTGGCATGATCCCAACCTGGACACGCTCCCTTCTCCTCAGAGCCAATGCAGGCTCCTTCTCCTTCAAAACCTCAGCTCCAAACTCTTCCCTCCAAAAGGTCCTCGGAGACAAGCCTGGGGATGTCCAGTGTGACATTATTCTGTCCCTCCCCAAAGCTCGTGTGGTTGGCACCCTTGATGGCTGCCCTGGGGCTGTGGCCCTGGACCCCCAGGAAGCTGAAAGAAGTATGCCCAGAGTTGCTATTCTTCTTGTGAGGTGCAGCCTAAATGTCACCTCCATTTCTAGCACCTTCCCTGGCCCCCGGGACCCAAGGAAAATTAATGACCTCATGCTGGAATTAGTGGTCTCTCTTCCATGAGCCTGGGGGCCTTTCTCATATCTGATGTATATGGTAAGGAGTGGAGAAATGTTTGCAGAGTGAGAGGTGTTCCTTGTCCCCTGGAAAATCAGAGTCTGACTGGGGGACAATAGAGCCTATAAATAAAACCCAAGATAATGTAGCCCAAGGATCAGGCTAGCTGCATTAATTCATATTTGTGGCCCCTTCTCCTGCTTTTGGAGTATCTTTCCGTGGGTCTCCTGAGTCTCAGAGGATGAGAGCTGTCACCTGTATTTTACTTTCATCCATCTGTCACCTGATCTGGGGTTCTGTACACAGCAGGTGCCCAATGTATGCCTGAAAGTGCACACCTGGTGTGAGATGGCTTACTCTGACTCAGAGCAGGGCTGCCTTCCTATGTCCCTAATATCCAAAAGGATAAATTCTAGGTTCTGTCCCCAAAAGCACCGAGAAGGGTAGATCTCAAGCTTTCTCCTTCTTGTTGTTGTTGTTACTGTTCTTCTTCTCCTTCTTAAGGAGCAAATATTTGCCTCAAATTAAATCTTAAACAGAAGCCCCAGATAAATAAACCAAGTCTTCTACCAGTTAGCCATGTAGGTCAGGGCTGGCATAGCTCTGGTTAAATAGGGGCCCCAGATTACCTGTACCCACCCACCTACACCACCCCCTGTAGTCCCGAGAGCACTCCTGTGGACCTAGGGTTCCAAGAAATATGGTGTGAAGACCAGCATCCTGAGCCAGCTTCTGGGTCCCTCGGGGACATCCTTTCCACTCCGTCCTGCTTGCAGTCTTTCCCGGGGACTTTGAGAGAAATAAATGGAACCAAGATAAACAGATCTTACTTATCAGTGGGGTGGAACGGGAGTGAGTAGCTTCCCTCAGTCTGCTCTTAGGTCTGGGAAGTGACGCATGGGTGATGGGGCCCTCTTCCAAGCCAGCGATCCTCATGTTAGTCCCACGGAAACAGAACGGAAATCTTCATTCATCAGAGCCCGAATGGACCGGCTCCCACCAGCATTCCCAGGAGCATGTGGGAGAGTGGAGACAGGCCTGGACCGGGAGCCAAGATGTCAGCATCTCAGGCTGGCTCCATCACTAACTGTGGGTGATCTTGGACAAGCCAGAACCACCTGAGAGAAAGACACCTCTCCAGCCTCCCCTTTCAGATGCTTCTGAGGATCAAATAGAGTACTTTGTACATTGCATACACTTAGCAACTTAGTGATCATTTGTGGAATCAGTAGTAAATACTCCCCCCCCTTTTTTTTTGAGACAGTGAGCCAGACCTGTCTAGCGGACATATGTTACTACATCGTCTGTTATTCTCACTGTTATCCCCCTTACAATACCTGGGGAATCCAAGGCCCAGAGAAGTTGCCCAACTCACTCAAGGTCTCACACCTGGAAGGTATCAGCTCAGATCCCGATAACCAGAATATTTCAAGAGCACCAAACTGCCTCTTGGTCCTTGTCGAGTGCTGCTTGACTGTGTTACATATGACATTTTGGATGTGGGAGAAAGGGACCCCAAAGGGGTTTAGGAACTTGCCTTTCTATCTGTGGACGCCCAACCGGCAGCCATGCTTAGTCCTGAGATGGCCAGGGTGTAGACTGTGGAGTCAATAAGGACTTGACCGCCAGTGAAGGGAGCTGGAGCAAACTCAAGACTGTCTGAGACCGTTCATCATGCCTGGGTGAGCACAATTTAAATCTGGAAATTTCTGCTCAGCCCGATTAGAGAACTCTAAATGGCAGTATTTAAGGGCTGCCTGAGGTCCCCGGAGTTTCTCCTATGTGACATTTCCAGATCCGAGGGAGGGATGTGTCTTTTGCTTGCTCAGGAGGAGGCTCTGGGCTGGTCTTGTTCTGGAGACACCGGACACTTGGCATCTTCCCTCAGGGAGCTGCTCAGTGTCAGATCCACGGTGGGGGGAGGGGACGACTCACTGCACTTATTACTACCTCTGTGGACAGCTGAGCAGGTGGAGGTGTTTAGACCAGTCCTTTGAAGCCGTCTTTTTCAACACAAACGGGTTTCTTTCCCTTTCACCTGCTCATTTGGGTAGTGACCACAATTCTTCACTTTACTCTGGCTGTGAGGACAAATGAATGAGCTCCGAACCCTCCGACCAACCCAGCTCCGGGGTGAGGCGGCGGGGCAGTGGCCGCGGGAGGGCAGTACGCATTAGACTGTGCACGCTGTGTAACGGGCATGTCAAAGCCGCCCCGCATCTGTAGTCAGGGCGAGAAGGAAGGGAGAGGCCCTCCGCCAGCGAGGGGAACGCGGTTCCGAGAGCCCTTATTAAAAGCTTTGCTTTCCCCCTTTGTCCTCCAGAAATAATGACCTTCGGGTGGCAACTTTTTGTACTATCTCATTTCCATGCCCAAAGCAGATGGTTCTGCTGATTTTAGAAGACTTAATGGGGCGGGGGTGGGGGGGAGGGGGATATTTGGAGAGCCAGGGAGATATTTCCGGTGAATTGACAGAAAGAGTGATTTTGATTTTCTATAGCACAGGGTTGAGGATGAGACTTAGAAGGTTCCAGGGCTTGGCTCAGTGTGGAGGCTTATCTGCAGCCCATCCAAGCTGCTCAGAATCCAAGAAGAATGCCTCTAGATCCCGGTATGGACATCCTCCCCCGTCAGATTATGCACACCGCAAGAATGGCTTTTTTCTTTTTCTTCATATTTCAGTACGTTCCTTTGAGGAGGAGCGCAGATCCGAAAATGCTTCTTGGCTTTATGTATTCAAGTTTATTCCATTTCATTTGCTTATCACTTATGTCCCATTCAAGGTGGCTGGGCCCGGATATGCAGCCTTCTTTCTCAGCCCTGCCACAATGAAGCGGCGGGGTGCTCACTATCTCCACGCCAGGCCAGCGCCTGGAAGTGCAGAGGAAAGAGAAGAGGCGTTCCCTGAGTGCCCTCTCTGTGCTACTTCCTATGTGGGCATCGTTTCATCTCATCATGGCAACAAGCACATAAGGTGGACGCCTTTACCCCCATTCTGTAGGAGACGCACCTGCAGCCAAACAGAATCAGTGACTGAGCTGGGATTTGAACCCAGTTCTGCCCGAGCCCAGCCAGGGTGAGCCAGCTACCAGAGGGCACCGGGGCTCAGAGTCCTCCAAGTCCCTCTGCCCACATCTGCTTCCTCCTCTTCTCTTCTTTCATGTTTTCATCCAGATGAAATCAGGTTCAAATGACCATCAAGGTCACAGGAGGGTAGAGAGGTTAAGGAGGGGCTGTGCCTTGCAACCCCAGGGGCGGGGCGGTGAGTGGACAAGGGAGTGAGGATGAGGCACATTCCCTATTTCTTGGGCAGGTAGGTTGAGTGGGACTGCTGTCAGGGGCTGGAACCAGCCTTAGGAGCCTACCTTCCTCCTCCTCCTCCTTCCTGGTTCCTACTCCTAGTGCCTGTCCTGATGCTGTCCAGAGTGGAAGGCAGAAGGCCACCCCTGATCTGGGGTCCTCTGACTGCCACCCCGCCACCCCAGGTTTTTCTGTTTACTGTCAGTGGGAGGGGAAGGCAGTGGCCTGCTGTCAGTGTTGCACAGTGAACAAAGCGGCCAACTGTGAGCGAAGTCCATGTGGGCTTTTTGAAGACCTGTGTGTTTTCAAACCGGATCCCACTAGGGGCTGCACTCAGTCGCCGGCTGGGCGGTCTCCCCCCGCTAGAATTTGTTCCAGAACCAGCCCCGCTGATGAGCATATTGATATTAATGGCCTGACTTGGCCAAAGCTTCCGGCACAGCACGCCTGATAGTTAGCTGGTTATTCTGAGAACATTCTTTTCAAAACACTCAACAGGACAAACAGGCCGAGAGGTTCCTTTGTCCACAGACGGCCTCTGAAACTGAGCCGACTCTCAAAGGACTGAGAAGAACACTCCAAGGAAGAAATCGGCGGCCCAGGGAGTGGAAGCATTTGAAACGGCGGGCTGGGAGGAGAGGACGGCCAGCAGCAGCCCGGTCCTGCAACGAACATGTATCATTTGTGCTTTCGCGGGAGCGGAGCTTTTAGTTCCTAAAATATAACAGCCCTGGGCAGGAGCCTACAAGAGCCAGCAGCGGTTTGTGCAGAACTTTGCTACCAGGTGCCCGGCTGTGGAGGGCAAGGTCAGGTTCACGGTCCATCTGGCTACTTTCGGCTCCTGAGTGGCCCTTTCCCTTGCATCTCCTGCCTCCCCCACTCTCTCAGTGGCCTGCGGCGGGGGGGGGGCGGTGGGGATGGGACTGGCTACCCTCAGCCCTCGTGGAGCTGTGTTTGCTACCGACTGGGGGAGTTTGCTTTATCCAGAGATTTCTTTCTGAATCATGGATATCAATGGAATATTTGCACTCTGCTGCCTCCGTTGGCTATCCCCGCTCATGTCCTTATTGAAGGGCTGCTGCGTCTTTGCTGCTTTTCTCTCCACGGCCTTTTCTTGTGAACAGGAAAAGGAAAGGTCACTGGGTTCAGGGTGACCCAGGTTTCTAGTCGTGCTCTGTCACTTGCAGCTGTGTGGCCTTGGACTATTGGCTCAAGCTCTCTGGGCTTCAGAACAGTGGGGACCCAAACACCTGCCTGCTGGGGTTGTTTACAGATTTAGGAGCCTGGGCAAGACACTGTCGCAACAGTGCTGAAAGCTGAAGCTTCCGGAACATTCCACAAGCACCAGGCTCCATTCTAAATGCTTTACTGCGCTGTATGGGACTCACTTGGTTTACCCCCAAACTCTTTGAAGTAGCCATATTATGAATCCTCATCCAAGAGGTAAGCAAGACACAGGGCTGGTAAATCCCTCACCAAGGGAGGTACCCAGCTGTGAATCTTAGCAGTCAGGCTCCAGAACCCATGCTTATAATTTTGATTTAATATGTACTTAATAAATGGTAGCTTTCATTATCTCACTCATTAATGCCCCCTAACAGTTAAGTTTAAGTTACTCAGTATCCTCCTCCACGAATAATCACTGACTTTATGAGACTCAAGTTTCCTTTGTAAGATAGACCATCCTCTATTATCTTCTCCAGTCCAGAAATACGGGATTTTTTTCAATGGGCCCTTCTCTGTCCGTTCATTTTGTCTTCTGGGAACCTATCAATGTGGGTCTTCTGGGTGACAAAGACATTATTATTATTAATTATTATTATTATTATTAGAAAGTACAGGAGAGGGGCATAGGGAGAGGGAGAATCTTAACCAGGCTCTATGCTGGGCCATACGGGGCTCAATCTCACGACTTTGAGCCAAAATCAAGAGATGGATGCTTAACATACTGTGCCAACCAGAGACCCCAACAAAGACATTGTTAAAATCATGGCCGTCAACCGTCAAAACTCTGTGGCCAGAGGAGAGCAGGCCCTGAGGCACCCGGTGGTGTAGGATTCAGAGCCGAGGCCAGCTCCTCAGTCCTCCCCAGCCACCACGTGGCCCAGCAGCACCCGCCCTGGGAGAGCCGCCCGAAGACCTGCAGAGGACGGGTGACGTGTCTGGTCCCAGCTGACCGGACCAAGGTGGTCTGACATCAGCAGGTGTCCCCTGGTAGATGAGCATCACATGAAATCAGAAATAATCATCGTATGAATGATGGGTGCAGCCAAGATTTTGGGGGTCCTTTTCAAGCGGTCTGCAGAATCACTGGGTTCTTCTCTGACGTGTCTGCTGGGAAGTGCCTGCTCCCTGGCATGGCCTCAGGGCCTTCTCCTCCACCCCCCACCCCCCACCAGACCAAAGCACCACTGGGCAGAGCGAGTGCTTAGACACTCACATCCAGCTCCACACTTGGCTGGGTCTGATAACAGACCATTTCCAGGTAAACAGGGGATGGAAAATGAATTGACTTCCTAGAGGAAAGATGTTAAGTGCTTTAGATCCTTTTAAATTCAGGGAGAAGGATTCTTTAGCTGGTGCTGTGTCTGTGGAGGGTGTTGTCCCCTGGAGGATGGCACTGTCCTCTGGTGACCCCTACCCAGAGGGGGAGGCCCTGAGGCAGCTCTGCCGTTACCTCAGGTAATGGCTCTGGGCATCCAGGAACCAGGTGCTATGTCTCCCCCTTCCCTGACCCACTGCCCCATTGGGCTCCTCTGCACACCCAAGTCCAACCATCTCTTGTCCCACATGCTAGATTTGTGATGTGATGGCACTCACAGCAGCTTTCATTTACTGGAACGTTATGTATGCAGTAGCACTCTATAACAACCCAAATATTGCTATCCCCATTTCACAGATGATGAAACGGAGGCTTTACGGAGACAAGTAACTTATTCACGGTCAAGGCTAATACACGGAAGAGCTAGGATTCCGGAGTAGGACTGGCTGTCTTTAGGGAACACGTTCTTGCCATAACTCAATAGTTTTCAACCCTGGATGCTTTTGACAATGGCCTAGGGGGACTTTGAGGATCTACACCCCACTCCTAGAGATTCTGACCACTCTGGAATGGGGTTTGAACATCAGTATTTTTTTTATTTTTTTATTTTTTTATTTTAAATATAACTTCAGTTTTTTTTTTTTTAAGATTTTATTTATTTATTTGACAGAGAGAAATCACAAGTAGGCAGAGAGGCAGGCAGAGAGAGAGGAGGAAGCAGGCTCCCTGCTGAGCAGAAAGCCTGACGTGGGGCTCGAACCCAGGACCTGGGATCATGACCTGAGCCGAAGGCAGCGGCTTAACCCACTGAGCCACCCAGGCGCCCCATCAGTATTTTTTTTAAAGCTCCCAAGTGATTCCTAACGTTTAACCCAGGAAAAAATCAGGACACAAAGCCATGATTCCTTTGGACCCAAGTTCTCCTGAAAAGAGTTTGGCTTTCGACTAAATTCATTGCCAGCAAACACAGCCCAGCTCAGTCCCTGCGGTAACTGACAGGGAACGGTGGGCTGGGGGCCCCTGGTATCGTCTGGGCTGGCTGTGCCCAGGGTGAGTGGGGAAAGCAGCTGTTCTGCTGGTTAACATCTGGGAGATTCTACAAAGCTCTCATTACCACTTCTAGCCCTGCAAGCAAGCCGACTTGCCCTGTCTCCAGTGTGGGTCATGCTGTCCGCTTTTGTCTGCCTTCCCACGAAGCAGGTGGGAAACACCCAGCAGGGAGCACTGGCCAGGGCTGTGGCTCTACAGAAGGCCTCCTGCGCAGGGGCCAAGCCAGCATTGTCTTCTCCAGCACCTTATCCCACTAATAACTGGAATCTGCTGTGGGAAGCTGGTCACCCACCTCCCCACCCCTCTGGTTTAGCTGGGCGATTCAGGGAGCTTTGGCATCAGACCAGAGGGCGGGAAGGATGAGACGTGGACAGTGGTGCTAATGGGGGTCCCGTGCCTGGCTCATGTTTGGGGTTTGGGGCTGTGGGATGTCAAGTGGCAGACGTACCTGGTCTCTCAGGATGCCCCAACCCCAAACACTCCTCCCTCTGTCTGGGCCCCAAGCTCCTCCTCCCTCTGCCTCGGCCAATTCCCAGCAAGCCGCCCGCTGCACTTGCCAATGGAGCCAGATGCTGCTTTAGGGAAAATACCTTCTGGAGTTTGTTGTCTGAGCCCTCCCAGCTGACACCCACGGTGGAGAAGATGTGTCAGGATAAATGGAAAATCTCTTCATAAATATTTGAAAAAGGCAAAAAGGAAAAGAAGAAAAAAAAAAAAAAGAACCCCAAACTCCCCGCGTTTGGGAGCATCTTAGTGATTGCTGCTAACAGACAGGATGCGGGTCACTAACATCCCTCAGTTGGTAGTACGATCCCAGGGAAAGCTGCCAGGAACCCCGGGCTTAGTTCAGGGGCCCCCCGGCTTGTCCCGTGGCTCTGGGGAGAGGACAGACCTGTCCGGCCTGCTTACGGAAGCCATAGAGCAAGCGCAGATGCCAAGCTGCCCTTTATCCATAATGCATAATTGTGTCTTTAAACTCAACTGCCATGGGACTTTATTACAAGTAGAGCACAGGCTAAAGTGGCTTACGGGGGGCCCCTGGGAGGAGAGTGAAGAGGCCCTGGGGGCCGGTGCCCACAAGCAGGAAGAGAATGGCACGCTCCAGGCCCTCGAGTCCAAGGGTGGAGGCCCCCTCCCAACTCACACGCCCTCGGAGGGTTCGGCTAAGGGGAGATAGGGCGTTTTGAGGCTGGCACTCCCCAGTAAAAGGGGGTGCTGCTCAGGTTCGATTAGCAAAGAAACTCACCACCCAGGGACAGCATCTTGGCCTCAACCCTAAGATTCCGGGTCTGGCCACATCAGCCCTGTGCGCCCCTGGGATCAGAAACTGGGGCTCCCAGCAACACGGGTGCCCTACCTATGGACTCTACACATGCCTTCCTGCCTGCCTCATGCCAGCTCACTTGCCTGCCTCAGGGGCCTGGTTCCTGCCCCTCTTGTGATCCCAGCAAATGGACCCTTCAACCCAGAGGGAGGAGGACGGCCCATCAGAGCAGGGAACTGGGCTGAGGCTGGGTGTCTAGAGGACAGAACCCTGGAGTAGACAATCTAAGTGTGGGTGTCTGAGGTGAACTTGGAAAGACAGATGTGTTCGAGGCCCCTGAAGACCCGTGCACCCCGTGGAAAGTCTCCTGTCCGCTAGAACCTCTCTGCCCTGAGAGCTGGGAGCACGGGCCACCCCCCCACTTTTCAGCAGCAGACACCCTTCAGTTTCCGGAGCTGGTGTCATCACAACAGCAGGGGGCCTTCAGCCCAGGCTGGAGTGTAAGGAGGAGGCCACCTGTGAACTGGGTGTGTGTGACGAGGTGTCTGTCCCCAGGCCTGGGATGCGAGGTCACAGAGACCTTGACCGAGGCATTTGGAGCCGCATTTCTCATTGACATGTGTTTCAGGATTCTCTAGAGAAACAGATCTCTAAGAGGAGATTTGTTATGGGAATCTGCTCCCAAAATTATGGAGGCTAAGAAGTCCCATGATGCACTGTCTGCAGGCTGGAGAACCGGGAAGGTCAGTGGCATAATTCAGTCTTAGTCCAAATTCAGTCCAATTCAGTCTCATAGTCCAAAAATATGAGAACCACGAGCTCTGAGGTCCAAGGCCAGAAAAAGATGGATGTCCCAGCTCTGGAGCAGAGAAAGCGAGAGAGAGAATTCTCCCTTCCTCTGCTTTTCTGTTGCAGTTAGGCCATCCGTGGATGGAGAATGCTTCCCCTGAGCTGGAGAGGGCCATCTCCACTCAGTCCACTGGCTCACACACGAATCTCTTCCAGAAACACCCTCACAGACGCTCTCAGAAATCGTCTTTGACCAGCCTCCGGGCAACCCTCAGCCCAACCTGATTAACACACAGAATGAACCGTCACAACCCACGTCCTCCGCGCGCACAGGTGTCGGAATATTAACTGATTTCAGAAGGAGGCTGGGGGCAGGAGAGCGCGGAGGCTGGGCCGTGCCACAGTGACTCAAATTCTCTGTGGCATTCGGACTCTGAGTCAGTTCTACCCGGAATGCTGCACTCTGGCCGCAGTCCCAGCCCCCCAGAAAAGCCGGTGGTGCACACAAGCCTCCCCGAGAAGTAAGCCGGCTGAGAAACAGGGTCTACTTCTCGCAGAGCCTCCCAGGTGCACGTTGCACGTGTCCAGTCCACGGCCGTGCTCACTGGCTTCTTACCAGTGCCTGGCCTTGGGTTGCTCGAATTCTCTTTGACGAGGGATTATGAAAGGTAAAGCAGAATCGCTCATTCATTTACTCAGTTGCTTCGGAGGCTCCCCAAAGGGGATGTCCTTGTCCTAGTACCCAGACCCTTGAACGTGACCTTATTTGGAAAAAGGTTCTTTGCAGACGTGATCAAGTGGGGGTTCTTGAGGTCACCCCGAGTTAGAGCGGGCCCTAAGTCCAGGGACAAGTGTCCTTATAAGAGAATGGGAGGAGACACACAGGCAGGGAATGGACGAACGCAGACAGAAAGTCAAGGAATGCCAAGGATTTCCGGCAGGCACCAGAAGGTAGGGGAGAAGCATGGCACAGAGTCTTCCTCAGAGCTTCCAGAAGAAACCAACCCAGTCACCACCTTGATGTTAGAATTTTGTGCTCTAGAACGTGGAAAAATAAATATGTGTTGTTTTAAACTACCCTGTTCGTGGTCGTTTATGATGGTGGCCCTAGGACCCAAAGGTAAGGAACAGGTGAGGGCTCCCAGATCAAAGGCAACAGATTCCCCATCGTAGCGATGCACAGAGAAGTGGTCTTGCTTGAAACGTCACATTCACAGACAGGCTTTTCCAGACGGCCCCGTGTGTCTCAAGAACCTTTTCCTTCTTTGTCGGAACCTTTCTTCTTAGCTCTTCTGTAGTCATTTGAAGGCTGGTATGTTTAGTGTCTGACTTTTCCACACACACAGCAAACCCCAAGAGGGTGGAGGCCATCTCTGTTTTATTAAATTCTGAGCCTCCACCCTCCAATGTAGGGCCCGACATGGAGAAATGCCCAATATATACGTATTTGTTGAATGAGAAGATAAATAAATAGCTTCCCTGAGCCATATGGGGAGGAGGTAGTAAAGAAGGACCCACACTTGGGACGCCTTGGTGTCTCCGTTGATTAAGCATCTGAATCTTGATTTCGGCTTAGGTCATGATCTCAGGGTCATGGGATCGAGCCCAGCATCAGGCTCTGTGCTCAGCACAGAGTCTGCTTGTCCCTCTCCCTCTGCTCTCTCTCTCTCTTTAAAATAAATAAAATCTTTAAAAAATTTAAAAAGAAAGCAACAACATGCTTAAAAAAAAAAAAAAAGAACCCACACTTGTGTGGCAAACTTCTCCTGAGACCCTACAAGTTTATTATCTCATGACAGCAGGCTTGGAAATGTAATTACTTTGTTTTTCTCTCTCCTCCAAAAGCCTTGTTTTTAAAGTTCAGGGTTTTTTTTTTTTCCACTTGTGGAGTAAATATGTGCATTAACCCCTAGGGCGGCAGAAAGGGAAGGGTGGGCTCAGGAAAGAGCATACTTGCTAAAAGTCAGACCCCCAGAAGGAAAACTTCCTGTCAAACGGAACATCTGATGAAAGTTAAAATGCTCTTGCAGAAATAAATTGGTTGCCCTAGCAACCAATTTCTTCTGGTTCTCCCCCAGAAGAAAAACATAGAAAGAGAAGAGGAGGGTGGGGGATGTCAGCTAACTCTGGTCTGAGCTTTGGAGAAGGAGCTGTCCAGCTTGAACTGTGGGACACAATGGTGACCTGTCTCACGTTACTGGCCTAGAAGGATGCTGGCACGCTTGCCTCCGTCTGGACAGTGGAGTCCCTCCCCCGAGCTGCCTTCACCCCCTGTATTGCCTTCCTGGCTGGCTCTCGTGGACCGCAGAGCATTTGACTCACCTCCAGACAATGCCTCTTGCCCCCTCTCAAAGTTGTACACCAGCTCCTGTATTAAAATGCTCTTTAAAGAGACCCTGTTCTGGGTCCTTCGATCATGAGTAATCAACTTCCAAAAGACTCTCATTGTAAATTCAGATTTTTATCTATCTACGGTTTTCCAGCGTGGAATCCACCCACCTATGCCAGGAGAGTCCACCAAAGGCATCTGAGCAGGGAGTGAGCACTCAGAGGTGCCTCTGGATGGTGCATTTGGGGTTCGTGGGGGAAATGACAGCCCACTTATGGGGGAGAGGGGCAGTGGCGGGATGTCGAGCGCAGGGTTGTGGGAGGGTGGGTGCAGGCACGTTTTTTATGAAATATGGTGGTCCTGGTGAGAGGGCAGCCCAACCTTAGCTGGTTTTCTCTGAGCAGATTATCCGTTGAGGGTGTGAGTCTGGAGAAGCACTTGTCCGGGGTTTGATAGCGGTGAAAATGCCCAAAGAATGTTCACGTGGAAGGTTGTTGGCAGGGGTGGGGGGGCTTGTCTATGAAGTTCATAGGTCATCGCACTCACTCCTTTTCGCTCAGTCTTTGGATCCTGTCTTTGGGAGGCGGGATAATGTCTTCCCAAAGAAGCCAGTGTCCTGGTCCTGGGAACCTGAGGATATATTACATTACGGGAGAAGGTGGAATAAAGGTCGCTAATCAGCGGACTTTAAGATGGGGGCTTATCCTGGCTTTTCCGGGTGGGCTCAATAGTATCATGAGGGTCCTTAAAAGTGGAAGAGGAAGGCACAAGAGAAGCTCAGCGTGATATCACATGAGAGAACTCTTGTCGGCCTTGAGGATGGAGGAAAGGGCCCGAGCCACAGAACGCAGGTGGCTTCTAGAAGCTGGAAAGGCCAGGAGATGGATTTCCCCATAGAGCCTCTGGAAAGGAACACTGCCCTGCCAACCCTTACCTTTAATCCCGGAATCCTGGAGACCCATTTTGGAAGTTTGAATGACACAAAGGTAGGATAATCAGAGCGTGTGGTAATTTGTTACAGCAGCCCTAGGGCACCGATCTGCCTCGAAGCACCAGGCCCCGCACCAGGTCCTGGGGGCACAAGGTCCACAGAGGCAAGGCTGCCACCCCCACGAGGTTTTATAGTTCAGAGAAGGGGGCAGCCAGGAAAATCAACAGTGGAGGCCCAGTAACATAAGTGGTAGAGTGCAGTGGGGGTGGCAGAGGGTAGGGAAACTGTCCCAGGATGACTTTTGAAAAATGGACTCAAAGGATTGACTAGTAGAAGATTGGCTGGGGACGATGTCCAAGATGGAGGGAGGACATGGCCAGTGGGGGTCTTGGAATGCACTGCTGAGAGAAGCAGCATGGTGAGCTAAGCTAGGCATGACAGAGCTAAGCGAGGCAGCGTGAATTAAGCCAAGTACTGTAGAACTAAGCCAAGTACTGTAGAACTAAGCCAAGTACTGTAGAACTAAGTTAAGTACTATAGAACTAAGCTAAGCATTGTAGAACTAAGCACTGTGAGCTAAGCTAAGAACTGTAGAACTAAGCCAAGTATTGTAGAACTAAGCTAAGTACTATAGAACTAAGCTAGGTACTGTAGGACTAAGCCAAGTACTATAGAACTAAGCTAAATAGCATAAAACTAAGCCAAGTACTATAGAACTAAGCCAAGTACTATAGAACCAAACCAAGTACTGTAGAACTAAGCTAAGTAGCATAGAACTAAGCTAGGTACTATAGAACTAAGCTAAGTACTATAGAACTAAGTTAAGTACTATAGAAATAAACAAAGTACTATAGAACTAAGCTAAGTACTGTAGAACTAAGCTAAGTACCATAGAACTAGGCCAAGTACTATAGAATTAAGCCAAGTACTATAGAAGTAAGCTAAGTACCATAGAACTAAGCTAAGTACTATAGAACTAAGCTAAATACTGTAGAACTAAGCCAGATACTGTAGAACTAAGCCAAGTACTGCAGAACTAAGCCAAGGACTATAGAACTAGGCCAAGTACTATAAAATTAAGCCAAGTACTGTAGAACTAAGCCAAGTACTATAAAACTAAGCTAAGTACTGTAGAACTAAGCACTGTGAGCTAAGCTAAGAACTGTAGAGCTAAGCTAGGCACTATGAGCTAAGTAGGGTAGAACTAGGTTAGGTACTGTGAACTAAGCTAAGCACTGTGAAACTAAGCCAAGCTCTATGGAGCAAAACTAAGCAGCCTGACTTTTATCTGGAGAGCTACAGGGAGCCTCTGAAGGGTCCTGAGAAGGGGCTGACAAGGTTTTGATCACCCTGACCAGACACAGCAGAGCATGTCAAAACCAGAGCCAAGTTGATCAAAATCAAAGTTTATCTGGTCAGTGGGCTGAGAAGGGTCTCCCTCTTGGGAAGAGAGTGAGGCCTTTCTGCCAGGGACCTGCCCTCCCCTCCCTCAAACTCCTCCGTTCCCATCCCAGCTGAGACTGGATCCCCCGGCATTCCTTGACCTGCTTCAAAGAAGTGGTCAGAACTCTGCAGACCGGGTCTGCTTCCCCAACCTCCAGACATTTTCCCCTTCCCAACCGGCAAGGGCTCCAGGGAAAAAGGCAAATGGAAAACAAAGCCATGGTCACAGGCGGAGGCCTGGGCCTGCCATCCCTTCATAAATTAAATATAAACTGTAAAAATGGATTATTTAAGGCATAATTGCTATTATTTTCTGATCTAAGACAGCAGGAATGAGCACAGTGATGGATCGTAAGCCAGACTGGAAAGAGGCACGGAATTAATTTCCCGAGACTGCTGAAAGGCTATCCCTGTGAAGAGGCTGCAGCTGGCCCCTCGGGTCAGACCCCCCCAGCCTGGGGTGTGCTCCAGAGCCCTGCCCCTGGGGTGGGGGGTTGCTGAGGCCTGGGCAGGGTGGGAGAGGGAAGGAGCAACAGGTTTGCTGCCTGGGGGCAGGGGCTGGGCTCTCAGGATGCGCTCCGGCTGGTAGGGATCGTGGGAGGTCAGTGGAGGACCAGAATCTGGGCTCTGGGTGGGGGGAGGCCAAGTGCAGATTCTCAGCTAAACGTCCTGAGCTCAAGCTTCAGAAGCTGCATGTGGGCTTCGAGGGAGGAGCCCTGGAGTCCTGCCTCCCGTGGCTGAGCTCAGTGACCCCTGCTTCAGTCATTAGAAGCAAGTCCCTACTGTCCTCTCCAGCTCTACTCACTGGATCTTGTCCTGTCCCCCGGGATCCTGGTCATCATGATGACAACGCCATTTGATCTAAAAGCCACCTGCTCCCCCATGTCCCGTGGCCCATGCAGGATGACCCCATAAGGTGCATGCCGTTCCCATTTTACAGGAAAAGCTTGAGGTCCAAAAGGCTGAGCAGCTTCACAGGAACGTGGGGCTAATGGCGCAGTCCCAATTCACACGAGGTCTCTGGCCCATCAGGCCCCTCTCTCCCCTCTGTGCCACTGGCCATTGTCCCAACATCTAGCCCACTGTCCCTAAAGGTCCCCAGGGACCAGCCTGAGGTGGGACTGCTCTAACTGGGAGGGGTGTAGCTGGGGTTTCCCATCTGCCTTCAGAGCTGGGCTGTCTCTTGCTCAGACCAGCTTCCCCCAACCTCGCACGGGTGTCAGAGTAAATGGCAACACGCCGACGAAAACACCAGCCCCGGTCCCGATGCTGGGTCCTTCCCGTCCCGGGTCTCTCCCATCTCCATCAGCCCCACACCTTTCTTACCTGTCCCCTCTAGCACTGGGGCCAGAAAACACAGATTTTCCTTTGTCAGAAGCCCCATTCCTTCATTCGTCCTTGCCACAAACACTGATTGAGCATTTGCCATACTGGGCTCTGAGCTAAAGACGGAGAATCTGCCTTCAGGAAGCCCCCAGACTAGGAGGGGAGACAGACAAGGAAACTGGGGATGATGAATGTCCATGGCAAGTGCTACGGTGGGGCAAGGTGGGGGTTTTGAGGGATTCCCCAGGCCGGCTGGAGGAGTGGGGAAGCAGGGGGCACTTCCTGGAGGAGGGGACATTTACACTGACTCCCACAATGAAGGGAAGAGCAGAGAAGAGACTTCTAGGTGAGAAGCACAGCCCAGGCGCACAGGTCTGAGGCCAGGGGGTGGCGGGATGGGGGATGGACACTGGGGGGACAGCAGCAGGGGAGGCAGCTGAGGCTGGAATGAACCAAGAGCTGGGCTTGCCTCTTTTCTTGAAAGCGGTGGGACGTCACTGAAGGAGTTTAAAAGCAGGGGACAGGCAGCATGGCAAACCTCCCTGCAGAGAGATGATGCCGGCGTGAGTGCAGAGCCCAAGGCAGAGAGCCAGGGAAGGGAGGCCCGGGGGTGTGCAGGGTGGGAGGGTGCTGGCTTGGAGGCCGTGGGGATGGAGGAGCAGGTGAGCTTGGGGCTTCTTCAGAGGCGGTGACTGGAGTTCTTCTCAGACATAGATTTCCACAGACTCAGCTAAGAGGGCAATGGGAGAGGGAAAGCAGCTGCTTGTGTTCCAGACCCTTCCTCGATCCCTTCTGGTCCCCGGGACGTGCTAGCCAGGGTCTGTTTGTTCTTTTTTCCTTCCGTGCCCCGTCTTGAGCTTTCAGGATGCGTCACTCGGAACTGACTGAGCAATACCATCCTGACACTTGTGTGATTCACGGCCCCTGCAACTGGCGCTCGGGGAAGCTGCCGTGGCCTCTGAGGCCACCAGCATCTAATTGATTTAATACATCAGCTAAGGAACTGCTGTTTCCTGAACGAAACCTAAAATTGCATTGACGCCACAGCTGCAGCTAAGAAGGACTTAACTCCGGCCGTCCAAATGCACGCACGGAGGTGGTACAGGCATGGCAGGGACTGTCGCCCGAGTTAATGACTGCTCCTTTGATCTGTTGTCTTCTGTGTCCTCCCCCAGGGAGGGGGGCCAGGCCGTGGGAGAAAGCAGTGGGCTGCGTGGGAGGCTCTTCAGAGGGTGACAATGGCCACTTGTAAGAAAGCAGGTCTCCCCACTCCAGCCCTCCCCTGCCCTCCGACACACACACACACACACACACACACACACAGCGGGGCTGAGATAATGAATGTTCTATGAGCCGCTCCTCTGAAGGGAGCTAATTGATTCCAATATTCATTTTACTGGGTCCCATAATTCTTGATTATGCCCTCTTCTATGCCTTGGGGGACTTGGCGCCGACTCGCTGTGTAACAGGAGGCCTGTGTAATCCGCGTGATGATCATTTATTCACCAGCAGGACAAACGGCGCTCTGTGTCACCATGAGCACGCCCGGGGAACTCCTATCTGTCACTCTTCTTCTCCCATCCTAGATGGCCGTGTCCATCCCAGAGCCACGTGAGCCATCCCCCTCTCTGGGAAGAAGGAAGGGGACCTTTCCTGAGGCCGGCCCTGGACAAATGTAACACGTTGTGGGGACATCGTGCTTCAAGAACGCTTCCCTGGTGGCCGGTGCCTGGAGACAGAATTCATTCACTCTGGAAAAGAGGACTCAGCTCTGTCTACACCCGGGCAGGGTGCGCGCTTCCCCAGCGCCTGGCCCCGGGCAAAGTTCCAGGAAGCCAGGTTATCAGGCTGGTTTCAAAGACTTAGGTCATTGCCGCGCTCTCCTCCCCGCAGCTGACTTCACAGGTTCCTGAGCACACGGCCTCATTCACTCACTCTCTCGCTCCCTCTCTCTCCACACACATTCATCAAGCCCCTGCCGTGTGTCAGGCGCTGGGGATATGGAGATGAATAACGCAGGGGCCCTGTTGTCAAGGATCGGCTTCCGGTGAGGGAGGAAGAGAGAGCCATGGAGCGTTGGGGACAAACATCGAAAGACGCGGGGACAGAGGAGGGCCTGATGAGCCCCGGGGTCTGGGCGGCCCCTGCGCCGGGGCAGGGACACGGCGGGTTGGGGAGGGGATACAGAGGCTCGTGGAGTGACACCAGACGTGACTGCGGGCAGCTCTTCGCAGAAGCTCAGGGAATAGAACGGCTGAGGTTTGGGGAGCGGAGTCACAAGGGCTGCGCCTGCCTTGCTAAGTAGTTTAGTTTCATGGAGCAGGCAACGGGGAGGCAGTCCGCGTCTTTAAGCCACACAGAGACACTCTGGAACGTGCAGCGTCTGCATTTTAGAAAGATCCTTCTGGCTTTGGAGAGGGGGATGGGGAGCGGGGGAATCCGACTTACTATATGGGTAGGGGGCATGGCAAGGAGAGGACAGGATGATGAAACCTCCAGGACTCAGTGACTTCTGAGACATGAAGGGTGAGGAAGCGGGGAGTGAATTTCACTCCTGGGATCCTGTGGAGGAGCTGGATGGTGAGGTTGCCCCTATCTGTTTTAGGAATGCTTTCATCAGGCGAGGGATGGAAGACTGACAGTGACTGATGCAGTAAAGGTACTAATGGTCCACACACTGAGAAGTCTGGGGATGAGCTATCGCAAGCTGGTTGAACATCTCAGTAGTGTCGTTAAAGATCTAGGATCTTTCTGCTCACCCACTGTCGGTGCGCAGTGCCTTTTGCCGCCCTCCTCATGACTGCAAAATGGCTGCTTCAGCTCCATTTTCATGGCATCCAAGGCAAGAAGAAGGAGAAAGAGGTGGCCACAACCATGTCTCTATTTCCTTTAATTTAAAAAAAAAAAAAGCCTTTTTCAGAAACTTCTACCTATAACTCAATGACCATCCGTAGTTGCAAGGAGGCTGAGAAGGTGAGTTTTAAAGTTTTCTAGCACCAAGAGTGGAGGCAAGTAAGGAAGAGAGGGATTGGGTATTGAGCCAACAGTGTTGCCAACCAAGAGGGACAAGTGAAAGGGGAAGGGACAGCATAGCCCCATGCCCTGGACGAGTGAGGTGTGGGACAGAAGGCAGCCTCTGGCCCAGGGAGCTACGGGGAAGTGGGTGTTGTAAGGCAGCCGGTTTGCCTTACACACACTCCTTGCCCTTCCCTGGCCCTGTGCGGCTGTGTTTCCCTGGCTCCCTGCTCATTCTGCCAACGGGAGGTGCTGGGGGAGATGGGAGGGTGGAAGGAGGGAGAAGTTGGGGGGTCACTCCTCCACCTCCCGCTCTGTCTCCAGGGGCTGCTTCTCTTTGCCAGCTTGGCTCCCACCTGCCATGGCTCCAGTGTCCCCGGGTGGATCTTAGGCCCTCCTTGCTGTCCCTCCAGCCATACAGGGATGGGAAGGTAGAGGAGATCCTCCACTGGTGATGGCAGTGGGCTGGGGAGGGGGAATACCAGGCCGTGCACTGGATATCCTGGAGCTGGTGCTGATGGGGCCGGAGCCACCATCGCGGCAAGTAACGGAGGGAAGAGACAAGGCAGAGTTCCCACCTTTGCACTCTCTGCTTCATGACCTACGTTTTTGCTTCCTGTGGGTCTGCTAAGACAAAGCTACAGAGATCAGACTCTGGATGTCTCTGACGAGGCTCAGAAGGGAAGGCTGGTTTTACCCTACAGTCCAGGCTCCACAATGTTGCCGCCACAAGCCACCCTCTGGTCCCAGTGGTTTAATGCCACAGAAGTCTGTTTCACATTCACACTACGTGCCCACTGGAAACGCCCCTGTGGAGGGCACTGGAAAAGTCCACAGGGGGCTCTGCTCCCTTTAGTCCTCAAAGACCCTCTCTGGTCACACACATCCACAAGTGCCACAGCTGTGGGGAGGAAACATGGAAAACTGTAGGTGTTGTTTGAGGTGGTGAAAGTCATTCACACTTTAGTAATAATTAGAAGCTCCATGGAGGCAGGTGTCTGTCTATTTTGATCACGGCTGTATCTCAAGCCTCCAGAAGAATGACCAACACATACTAGGTGCTCAGTAAATATATGTGGAGTGAATTATTAACTCATTAGTCCTCACAGTAGCCCCAAGGAAGCTGGTGTTATAATTATTTCCATTTTCCAGGGGAAGAAGCTGATGGTCACCAAAGTTAGGACATGGCCAGAGCTGACCACCCTGACCCAGAAATCAGCAGCGGCATCCCCGTAGGTCTGGAGAGTTTTTCCCTTCTCCCTCGTGCATGTGTCTCTTCTTTGTGGCAAGATGTTGTCACCTCCCTTTGCTAGTCTGAAATGTCACCTGCGGGGGAATGACTTGACCATCCCTGGCCGGTTGGCTTCTACCAAAGAAGATCTGTGTGCTAACTGTGCAGGTGCTGGCCTTGGCCCTCAGGGAACTCCCGAGCTAGTGGGATCCTCTGAGATAGGTTTTCTGGAGATGAGGGAAAACCCACGCCCAGGGATCGTGACAGCTGGGAAAGACAGCATCTCATAGCTCCAGGAGCAGCCGTGCCTTGTTTCTCTAGGTGTGTTCATCGCCTTCAGTGGGGGCAGAAGTCAGTGCTTCTAGTCCTTTGTCACATTGCCCAGGCTGGGGCGGGACAGGTGTCAGCTGGTTTCACCCCTGTGGACTTTGCTCCCTTTCCTCTGGGCCGCAGCACCCCATCTCCCCCTGAGGACACGGTCACCCCTGGAGGCAGTCAAGTGGGCTTGCCGATCTGGGGCCCTGCCCTCTGCGGGTCAAGGAGTGGGGGTCTCCAGGGGTTGATGCGAGCACATGAACCCCTCCTGGGGCTGGATTTTGGAGAAGGCCTTCCAAGGTGTGCACTGCCCTGCCCTTGGCCCCCTCCCTGGTTCCAGTTCCCAGTGCTCAGCTCTGGGAGCACCCCACCCCCTCTCTGTCCCCTCATCCCTTCCTACTGAGCTCAGCCAGAATTGCAAGTTTGCAGCATGCAACCCCAATAACCCAACCGAAGCACACAGGCTTGCTAATTCCAGAGCTGGAGGGCAACTCAGAGACCATTTGATCCAACCTTTTATCCTACAGTTGAACAAATTGAGGTCTAAGACTCCATCCGCGTCTGCAGAGCGGGCGAGACAGCGGGCGGCGCTGAGGGCTTTCTGTGAGTCCGCCGTTTTTTCTCAGCATCCCAGGCCACCCCACAACTCCCTGTGAGGGCTAGAATCCCCCTTTTAGAGACGGGAGGCTGAAGCCCAGGAGGGCTGAGCCATGTCCCGCAGGTCACACAGCTTCCCCAGGGAGGGCCGGGTCTGAGACCAGCCATTGGGTTCTGGAGCCTGAGCCTCGCGCTCCGCTTCCTCTCGAGGCTTGCCCGGGGCTCCGGGGTGCTGCCCAGGGTCTGACGACAGGTCCCTGTGGAACCTGTGCTCCACAGGCCGGTATCGCATGCAGCTGTTTCTTCCCGCCCTCCTTCCCGTCAATGCTGCCCTGGGTCTGGCGGGGTCCCCACTTTGCTGTGTTGAAGGCTGTTCCTTGAAAGCCTGTTGAGCGATCAGCGGGCCACACGGGTCTCCTCTGCCACCATGGCTGGGAGACGGGGCCACGGCCTGGGAGTCCGCAGGACCACGGCTCTCAGAGCCCCCACAAGAAGACCAGGGAGCAGCCCTGACCTTCCCTTCTGGGGTCCCTGCCTCATGCCTGACGGGAGGCTGTGCCATGGGGCGGGTCCCCCCACAGCAGTGCTCTGGACAGCAGCAAAGACCCACTGACCTCGGGGCACTGCACACATTCTGCGCAAGAGGATGGACTCACCCTTGCCCCCACCGACAGAGGCCTTGTGGAGGCTCCCCTCTTCCTAGGGAGCCCCCATTTTCAATCCTTCAGCCTGGCCTCCCCAAGGAAGGGGACCCTGCCCTCCTTGCTCCCTTCCTGTTACCTGCGAACTCCAGCTGGCCAGGCCTCCCCCAGGTGTCGGTTCTCAGCTTCTCCTCTTTACTGTTCTCAGAAGGGGAGGGAGGAGCCCCCAGTCCAGCGGAGAGAGCCCTGGGCCTCCTTCCTATTCTGCCCAAGAAGCAGCCCCTCAGCAGCCAACCAGTCTTTCTGGGGCCAGCCAGGCCAGCCTCGCATGGGGAGGGACTGTCCCTCTGTTAACAGGGCTCGGTGTGCCCCTCGTGTAGAACGAGCCCCGTGATTCTGCATCCAGGGACATTGCCTTGTTTTCTAAATGTTTTTGTGTGTCTGCACAAGGTCGGTTCAGTGCTTTCCAAGACGGGGGAGCAGAGCCAAGGGGCTAGGCTCTAGTCTCTGGAGGATGGCATCTTTCTGGTTATCTCCCCACACTCCCCCCTCCCCCCAGATACCCAGGGAGAGATGACAGGATGCGTGCTAATGCACGAGGCAGCGATCACCTCTGCGAGCACTGAGCAGGGCAGACAGGCAGTAAACGCGCAGTGACAGGCAGGGGCCCTGAGCATTGTGGTGCAAGACAGCAGAGAGCTGGGAGGGCCCAGTGGCCTCCTTGGGAGGGGACAGTTCAGCGGACATCTGGGGAGGCATGGCGTGGCTTAGCAGGACAGAACTGGTCGGGGTGAGAGAGAACGGCGGAGGCAGAGCGTGGGTCTCCTGATGAGCTAAAGGAAGATCAGAACAGCCAGACCCAGAGCTGAAGGGAAAGAAGGGCCAGGACAGTTAATTGGGCATCTGAGAGTTCTAAGTGCTGGACGAGAAGGTTCTGGAAGGCTGGCTGAATTGGGGGTGGGGGTGGTTAACCTATAAATCTGGTTGAGGGATTCGAGTATTATGCTCAGAACAATGGAAGCCATTTATGTCTTTTAAGCAAATGAGTACAAGGCACATGCGGGGTAACGTGTGGACCTGGGATGGGCAGGGCTGAGGGTGGGGGCAAGAAGTCTGTATCAGGAGGTCATTGTCATAACCCAGATGAGATGCAGGTGGCTTGGGCTACCATGTTGGCAAGAGGATGAGAGGGACAGGTGGGTCCTGGGGCCATTTAGGAAGTAGAATCTGTAAGTGGCAAAGAGGAGAGGGAGAGGATTTAATAAATCATGGCCTCCTGCTCGGCCCCTCCTTTCTTGGTTTCCCCTGGTTAGTTGGGTGATGAGATAATGAGTGTCCCTTCCTAATGCAGGGCCATAGCTGCTAAACTGCCCTGGGGATCAGCAGCCAAAGGAGCCACAGCACCCCTCCCCCCAATGGATCCCAGGGTCCCTGAGAACTGGCAAGTCCTTCCCTTAAGAACCCAAACCCTCTCCACGCCTCCTTTCCACCAGCACCCTCCTCTGTCCCGATGGATTGGTGTGACCTCTCAGTGGTGTCCTCACATCAGCCCTCCCGTCCAGCCTCACGGGACCTCAGTGGGAAAATATCTGTACACCCGCATTCACAGCGGCATTAGTCACAAGAGCCGAAAGGTGTAAACCACCCAAGTGTCCATCAGGGGAGGGAGGGACAAAGCGTATGCAAAGGAATACAACTCAGCTTTGAAAAGGACCGGGATTCTGACACAGGCTCCAGAAGGGATGGAACCCCAGGACATGATGCTTAGTGAGATAAGGCACAAAGTGCATGATCCCCCTTATACGTCAAGTTCATAGAGACAGAAAGCAGAGCAGTGGTTTCAGACAGTGATGGAATGGGGAGCTAATGTTTCATGGGGATAGAGTTTCATTTTTTTTTTTAAAGATTTTATTCACTTATTTATTTTAGAGAGAGAGAACGAGAGAGCAAGCAAGAGCGGGGAGGGGGGCACAGAGGGAGATGGAGAGTGAGAATCTCCAGCAGACCCTGCGATGAGCACGGAGCTGGCGAGGGGCTCAATCTCACGACCTGAGATCACGACCTGAGCTGAAATCAAGAGTCAGTCGCTCAACCGATTGAGCCACCCAGGCGCCCCCGGAGTTTCAGTTTTAAGAGACAAATAAGGGTTCTGGGGCAGAGTGCTGGCGGTAGGTGGAGAGGAAGGTGGAAACGGGCTGAACGTCACTGAACTGTACTCTTAACAATGGTTAAGACAGTAAGTTTTATGTTATGTGTATTTCATCACAATTTTAAAAAATCAAGCATAAAAGAAAAAAAAGAGAAACCATCAGAGTGCAGGTGCACGGGCTGTCTCCGCACTGCTTTTGCAACTCCTTGTGAGTCTATAATCATTTCCAAAATAAGAATCTAAGGAAAAAGGGAGAAAACTACAGAATGGTGAAAAAGGAAAATTTCCCTCTGTGTTCCCGCCCTACCTACCGACTTAGTCCTGTTCCTCAGCCACCGCAGGAAGCCACTTGAGCTCCTCACTCACCTTCCAGAATTTGTTTTGGCGCGTGCAAACCAAGGCAAACAGGGATGACAGATTTCCCTCTTTGTAAACTAAATTTGTATGTTAACATACTGTTCTGAGCTTTGCTTTTTTTTTTTTCCATTGAACAGTAAATCCTAGAAATCCTTCCATTTAAAGATTTATTTATTTATTTGAGAGAGCGAAAGAGGCAGAGCGTGAGTGCAGGGAGGGGCAGAGGCAGAGGGAGAGAGAGACTTGAGCAGAATCCTTGCGGAGCTCGGAGCCCAGAGTGGGGCTTGATCTCACAACCCTGAGATCATCACCTGAGCTGAAGCCAAGCGTCAGATGCTTAGCTGACTGTGCCACCCGGGGGCCCCATAGAAACCTTCCATTTAAACACACAGAGAGTTTCCCAGTTATTTAAAAATGTGCACAGAATCCCATGGTATGGGTGTACCGTGATTGACTCAACCAGCTTTGGGGTGGACATCTCGAGCATCATTTTTTCTGTTCCAAATAGCACTGCAGTGAGTAACCTTATACACACGCCAGCCTCTCCTTCCCAGACGTGTAATCACTGGGTCTTCTGCAGGCTTCTCTGGTGATCAAGGGGTCATACTTGGGAAGGCTAGCTTTGCAGTGAGACGGATCTGGCTTTCCCTGGCTCTGCTGCTCACCAGCTGTGTGACTCTCGGCAAGGCCCTTCAACTCTCTGGGCCTTGGTTTCCTCTTCTGACTGTGGGAATGGCTGAGGACCTGCCTCCTAGAGTTAGTGTCCGCGTTCAGCACAGGGCTGCTGCACATTTATGGCTATCAGCCTGAACAGGCGTCTGAGACTTCCTGCCTCAGTCTCCCCTAGCGTCACTGAAGCGACGAATGTATGCACGCCCATTTTCAAAGGAGACCTTTAAGAACTCGCTTTGTCATGCTGGTACCCTCTCATCCAGCAGGGTACTAACACACCAGGGTGGGAGAGCAGAGAGGCAGCCCTCTGCTGGTGGCTCTCCGGGTTCCAGCCCACCCTGCTTTCCTTGCCTGTGTCACTCACGCCCCGGGTTTCCTGAGAGTGCCTGATTCCAAAGGTGGGCCCCACTTCCCAGTCTTGGATGGAAAATCTGGTGACTGTGTTCCAAAGTGGCTCAGGGCAGGTGCTTTAGTCGGCCCCAGAGGGTTGGCTTTCCCTTTGCTGTCCACTGTCATAGGTCTCAGACCCAGAGCTGTTTCAGAGGACATTCTGGTTTCTGCCAAGCACACAGATGGTATGGTGTGACATAACAGAGACTGGACCAGGCAGACCTGGAGATGTAGTCCTGCTCACCGATCACGTGACCTTGGGCAAGTCATTTCACTTCTGTGAGCTTCAGGGTCCTTGGTTGTAAGGTAGAGATCACAGTACCTGGCCCCCTGGGGCTTTCCATGCATCACCTGGATGCAGCCTCACGACAACCCCGAGAGATTGGCGTCTTCAATAGCTCCATTTTGCAGATGGGAACACTGAGGCTAAGAAAATCCTGGGGCTATTAAACGGATACAGAAATCCAACCCAGGTCTGCCTTGCTCCAGAACCTGGGTCTGTCCCCGCACAGGCCTTTCCACCGACACAAGGACTCATTCATCCTGAAAGCAGAGTGTACTTGGCCAGCAGGTGATGCGAAGTCCCTATGTCCTCCGGGACTTGAAGCTACCCTACCGCATCTGACAGCACCGGCTCCAAACAGGCTGGCTGGGAGTGAGCTGGGGAGAGATACAGTTGGCAAAACACATTAGCATCTTCCTCTCTGCTAATTAGTTTTGTAAAAAAATTATTTATTTATCTATTTATTTTCACCAGAGAGCAATTGGGGCTACGGAAATGTGGTGACATGTTTTACACGAAAAGGAAAGGAAAGGAACATGCCGTGCGTTATGAGGTTTAAATCATGTCCCATGCGGATAACGAGCAGGAATCTGGGAGGCCCCCGTGCAGGGGAGTGACTGGGGTTAGAGCGTGAATGTGATGGGGCTCTTGCTCTCCAGGGGTCTGGAAAGGCATACCTGCAACCAGGACCGTGTCTGCCTAATGTGGCTGGTGTTGATTAAAGGCTGTTCCCTGTGCCCATGACCTTGTATGTGCTGGTCCCACTGCTTCAAAATTTCTTTTTCGTCTTGTCTGCCTAGAAAATGTTCCTCTATCTCTCCAGTGCCAAGTCAAGCAGCACATCCTTTGGGGGAAAGTTTTCAGACCCTGAGGGGTAAGGTTCCTTTCTGATCCCTTTCTGGGCCACCACAGCTCCTGTAAATACATGAAGCATCTCAGTGGCTTCCAGATGCATCTCGTGACGAACATGCCTGGCGTTCGGTCAATGCTGGTTAAAGATGGGACGGCTCGCGTGGAGTGACGGCTGCAGGCTGAGCTGGTGAAGGAA
The DNA here is from genome assembly GCF_902655055.1 of Lutra lutra. Classification (NCBI taxonomy): domain Eukaryota; kingdom Metazoa; phylum Chordata; class Mammalia; order Carnivora; family Mustelidae; genus Lutra; species Lutra lutra. Next base: position 13,190,129 of record NC_062293.1, on the reverse strand, counting down.
CGTTCCACAGAGGTGGGGACTTGGAGCTGCGTGTTCAGTGATTACAAGATCTGGCCAGGTGGCAGGGGCAGGGAGGTGGCTGCTTAGCACATAGCGCTGGCCGGTGCACGTACCCAGGGTCTTTCCTGCCCTATGGAGGCTTCTTGAAAGCAGGACTGAGGTCCCATTTGACCCTGCCTCCCGGTCGTACTTAGCATTGCTGCTACTTGGGTAGCTGATCTTTTGAGAGACCTCCTTGGCATAAGCTCCATGAAACACTTGCTCAAAGGATGAGCAAGACATGGTGAATAAACAGAAGACACTAGCCAAGAGGTCATCCAAGGTGAAGACTCATGATCTCTGTGATCAGTTTCTGTGTGATACTGGGCTAATCCCTGTCCCTCTCTGGGTCTCGTTACCTCCTCTGTTGATGGGAAGTGTCAGGCTAAGTGTGGTCTTTAGGATTCCTTCTGTTTGTCATGTTGAAGACTGCCCTTTCTACATTTGGAGAGCTGCTCACATGATGAGGTCCCCTCTCCCTGCCCACAGGTAGAAGCCAGAACTCACTTTCCCAGCCTTCCTTGCAGCTATGGTGGTGTCATGCGACCTGGACTCTTCAATCAGACATAAACCTGCTAGAGTCTCCCATTGGCAGAGCCAGTCTTAGGGGACGGACACCACTCACAGCTCACTGTTCACAGGTGGAAGTGGAGGTCTCAGGGGCAGCCATGGTTCAGGTCCCGGTGGTGATGCCCACACTGGGGCCCACTTCTGGTGTGAGCTGAGGGGCTGATGTTGGTGGCAGGAGGATCTCTACTGGTCACCACAAAGGTCACCACCTCCCAAGTCTGACTCCCTGACCAGCAGTAGTTGTGATTTGTGTAATAATCCTCATCAATTTCTCTTTCCCCAAGACCAGCTAGAGGGGGTCCTGGTGTTTACCCTTAAGAACTGGGATGGAGGCAGCTAGTGTTCTCAGACTTAAAGTAGAGATACAGAGTAGCCACTCCATGGTTATTGGTTTGCAGGCCTGTTATCGGAGTCTCGTTCCCCATTAGCTGATCCTTCCTGGTCATTTACAAAAGCTTGGAGAGAGAGCCCGCACCCTTTCAAAGCAGCAATTTGGAGAAAATGACTGAGGTCGTGATTTTGACCTTCTCATCTCACCGAGGGCCAAGGCCAATGTGACTTAGTTTTCTGCCAAATGCATTCAGCTTCACACAGGACCAGAGAACATGCACCTTCCTCTTGGAAACCTCGCTTCTTTGCACAAACAGGTCTCAGAGCTGTGGTGCTGAGCAGGGTGGCCGAAGGCAAAGGCTTTAGAATTTGATAGCCCTGAGTTCCAACCCCAACTCAGCCGCATACCAGTTGACCCTGGCCATGTCACTTAAGCTCCTTGGTCCTCACTTTCCCTATCTACAGATCGGGACAGTAATGCCTACATTGAAGGTTGTTAGCAGGTTCTTGAGTATTGTTCGACTTGGTGGTATCCTTCAGGGCTAGCAAGGTAGTATCCTTCAAAGCTAGTGGTATCCTCTAAGAGCAAGCAAATATATTTTCTCTTCCCTTTTTAAGGAAAAGTAACTGCATACTCTAAACAATATTGTATATCTTGCTTTAAAAAAAAAACAAAACTTATCCGTACGGGGCATCTGGGTGGCATAGTCAGTTAAGTGTCTGACTCTTGATTTTGGTTCTGGTCGTGATCTCAGAGTCATGAGATCGAGCCCCGAGTCGGCCTGTACGTTCAGTGCAGAATCTGCTTAGAGTTTTTTTTTTTTCCCTCTCTCTCCCTTTGTCCCTCCTGCTCCTCTAAAATAAATAAATAAATCTTAAAAGATACTTACCTTTTAATCTTGGAGACAATCCCCTTTCTGTATATAAGATCTTACTTAATTCATTTTTATTGTTGCATATGATTCCATTATGTAGATATATCATAATTTATGTATCAAGTCCCTGTTGATTAGTTGTTTCTAATCTTTAGCCAACACAAATAATGCCAGATAATTGTGTACATATGTCACTTCACACATGTGCAATTCTGGTATTGCTGATAATGGACAATGTGTTTGTAATTTTGATAGACATTGCCAAGTTGATCTATACAAGGTTCTATCATTTCCCTCCCCATCATCAAGATATGGGAGCCCCTGTTTCCTCTTGCTCTCTCCAACACAGTACAATCAAATTTTTATTTCTTTGCTCATCTCATGGGTAAGCAATGTATCTCAACATAGTTTTTCTCATATTATGAGAACAGTTTCGTCTACTGGAGAGCTATTAGTATTTCTCTAGTGAACTTCCTGGTTAAGCTCTTGCCTCGTTTTCTACTGGCTTGCAGTCTATTTTCTTACGGACGTGGAAGACTTCTGTATACAAGGAGGAGCTTGCACTCCTGCCTCTTGGTCCTCTCTGACTTCCCATTCTGGAGTTGGGAATCACGGCATCTGTCGACTTCAGACTGGGTTTTCCATTGCCTCTGTGTTTGTTGCCAGGTCGTTCTTCCAGTGTGAGGACATCAAATGAACCAAGCAGATAGAAGAGTAAGTAGACTTGAGTAATCACGAGAACTTCTGAAAATCCTAGAGGAAAGAACACACCCATGTGCCACCCCTGGGTAGAGCTAAGATGCCCCTCTCTTTGCTGGGTGTGTCCTTGGCGATGTTCTTCCAGGGATGGGTGTGGTTCGTGCTGATTTGTCTTCCCAGATGCTGCTTGGAGTCATGGGCTCTGTCCTTGTCTATAGCACAGAGCTTATCACATTCACATGCTTTCCCCACGTCTACTGTCTTCTCATCTTGATCCACTGGGAGACTGGCTGACTGTTACAATGGAGAATGATTAAAAAAGCAACAACAACAACAGGAATTTGCACGTTAGAATAAAATAGAGATGTGTTGGGGCGCCTGGGTGGCTCAGTGGGTTAAGTCTCTGTCTTCGGCTCAGGTCATGATCTCAGGGTCCTGGGATCGAGCCCCACATCGGGCTCTCTGCTCCGTGGAGAGCCTGTTTCCTCCTCTCTCTCTCTGCCTGCCTCTCTGCCTACTTGTGATCTCTATCTGTCAAATAAGTAAATAAAATCTTTAAAAAAAAATAGAGATGTGTTGGCCACTGATCTTAGTGCTTTGACTGTCTCATCACATTCAATCCTCTTAGCAACACTATTGCTCCTATTTGTTACAGACACAGAAACCAAGGAACGGAGAGATCAAATAACTTGCCCAAGTTCCCACAGCTAGTATGGAAAGAAACCAGGATGCAACATCAGGAAATCTGGCCCAAGAGCTGGCTCTCTTTTATCCTGTATGATTCACCTTATTCCCAGCCAGCTGAATATTTTTATCTTTTGTCCTCAGGAGAAAGAATGACTATGCTAGCAATGGCAAATAGAGTTCATCATGTATGCAAACTCTGATTGCTTGGTTGTGGCTGTCTGGAGCACCAGCTTGGAAAAGATCCTGGCTCGGCAGGAGGTGGTTGATTAATAATGTCTGCCATTCGGAACAAGGAAGTAGCAGCAGGTATGCCTTACATTTGCTGTCTCTGGACTATTCTCTTGAAATGTTTCTATCTCAGGTTATCCAATCAGGTCCCCCTTAGCTGGCTGCCTGCTCTCTCTCTGCCCTAACATTAACATCCTGGCTCTTTTTTTTTTTTTTTTTTAAGATTTTATTTATTTATGTATTTTTGAGAGCGAGAGAGAGCAAGAGAGCATGAGAGGGGGAAGGAGCAGAGGGAATGAATCTCAAGCTGACTCCAAGGGGAGAGCTAAGGGGACGTGGGGCTCAATCTCTGAACCCTGAGATCATGATCTAAGCTGAAACCAGAGTCAGATGCTTAACTGACTGAGCCACCCCCAGAGGTGCCCCTTAGTCTCCTTCTCTCCACAATCCATGCTCCTCATGTCTGCTTCCCCGTGCTCCCTAAAAACACCATCTCTGCTCTCAGAAGTCAACTGCGGCCAGCACTCCTACCTCCCATGTGAAATTGCGTACAGTCACCCTAACCTCTCAGATCTTTATTTTCTTGGACTCTCTCTTTTGTGAGATCGAGCCCTCATGTTTGCAGACCACCACCAGACAGAACAGTCAAGGTGGGAGCAGGTGGTTTGGGGATGGGAGAACCCATGCCTAGTCTTGCCTTGGTCAGAGTCTAGCACAGAGCCTTGTGCAACAAATGCTTAAGAATGAATGAGTGGTGGGGGCGCCTGGGTGGCTCAGTCAGTTAAACGTCTGCCTTTGGCTCAGGTCATGATCTCAGGGTCCTGGGATGGAGCCCCGTGTCAGGCTCCCTGCTTAGCGGGGAGTCTGCTTCTCCCTCCCCCTAGCCCCTAACCCCACTCTTGTGCACTTGCTCTCTCTCTCTGACTCTTTCTCTCAAATAAATAGAATCTTTTTTTTTTTAAGAATGAACAAATGGTGTTCTTCAGACATTTCACAATTTTTTTTTAAGATTTCATTTATTTAATTGACAGACTGAGATCACAAGTAGGCAGAGAGGCAGGCAGAGAGAGAGAGAGAGAGAGAGGAGGAAGCAGGGACCCCCTGAGCAGAAAGCCCGACGCAGGGCTCGATCCCAGGACCTCGGGAACAGGACCTATGCCAAAGGCAGAGGCTTAACCCACTGAGCCACCCAGGCGCCCCCAGACATTTCACATTTTTACCTCTTGCCATTTGTGGACAGAGATGGTGTCATCTAATTCTTTTGGGTCCTTCTCAGCACCAGTGTGGTAGACAGTAATTTCTTAAAATGTGTGGGGACAGAAACTGAGCTTATAAAGCCTTCTTCAGGGGTTCGTTATTGAGGAAGCTGGACGAGATAGAGAACAATGAACCCTCATAGCAGGAACTCGACAAATATTTGACTATTATAAATAGTAACAATAACGATAATAACGCCCCTTATTATTGATTTAGCAGTCTTGAGTGTACACCGCTATTTATTTCATATATTATTCAATGTTTCTCTTTCACTGTCAATATTCATATATAATTTATATCGGTTAGTTTGGCTGTGTAACAAACAACCCTGAAACTTAGTGGTTTATAGCAATAACGATTTATATACTTCAAATGGGCAAACTTGATAGTATGCCATTCATAGCTCATCAAAAGTTTTTTTTTTTTTTAAGATTTTTTTAATTTATTTGTCAGAGAGAGAGTGAGAGAGAGCGAGCACAGGCAGACAGAATGGCAGGCAGAGGCAGAGGGAGAAGCAGGCTCCCCACCGAGCAAGGAGCCCGATGTGGGACTCGATCCCAGGACGCTGGGATCATGACCTGAGCCGAAGGCAGCTGCTTAACCAACTGAGCCACCCAGGCGTCCCTAAAGTTTTTTTTTTTTTTTAAAGCAACAAAGAGATCCTGCTTTTTACTCAACACATTGACAAAGATAATTGTTTTCCTTTGTTTAAAGGTAATGTTTCACAGATCCTTAGGGCTTTCTGAGACCCTTTCGGAATGTCCAGGAGATTAAAACTATTTTCAGAATACTATTAAATTTGTTCTCCTTTCTCATGCTTATTCTCTCACTGGTGTACCATCGAGTTTTCCAGAAGCTCCGTGATCTGTGGTATTGCAACATATTGATGCAGAAGCGGGCATGAGAATCCAGCATCTTTTAGTAAGTCAGATATTAATGAGATTTGCAAAAATGTAAAACAAAGCCACTTTTCTCAATAGACATTTTTAATTGTGTAAAATAATTATTTTTCATTGAATATATTATTTAGGTTAACATTTCATGAGTATATTGTTATTTTAAGTGAATTGATATATTTTTGAAGATTTTATTTATTTATTAAAGAAAGAGAGAGAGAGAGCACAAGTGAGGGGGGAGGGACAGAGAGGGAAGCAGACTCCTCACTGAGCAGGGAGCCCCACTCAGGGCTTGATCCCAGGACTCTGGGATCATGACTTGAGCCGAAGGCAGTCGCTTCACCGACCAAGCAACTTAGGCACCCCAAATGAATTGATATTTTAAGAACCTCTTTTAACTGCTAAAATGGTTAGTATTGATAGAAATAATCGCATAAACAAAACTCTTTGGAATCCTTAATAATTTTTAAGAATATGGACACTAAGACTAGAAAGTTTGAGAAATGCTTTTGTAAAGCAATGTGACATAATGATCCAAAGCCTTGAAAATGGAGCTTTTCTTTAACCCAACATTTCCATTTTATTTATTTTATTTTTTTAAAGATTATTTATTTATTTGTTTATTTGACAGACAGATATCACAAGTAGGCAGAAAGGCAGGCAGAGAGAGAGGAAGGGAAGCAGGCTCCCTGCTGAGCAGAGAGCTGATGCAGGGCTCGATCCCAGGACCCTGGGATCATGATCCGAGGGGAAGGCAGAGGCTTTAACCCACTGAGCCATCCAGACATCCCGAACATTTCCATTTTAAAATCATTGGTCCTAAGGAAGTCATCAGAAATATATGCCAAGATATTTCTTTGAGCATACTCATCACAATATTATTTAAGACAGCAAAATGTAAAAACAAGAGGACTATCTATCCACAGGAGATCATTCAATAGGTAATAACAATGTAATGCAGTATATACAGTTAACAAAAAAAAGTATCACAAAATAACACCTTATGGTAACAAAGAATGTTAACAGTTCACTAAGTTAAAAATAGGAGGTGATTCAGGGTATAGAGTAGGATCCCATTCTTAAGAAAGTAGTTTAACCACACATGCATGAAACAAAGAATTTAGAATGTTCACAGTAACATTACACATTTCCAAAGTACTCTAATAAAAAAAAAAATCCCAAACATGTAATAATGATCTCTTTAGGTCCTGATTTTGTGAGTTAGCATTTTGGACGAGGCTTATCTAAACAGTTCTTAGGTAAGCAGGGTCAGACTCAGCTGATCTTGGCTGATTCTGGGTCAGATGTTGGTTGGGCTTACATGTATGTCTACACTCAGCTGCCGTCAGCCAGGTGTTGTGGCTTCTGGAAGCCAGTGGGCTGAGGTCACATGGGTGACACCTGGCACTCACCATCTTGAAGGCCAGTCTGGACTCCCTGTGACAGCTCAGGGTGCCAAGAGCAGAAAAGTGGAAGGAGTGGGAGGTTTAAGCTTGGAAATCACACGTCATTTTCATTGTATGCCTTTGCTTAAAGTACAACAAGATCCACAGAGTGGGGAAAATCAATGACTTTGAGGTACCTGGGTGGCTCAGTCTTTAAGCAACTGCCTTCAGCTCGGGTCATGATCCCAGGGTCCTGGGATCGAGCCCCGAGTTGGGCTCCCTGCTCGGCAGGGAGCCTGCTTCTCCCTCTCCCACACCCCTGCTTCTGTTCCCTCTTTTGCTGTCTCTCTGTCAAATAAATAAAATCTTCAAAAAATAAATCAATGACTTCAATCTTCCTTCCTTTCCTAATTTTTTAATTTCTTAAGATTTATTTAGTTATTTGAGAGAGAGAGAGCACGAGTGGGAGGGGCAGAGGGGAAGAGGGAGAACCTCCAGCAGATGTCACGGTGAGTTTGGAACCCGATGCAGGACTTGATCTCATGACCCTGAGATCATAACCTGAGCCAAAATCAAGAGTCAGATGCTTCACCGGCCAACCACACCACCCAGGTGCCCCCAGCAACTTCAGTTTCTGATGAACGAAGCTGCAGATTATCATAATGCTTTACGCAATCTACATGTAGTAAGAGCAAAGACTCTTTAATTTGACAAATGCTTCCTCCGTGTCACGCACTGTGACCCCATCTTTGCTCTCAGGGGAGAGACACGTATGTCTCACCTGATTACAATCTTAGCCACTCAGCCAAGCGCATAGTAGATGCCCAGGGAACGCTTGTGGGAGGGGGGATGGGGCTCTCACAACCTCAGCCCCTCCTCCTGACTCCGCTGTTAAGCTTCACTCGCATTCCCCTGCTGGGGTACGCGGCGGCGTGGCTCCCCCAAATCCTTCCAACCAAATTCACATGAAAGAAAAGCAGGGTTTGTTCTGGGACGCACAAACGATCTGCTGGGTTATTGTGGGGGGCAGCCCGGTCCTGTAGAAGCAAACTGCCGGCGGCACCCCTTTATAGAGGAGTGGAGAAGAAGCAAAGTCCTTTGCATTTAGGAGAAAAGCCTTATTTTCTGTTTAGACACAAGCAGACAACCATATGAAAAGAACACATTTCTTTGATGTTGCCACTGATTCTGGGTCTAGACATTCCAGAAGACAGGCTCGCTAGGCTGATCTTCACAAACAAGCTTCCAAGAAAGGGGTAGGCCAGTGGCGGAGGAGGCTGGGGAGAGCGTGTGTGTGTGTGTGTGTGTGTGTGTGTGTGTGTGTGTGTGTGTGAGAGAGAGAGAGAGACAGAGAGACAGAGAGACAGAGACAAAGAAACAGAGAGAGACACACACAAAGAGAGGAGAGGAGAGAGAGGGAGGGAGGAAGGTAGAGAGCTTCACATCTCTGAGAACAGAACACAGAATGCCTCTGAAAATGTTGGTTTGCTTTGGGTTTTTGGTTTATTAAAAAAAAAAAAAAATCAATGATTTCTCCCCCTGGAGAAGGTGCTTGGAGCAGCTGTTGCTGGGTCTGCTGCTGGGTCTCCCTCGCTGCCCTGCACCTTCTGAAGCAGCCGCTCGTTGTGGTGGGACCACAGAATCTGTGCCATCCGGAAACCAGACTCTGCCTCGCTCTCAACAGCTCAAAGTAGCTCCTAGAATATAGAGAGAAATGCCCAGGGAGGACCCGTGCCGGCCTGGTTCCCTTGTAGCCAGTGAGTGCAGAGCACATTGGGTTTCCTGCAAGACAGACAGGAAGAGGCTGGTCTGGAGGAGGGCAGGGGAATACAGGCCCGTCAAACCCTCCAGGTAGGGCTGTGGGTGGGGGGTCATCCACATGGACTTTGGGCAGCTCTGCCACTTACTTAATGGGCAAACTTTGGGCAAATTACTAAACCTTGCCAGCCTGAATTGCCTCCTCTGTGAAATGGGGGTAATAATTATGCCTATTAAGCATATAACAATTCTGGCATATAATAATTGAGCAATTAATACTGTTTAGCATACAGTAATTGCTCAATAAACAACAATGTTATGAACTGCATGTTCGTGTCCCCCTCACTCATCTGCTGAGGCCTTAATCCCCAGTGTGATAGCATTGGGAAGTGGGGCCTTGGAGAATTGATTAGAGTTGGGTGAGGTCATGGGGTAGAGGCTCAGTGATGGGCTTGGTGCCCTTACGAGGGAATGAAGAGAACTGAAGTTTCTCTCTCTCCATCCTTCACATCAGGAAAGCAAGAAGAGAACTGTCACCACGACCTGACCTTGTTGGCATCCCAGTCTCAGACTTCCCAGCTTCCAGAACTGTAAGAAAGAAATGTTTGTTGTTTAAGCCACCCTGTCTGTAGTATTCTTGTTAAGGCACCCCAACTTTGACAAGTAGCCACAATGTCAGTCCATTGGCATGTGTTGGGGGTAGAGAGGGACCTCAACATTCATGTTTCTGAAAACCGCCTTAGCTTTAGGTTTACTACCCTACATGTGTACATCCATCCCTTATCCTCAGAGGCTGAAGAATTCCAGTCCAGGGCAGAATGAGATGGGAAAGGTGGTATATTTACATTATCTTTTAGCACTGCAGAACTCTCTAGAGCAGAAAGGAACTCCCTTAGGTGGTAGTGAGTGTCCTGTCCCTGGAGGTATTCAAGCAGAGGTTGACTGACCAGTTGGTAAGGATCTGTACAGGGGATTCAAGATGGTGGACAGATGTCAGCTTTTCGTCATTGCGATTCTCTGGATCCATAACTATGTAAGTAATGTTCAGTGGTTAGGTAACAATCTCATAATGGATTCACATATTTAATTTGCCTTCCTTCTGTCCTCATCTGACTCTCCCCTTCCCAAATTTTTTTTTCCATGTGAGTTCCCCACAGCTGTTCCTCCATGTGAGCTAGCAATAAGGACATCTGGAGATGTCCACATTCATAATGGTCTTGGAGAAGTTCTATATCTTCTTTGTTGTTTTTTTTTTAATTAAAACAATCACTGTGTTTTCTTTTGTGGAAAAAAACTATTTTAAATGGTGGTTAAGACCTTAAGTCCTATTAACCCCAGACATATTGAAAGTTAACCCCAGTGTGTGAGCTGAACAGGGGACCTAAGAACTGTGCACTTGGCTATTTCTACTGGAAAACATTTTCCAAGATCTGAACCTATCTTGGATGGACTGAAGTGTCAGAAGGCAGGGATTGTCTTACATAGAGTTAGACACAGATTTCAGGTCATGAGTTCTGGGCTGGAATGGCTCAGTTCACTTCCTTCTTCCCCAAAGCCATAGGAAGCACCTCTAATCTAGACCTCTAATCCAGAGTCTTCCCAAACTTGGATGTTAGGTCCCAGCGGGGCCCATGTGGACCAGTATGAGTGGTTTAGCTCATCCCATACATCTGTATCTTGTCCCATGCCAGCCTGGCTTACCTCATCGTATGTCTACAGAAATCACTGTGAGCACCATCTCTCCCAGGAGACACCTCGACCCACTGACCAGTGTGAGCTGGGCTCGCACTTACTCTTAAAGTCAATATGAGATCTGCTTGAATCTCCATACTCTCTCCCCAGGGTGCTTGCAAGTGCTTTCTTGGTCCTGGTCTCCACTTGTCATCTCTTAAGATTTCCTGTAGCTCTGCCCTGGCCTTGACCCCAACATGGGACACTACCCTTTTGCCTGGAATCCTTAATAAACTACCACTCACTGGGTGACACAAATGTTTCAGTGTATCGAGGGTATGGCAAGAGGAAGCCTGAAGTTGACTTTGCTATTTTAAAGTTCTTCGGTCATTTCCAAGAACTTGAGCTCTATCAGATTGCCCCCTTCATGAAGGTGATCAGCCAACCCCTTCTCCTCTGTGTTTCTGCTCATCTTTAGACTTTGTCTCCATCTATCCATCTCCTGCAGCTTCCACCCCAAAGTTAATCCCAGGGTTAATCCCAGGGTTTTCCTGGGATCGAGGGTAGCTCCTCCCTCCCTAAGAGCAGCTCTGGTACAAGCTAGTGAAAGAAGTCTTCTCTCCCTCTACTATACCATCTTTGCCTGTGAAGAACAGTACATAATAATCACACGTTTATTGGTATCACCCTGGCTTCTGGGACAGCAGATAAAATTGGATCTCTGCCCCCTGCTGATTGGCCAAGTGCCCCCTGGAAACACGGTTCATTGCCATGCCAGCAACCACCAAGAAACCAAAGGACGCCCAGTGGTCTACGGTGCCCCTTTCATTAGTCCAGCCAAGAACCAATACCCTGAATGAGGGACTAGAATAGAAAATTCATTCCCTTGGGGTTGTGGCTGTAATTTTCTGAGTATCGATTCCAGACACACAAATACTCAATTAAGATGCCACAGTAAAGGACATGGGGACTGAATGAGTCATGTGATTTCCTTTCTTAGTAATCTAACAAGTTATTAGTTTCACCCCAATTAAAGAACCATTATTTCTTGAAACCCAAGTATGCAACAAGTCTCAGCCAGTTCTCCCCAATGACTGGCTGGGCTCTCTGTCCACTGTGTTACCTGTTCGTCCAGAGGCTGTGGGTCACCCACATGGCCCCCCTTCCCCCTGACCACATGGAGGCTTATCTTTCATCATCAATCCCCATGGACCAGTGAGGGGTCTTCGCCCTCAGCGTCTGTGCCCAGGCCTGCCGTCTTCATCTGCCATCTTCACCAATATCTCTTTCATCGTAGGAGGGCACCGGGAAGGGAAGAGGAATTAAACTGGTTTCCTCCAAACCAAGGCCGTGAGTAGACAGCCACTATCCTATGGGTAATGGGGAACCAGTGGAAGCCATTTGATTTGTGTGGTAAGGGGGATCACATCGATGGGGATGGAAAGGAGGGACTGGATTGGGACTGTCACTAGAGATAGAAAGGCCCATGGATATATCATAGGATTAGAGTAAGCTGTAAAAACAAACAAACAAACAAACAAATAAGAAAACCAAAATAGAGCACCTGGGTGGCTCAGTGGGTTGGGCCTCCGCCTTCTGCTCAGGTCATGATCTCCGGGTCCTGGGATCGAGTCCCACTTTGGACTCTCTGCTTGGCAGGGAGCCTGCTTCCTTCTCTCTCTCTCTCTCTCTCTCTCTCTCTGCCTGCCTCTCTGCCTACCTGTGATCTCTGTCAAAAAAAAAAAAAAACTCTTAAAAAGAAAAAAAGAAAGCCAAAATAATGGTAGTTAACAAAACAGAATTCTATTTCCCTCTCATGTTCAAGCAGTCTGGAGTGGCTTGTGTGGTTTGTATGGCCCTCATCCTGTCAGAGACGCAGGCTCCTTCTATCTTGTTGTTCTTCCAGAAGTGGCTTCCATTCCCATCGCTTTCGAGGGTCCAATATGGCTGCTGGAGTTCCATGCATCACGTCTACATTCCAGTTAGGAAGAAGAAGGAGAGGGAAAAGGAAATACACGCTCTCCATTTAAGGACGGCTCCTGAATGTTACATATGCCACTTCTGTTTACATCCTTTGGGTGGAAATTAGTCACCTGGATCTCACCTTGCTGCAAAAAGAGGTGAGGAAATGTAGACTTCATTCAAAGCAGTCACGTGTTGGGCCAAACATCAAGGGTTCCTCAACTATGGCAGAAGGGAAGGGGAACAGGCCTGTGTTCAGCGGGGAGTGGCTTCTCTGCATTCTGTCACCTTGACCAAAGGCAGCCACAGGGACACATGACCTTCTCTCTCCACACACACAGGAGTCTGGAAAGTCCTCAGTCGTCCCTTTCCGTGCTGGGTGCTGCAGGGGAGGCAAGAGAGCCCTAAGACCCTCGAGGGTTTCGCTTGTTCGCTCCTGGATCCCCTGCTCAATGTTTGCTTTCATTTCTAAGGACTCCTTTTTTTTTTTTTTGGAGCAGTTTTAGATTCACAACAAAGTTAAGAGGAAGGTACATTGCGGGGAGACCAGAGCAACAAAACGTACTCTGTCAAACATCTTTCAAGAAAACCCATGGGAAAGATACTGGGAACACGGGATATTTTCCAGCGGCTGGAGAAGCTTAGGTTTCTCTGTCCTTTCCCCGCTGCGTGGATGTCTAAGCCTCCTTGCCCACCCAGCCAAATGCCTGCTTGTTCTCGAAGGTCCAGCCGGAGCATCTCCTCCTCTGTGACCCACCCATGGAGCTCCGATGACCCCCTTCGGGGTCCCCAAGGTGCCCAGTCATGGTGTGGAAGCACCTAAGCCCCCGAGTTGCTCCCGCTCATTGGACGGTGAGCTCACTGAGGCCAGGCCTGCAGCTCCTTCTTTCCGGCTGCCCAGGGTCTGGGACAGGGTCTGGGACAGGGTTCGGGACAGGGTCAGGGACATAGTAGATGCTTTTGCTCACCTGTGGAAGTGATTTATGCTCATCCTGGAATGAAGCCGCCTCACCGTTCGCCCTGTGTCTTTCTGGAGAGGGGCAGGGCTGAGGGGGCTCGTGGGGTGAGGGGATTGGGAGAGCACCCTCCCTCCCCAGGCCTGTCTGGGGCCAGCCGGAGCTGCAGACAGGTGTGCCTGTGTGCCTCGGGGGAGAGGGAGGGTGTGGGAGATGCAGGATCTGTGCTTGTGCCCAGCTGTCTGTGTGGAAGGCAGAGGTGTGTACACCCTTCATCTGTACGAGGGGGAGGGGTGTGTATGGGGGGCAGAAGCAGCAGCAGCTCGGGGAGAGCAGGGAGCAGGAGAGATCAGAAAGAGGAGAGAGAATGCATGTGAGATTCAGAGTCTGGGCATCCTGCAGTGACTCAGGGCCTGCAGAGAGTGTAGGTGACTTTTCTTAAAGGGAAAACAGTTGGGTTTTGGGGGCGATGTGGGGCTGGCCGAGGACAGTTTGGCCATCTTGGAGGTAGATTCCAGTCTCTTGTCAGGCTGTGTACAAAGGGCACTTTCCCTGCCGCCTCGTTGCCCCAGGAGCAGCAGCCTGCAGGGATGGCTGGAAGCAGGAGGGCTGATCCCCCTCCAGGTCCCTCCCAGTCCCTCCAGGTCCCTACTAGTCCCTGGCTCAGCGAGCAGTATTCCGTGGGACACAGGCTCCCTCTCGTGGGCCGTTGGGCCAGTGGGAGCAGAGGCAGCGGCAGGGGTGCAGGGAGCAGGGAACTCTCACCCCAGCCCTACCCCAGGGTACCCTCCGGCCCCCGGGGTGCGGGGTGTGTGTGCCCAGTGGAGTCTGAGATTGCAATGCCTTGCAGAAGGCTCTTCCAAGCACTACCTTTGGAAAAGCAGCTCTCTCGCTGCCCTTTGACCCCTCGTCCCAGCCAGCCAGGAGAGGTCTGGAACCATCGGACCAGCAGTCTGGGTCAGCAACACCTGCGAGCTTCTTAGAAATTTGGAATCTCACCTCCGCCCCAGACCTCCTGAATTAGAACTTCTGGAGGCAGCAGGGCTCCAGCAGTCTGTTCAGTCAGCTTTCTGGGCAATTCTGGAGCAGGCTAAGGTTTGCAAAGCGCTGTTCTAGATTGCCTAATGGAAGCACTGTGGCCTGAGCGAAATCGCCCATGATTTCACTCACACACTCATTCATTCACTAGAGATTATATTGAGTGCCTAAGATCTGCCAGGCACTGGTCTAGGCCCCGGGGATACATCAGTGGATAAAAATCCACACCCTCGTGAGCTTATATTGAATAGCTTAATGTATAGAAACTTAGAGAGAAAGTGCTTAGTGAGCAAAAAGATGGAGCTAACGAGACTAAAGAGGGGAGATACCAAGCGTCTAGGCTATAAGTAAAGTGAAGTAAAGACTTGAGGAAGTGAGAAGAGGCAGCATGCCAGGCAGGTGTTGGTGGGAAAGGAAGCAGTTGGAGCAAAGGCCCTGGGGCAGGAATGTTGAGAACTAGCAGGCTGGGAGGCATAAAAGAGAGATCGTGGAGGTGCAGGTGCAGACTTAGGACTGGCTCTTATCTTCTCTTTGCCTGTGTCTTACTCAGATGCTGGGCTTGTATGCCTGGGGGCTGCCTGGCAGGGATGGAGCCCTGATGTCATAAGGCCACCATGACCCAGAGTGAGACGGGAGCCATTGGAGGACTCAGAGGAGAGGGGCAGAATGACCCAGGTGCACTGAGGTCCTCGGGCTGCAGTGCAGAGACCAGTCTGAAAAGGACAGGCTGAAGCAGGAGGCCACAGCAGTCATTCAGGCAAGAGAAATCAGGGGCTCAGACGTGGGTGGCAGCAGTCAAATGGGCAAGAAGTCATCAGATTCTGGGAGTTTCTTTTCTTTCTTTCTTTTTTTTGATTGTTAACTGTGGTAAGACACCCATAATGTGAAGTTCAGCATCTTACCCATGTTCAAGTGTACAATCCAGTGACATTAAGCACATCTGCTGGGCAGCCCTCACCACCATCCATTCACAGAACCCTTGTCGTCTTGCAAAACTGAAAGTCTGCATCACGTCCTCAAGGTCCATCCCCACGGTGGCAGGTGTCACATGTCCTTCCTTTTCAAAGCTGAATTCCGTCCGTTGCATGGGTCGACCTCATGTCCATCCATCCCTCTGTCGATGGACACAGATTCTGATGTATTTTGTAGAGCCAGACGATTGGGTTGGGGGAGGATGAGGATGGATGGGAGGAGAAAGAGAAGAGCTGAAAATGACACCAGAATTTTGGTCTCAGCGCTGGAAGGATGGCCTTGATATGACCAAGGTGGGGGAGACCTAAGGGGAGTTGCTTTTGGCGGGGGAAGGTGGGAAATTCAGGTCTGGATGGTTCAATGGGGAATGTCCTCTAGCTCCCCTGGGGAAGTGTCTGCGGGCTGTGGGGCCTGGCACTCAGGAGGGAGGTCCTTCCCTGGGGAGACACACGTTCGGGGATGCCAGCATGTATATGGATGTGGTGTGTAAATCCATGAGACTTGGTGGGGGGGGGTCCCGAGGAACAAGTACAAAGAAGAAAGGTCCGAGAACTGAGCCGTGGGACACTATGGTGTTTGGGGTTCTGGAGAAGAAGAAGAATCCGCAAGGGAGCTGTAGACTGAGACCCAGGAAAGGGTGGTGTCCCCAAGGCCAGTTGATGACATCCTGAAGGAGGAAGAAGTAATCAACTCATCTAACGCAGATGGGCCCCTAGCGTCCTGGCTGTGGAGCACTGGGGTTAGCAACGTGGAAGCCCATCGGTGACGTTGGCAGGGACCCTGTGGGGACAATGGCTTGGGGTCAAGTGTGATGGAGTGGAGCAGAGAGGGAATCAGAGGGAAGGGCAGGGAGGCAGCAAGTCACAGCTGGGCAGTGGCCGGAGGAGGCTAAGGGGCAGGGAAAGTTTTGTGTCTTGTTTTATTCTGTTTTGAAACTGCAAGAGGCAGAGAGAGGGAGAGCGGCTGGAACCGTAGCCGTGAGTGGGGACCAGGATCTGCGGCACAGGAAGGGGGACACGGACAGGCCACCCACAGTGACAGGAGGGACAGCAGCGTGGGAGGACGCAGATGTAACAGAGGCGGGAAGGACAGCCGGCAGCTGGGCACTGAGGGTGAGTGTGAGGACGTGTTAGGATTCAGGACAAGAAGAGAAAAGCCTGAAATTGTCACCCAGGTGGGTGGAGACAGAAGCCTCGGGAATTCCTTCCAGCAGCGGTGGGCCTGGGACCCCATGGAGGTTCCTGGCTATGAGTTCCCCAGGACTGGAGTTCCTCCAGGTGAGCGCTGAAGGGAGAGGTGGCAAAGAAGCCGAGTGTGGCCCAAAGGGAGGGGATCGGGGTATGGACCAGGGCTCCCTGCTCCCACACCTGGGAATTATGGGGGACCAGGTTAAGCTGCCTCTCTGTGGTTTGGCACAGGAGACCCCATCTTATACCCATGAGTGTCCAGGGTAGGACACGACCCACACAACAGTTCGGGACTCTCCTGCTCCCTCTGGCTTATGCCAGGCTTGGTGCAAACATCCTGAATTCTGGGGCCTTGACATGTAGCCAAGGGATGCCGTGGGCTGTCCCATCTCCCACAAAGAGCTTGACCCACCGTGGCTGTGCAATTATGTAAGCGGTGCTTGTTGAATGAATAACAAACGCACTCATTTCTGGCCTTAACGTTTTCAGTGTACACCAGGGATTTTCAATCTGTTGTCTCTGTAGCAGTTCTGAATACGAAATTTTAGGTGGAACCCCTACTTGAAGGGATTAAGAATTTGTCTGAATCTCACTAGGTAAACGAGCAGTATTTACAACATGGTCCCCAGTGCCATTCGGCTGTGTCTCAGGATGTCACTGAAAGTCCTCACGAATCATGGCATCATTCCTTTTTGTCGCCCCCAGGGCTGTGAGAGGTAGCTTTCCCTTTTCTCTCTCGCTCTGCAGAGTTAACCCTTTCTTCCAGGTCAGGTCCCAAAGTCACCATCTGAGGAGAAAATACAGTCTAATAAAAAAATTACCTTTGGAAGTGGTTGAACGTGCCTAATAAGTACAAAATTCCTGTTTTTCTCACACAAACCTCAGTCCTGACACTGCTTGGTAATGTGTCATATACAATGGCATCCTTTTATGGAAAAAAGCACTTATGGTGTTTTTGATAGAATCAAAGGACAAAAAGTCAGGGTTTACTTAAATACTTAAATCAGCATATTTACAAGGCAAAATGCTCACCTGTCCTGCCGAAGTCAACATTTCTCTCTCCCCGGCCTCGGTTCACATTTTGGCATGAGGTACGTAGCCCTCCCTAGCAGCGGGGACAGGATCCACTCCCCTCAGTTGTTGGCTCATTCAGGGGAAAGGAGCAGGTGGGGGGGGGTTTGGAAATGGACACTGAGCCCCGGGTCACTGGATGGAAACCCTTTAGGTCCCGTGAATCCAAAGCAATTGCTTCATCTGGAATTCGGGAGCCACAGACCGAGAATTTAGAAAAGAGACTGTCAAACTAAAATATTAACCAATACTGCAAATGGGGTGCAGAGTCCCTGCCCTCCCCCAGGCCCCCTAGAGTGCAGGTGCTCTTTTCACACTGGCCTAAAGCAGAGGTTCCCAAGTGCCTGACCGCAGACCCCGGCAGGACGGCGACTGACTGTCAGGGTCTCAAAGTCCACATGGAAAAGCAGCTCTCGCTGCAGAGTAAACACCTTGCCTCCTGCGTAGACAGATGGCTGTTGTTTGAAACTGTATACACATAGATACTGTTGTGATAAATTGGCCACAGATTTATCCCAAAGCCTTGCGGACTTCACTGTAACTTTCCGTGGGTTTTGTACCTTCTCAGTCAGCATATCCCAGCTATGCACCTGCTCTGGGCAAATGAGGCCAGCACCTTCCAAACCCGGGAAGCCCTGGTCTGAAAGCTGCAAAAAAAAAGTGAGTTCTCCCAAGGCTTCCTCTGCTCTCCTCTCCCATCAGAAAGTCAAAGCCCTTGGTTTTTTTAGATTCTGAATTTTCAGAACAGAGTTTGTCAGACCGGAGAGCAGATGGAGGCAGGGCGATGTGGCAAGCTTGCTATCCAGGCTGGGAAATGCCGATTTCCATTGTCTCCCATGCCGAGGATGCAGGAAGGGTGGGAGAGAGTCCCTCTAGGTCTTGCTATGTCCCCACACTCAGAAAAGCCTTGCAGTGGTGGGTGTATAACCCTCTTTCTTCAACCTTTAGAATCTCAGCTTTGGCTGGTTCTGTCCTTCCTGCTCTTACTCCCAGTCCTATTTCTATAAGCAGATCCTTTGCTTCTGGAAAGGTAGCATCTGGGCCGGGAATGGGAACTGGCAAGTGACTGGCAAGGGGCATCTGACGTGGGCAGCGTGTCGGCACCCGAGGAACAGAAAGATACCTATTTCTGTAGACGAATCAGGAACAAGACTGTGAAGGGGATTTTGAGGAACTGTTGCACCAAACAACATTTTTGCAAACTTTACTTTGAAATTTATATTTAAACCTAAAATTGCCCTAAAAAAGTCCATTAATTTAAAAAAAATGAAAATTTTAAAAATTGCAAAAAACTGGTATCAAGAGAATAATTTCTTTTATTTTCCCCTTGGCTGCTAAATCCTAATGCAGGAATGTACTAGAAAGTACTGGAAGAATCGTAGGTATCAGTCAAATTTGCCTTCAAGCGGCTTCCCGTGATTGAAACAGTTGTATGGAAGAGGATTTTGTCATACTCCATGGATGCAGAGAAAGCGCACTGGAGCGTCGATCAGGAGACCGACCCTGAACCAGGCTCGTCTCACCTTGTGAGATCTTGCTCAGGTCAATGAACCACCCAGAGCCTGGGCAGGGACAGGAGACTGGTTTAGAGTCATCGGGGACATTTCCAGTGTTCCTTATGAAGATTCCATTCTTGGGCAAGTAAACACACAGAGCCATGGGGTTTTGGAGTCCCTTGGGCAGTGCACCCCAGAATTTTATGTGGAGCAAGAGAACTTTATTTTTTTAAAATATTTTATTTATTTATTTGACAGAGACAGTGAGAGAATGAGCACAAGCAGGGGGAGTGGGAGAGGGAGAAGCAGGCTTCCTACTGAGCAGGGAACCCTACGTGAGGCTCGATCCCAGGACCCTGAGATCATGGCTTGAGCCAAAGGCAGATGTTTAACGACTGAGCTACCTAGGTGACCCCTCCTTGGGTTTATCCAGATGGTCATCTTCTACTTTTTCTGTGCACGATATTGGATTTCCATTTACTCTGTGAGGTTGGCAAAGATCTTTCTTTTAAGTGAAATGTATTTAAGTGAACAAGTGAGTTGGTTTATAGGAAAAAAAAATGTTAATATTAATGCTACAAGTGGAACCTAGACGTGGCAAAAAAAAAAAAAATTGGGCATGTGCCCACAAACACAGGTGTATGTGAGGTTTGGAGATTTTTGTTTACGTATTTAGGGGATTAAGATTTTTTTGTTTATTATTAGTTACTTGTTTGTTTCCTTATTTAGGGCTTGAGAATACCCATTGTCCTGTCTCTGAATCGCAGGGAAGCTTTGAAAGGATTGGGTTTCTCCCACCTGTGAATGTCAAAGTCACTTGAGTTCGGAGGGTCTCTCTGGCTCAATCCCTTCAGTTGCCGCATCTGGCCACTAGATGGGGCTTCTCCCTTGGTGTCTGGTTAATGGATGCTTTCTCGCTCTGAAAGGCCCTTTTCCGAGCTTAATCCAACCCTTCTGGATTAATAGAGTCCACACATGTTCCCTACCATTCAGGCCTCACGTCTACTGTCCCCTCCTTGGGGAGCCCTCCCGCTCCCCTCCCCCTGAGCCTGTGTTATCACCGACATTGTGCTTGAACCTGAGTTTTAGGTATGTGCTAAGTGGTTCTGCGGTGTTTCCTCCCTGGACCTGCCCACTGGAAGGTGAATTCCTCGAGGGCAGGGGCTCAGGCCAGCACAGCCCCTGGCATGCAGTAGGCATTCGGCGCATATGGTGTAACGGCTGAGCTAGGGGCCCTCCCGCGGAACTCAGCCAAGGTGGCAGGCGACCATGAAGGATGACTGGTGTTAGGAGTCAGGCGAACTTGATTTCAAACTTGATTTCAGGCTCAGGGGTGCCTGGGTGGCTCAGTGGGTCAAATGTCAGGCTCTTCGCCTGCGGGTGGGTAGTTCGGGGCAAGTAATTTGGATTCTCCAAGGTTCCACCTTCCTGCGTGTGCAGTGGGGGAAGAATGGGTCATGTTCACTGGGTCATTCTGAGGGCTGAGTGGGAGGTCATTTCCATCAAGTGGCTGACCCGGCACCCGGCACAAGGTGAGAAATGCTCAGGTCTGAGGGTAGACCTTCTGCCCGTCCTGGGCAGAAGTTTTGACTTGACTTTCTGTTTTTTCACGGAAAGTGATTCTGTAAAATACTTCTCCCCACCCTTCCAAAAATACCAGCTGATGCGCACCTCATAACCTGGACCCTCATCCCAACCCTAACCTACATCCCTTATGCCCCTCCAGCCTCCTGCTTGTCGTCTTGGGCTTCTCTCAGCTTCTGAAACTCACCTCAGAGCCTTTCCACCTGCTGGTCCCCCAGACTGAAAATATCTGCCTGATGCCTTTCCCTGGGGGAACTCTCACTCATTCATCAGGGCTGGATTTAAACACCACCTCCTCCAGGAAGCCCTCCCTGATCACACACTCCACTGGGTCAGCCACCCCGCTAAGGCTCTGCTGTTCCAACTTGCATTTACTTCCCCAATGTCTAGCTTTCCCATTATTTGTTGACTTATAACTTGTTCGTGGACAATATCTGAAAGTTGGAGTGGTTTGGTTTTCGACTACAGGTAGAGAATCTGTCCTCACAGCCTCAAAGCAGCGGGGCTGACAGGCTCTGCCTGGAATATGCCAGATCCTGCAGGAGCCTGCATCTGTGCACTGGGCCTGGGTGAGGAGCTCTTGCTTCCCTAAATGGCCCCCAGGTGAATTACGGATGTGCCTCTATTAAGGCAAGAAACTTATTTGAAAATTACGGTCTGTGAATTCGTAGAACGGGATCTCTGCGGCTGAGAGATTCATTCCCAAGGACAGAAAGGCAGCGGGAAGTGGGCAGTGCGTTCCCAGATTCGAGGTTGGGAGCCGAAACATGTGGAACCCTGCCGCACTCACCCCTACTCCCAGCCTCCCGTCCCCCTGCCTCAGAGGCGTGGGCTCCAGCCCTGCTGTCCCGGGCTGCCCTCTCCCTGCCCCTCCCTCTGCCTCCGCCCTTCCCTGCCCTCTTCCCCAGAGTCCATCCACGGTGAAAGATTTTGGAGGTAATTACTAGATTCTGCACATATTTTTTTTTTCTTCTTGATGAGAGATAGTGGGATTTCAGAGCAATCTGCCATGTCCTCTTGGCCAAAGAAGTGTCTCTGTTACATGTTTGCAGCTTATCAGCCTCCTGGTTGCAGTGTCCTCCCAGCGGGACATACCTGTTCTGCCTTTGGAAGCTTGGAGTTTGGAGTGTAGTGCCTCCGTGTGTGTGTGTGTGTGTGTGTGTGTGTTTTGCAGGGTTGTTGTTTTTTTTTCCCCCTGAAAAAAAAAAAATTCTGTTTGTCCAGGTAAATGTGTTTCACCCGTGTTGGACTTTTGGTGCTTCTTCTTTTAAAGAAACTAATTTTATTTGTCTTTGTACTGCTTTCCCAAAGGACGTCTCCTTCTCTCATCAAGAATGTGTGCTGAGGGTCGCAACGGAGAAGAGCTCTGGGAATGGCTTCCCTTTCTATCGTGGTGTCTTCTCTGCTCCAGGGCACACCAGCAGACAGACTGGATGGTGTCTTCTCCTCTCCCCAGGCTCCCCAGTGATATACCCTGTGAGTCTGAGCCCCAAGCCTCTCTTTGCCTCTTTGAGGACACTAGGAATCCATGGCAGGAGACTTCTGTGCTCGGATGCCCGATGCTGTCCCTTTCTCGTCCCACAGCACGTCTGTCCACCAACCTTTCAGACTCTGCCCACATCCTCTGTCCTCTCTGGGACCCCCTACCCCACCCCTGGGCCACCCATGGCCTCTCCTTAGTCTCTGCCTCCAGGCCCAGCCCATGGAGTCAGAGCATCTGTTGACCGCTTTGCTGAGTTCTGGACACCAGCCTCGTTTCTGGAGTCTTCCTCCCCCTTAATTCCTCATTTTCCTCGTTCTGAAGCCTGGCGCCCCCTCGGCCCCTTCTCCATCACCATCCCGAGTTCCCAGAGCCCAGCCCTTACCTGAACACACATCCTAGTTCTTCAGAACGTACTGATTAAACAAACTGTTGCTCCCTAGGTTGGTCTACGATGAAAGTGGCTCTTGCGTTAGACACAAGATCCTTCAAGAAGTAGGACAACCATAGCTAACATGTATTGTACCTTACTCTGTGCCAGATCCTGGTGGAGAGTCCTGTTCAGGTGTCTTCATTAATCCCCATGACAACCCGCTGAGTGATTCCTGATTCCTCCTGTGTGAGGAGGGGAGGGCAGAGTGGAACCTGGAAATAAACACAAGCCATCCGACTTCAGAGCTTCCAGAATTAACTGAGATGTTGTGCCCTGTCCTGAGAGCTGATCTCGAGGCTATTTCCAGCAGGTTCTCAAATTCGCAATTGGCTGGGTCTGCTTTGAGATCCCTACGCGAAGTTTGTGTGGGGAGTGTCTTCTGTTGTGACTGGACAAAGCGGGGGGCTGGGCTTCATCCTCAGGGTCAGCGGTGGGAAGAGGAGTCTGCAAGACCCACCCCTCCATCTTCAGGGAGGCACCCCTCCATCCCTGCCAAACCCAGCCAGTCGGCTCCTTCTGGACCAGCGGACAGCCTCCCTCCGGCTCCTCCTCGACCCCTGAGCTGTGGCCTGGGAGGGTCTTGTCTAAAGTGAGTCTGGGGGGTGCCTGGGTGGCTCAGTGGGTTAAGCTTCTGCCTTCGGCTCAGGTCATGATCTCAGTGTCCTGGGATTGAGCCCCACATGGGGCTCTCTGCTCAGCAGGGAGCCTGCTTCCTCCTCTCTCTCTGCCTGCCTCTCTGCCTGCTTGTGATCTCTCTCTCTCTGTCAAATAAATAAAAAATAAATAAATAAAAATTAAAAAAAATTTTTTTAAATTAAAAAAAAAAAGTGAGTCTGGCCTGCCTTACCCCATAGCTTCCAAAATGAAGTTCAAAATCCTTAGTCTGGAGTTCAGGTGCTAAGTCTCTGGCCCCAACCTATGTCTCCAGGCTCTGGCTCCGGCTCCAGGCTCCAGCGTCAGCGAACTCACCATTTGCAAACACGCCAAGCTCCCCTACACGTGTGCAACAGGACATAGAACGCCCCCCTTCTCATTCACCCTTCACCTTCACCAAAAGTCCCATTAGCCCTCTTGGTCATTGCCTCCTTTCATTCACTGTGACCTTCTAAACTGACCCCTCACGGTGGCACTTGGCAGGTAGTGATGCAACAATGTTAATTCCCAATGGCGAATATTGCCTTGGGCCGTGTAGGGCAATGTCCGCCTTTGCAGGAAATACACACTAAGAATTCAAGGTGATGGACCATCAAGCCAGCAACTTACTGGTCTCGGGCCACGGTTCCAACAGAGCTGCTGTTCATCAACCCACATGTCTACCCTCCCCCGGAGACGGGGCACAAGCGCAGAGCAGGGCACGTGCAGCTCCAGAACAGGATGACGAACAAGATTACAGAAACCTCACTTCATAGAGGGAGCTACTAGCTACTTCTTTTGCCCTGGAAGCACCAGAAATCATGCCTGGAACCCCAAGGGTGCCACTTAAATGAAAGTTTGGGAACCGCTAGCTTAGAAATTTTTGTTGTTGTTGTTGTTGTTCCGGATTTACAAGTTTCTATAAATTTCAGATTGTTTCAAAATAAAATGTGAAGCACTGAGGTCTTGGTGGAGGCTCTTTGTGGACAGAAGTCTCTCCTGCCTCCCAGGGCAGCCACACACTGTCAAGCTTTGCAGAAAGCTGCCGAAAACCAGGACCGCGGCACATGGGGGTTGACGAGCCTCAGAAACCGCGGTCACCAGCCACATGGTGACAGGCTCTTCTGCATTTCTGCAGGCAGGTGTGCGTTATTCCGAAGAAAATGCATGTGAGGCAACGTCAAAACCGTGAAGGGACTCAGCTTGTTCCATTCTATACCAAGGACATCCATTAAAGAGGAAAATAATAAATTGGCCAGAAGAGGGCAGAGTTGTTAGCTTTTTTTTTTTTTTTTTTTTCCCCTTATAAAGCTGCAGAAACATTCAAAATTTGGGGAAAAAACCCACACTTCTTTACGTGTGCAAATTCTCTGTTGAACAGCTAAGTGCATAATTTGGTAAAGGGAGGAAGTACATGTAAGATACTGACTTTGGACTCCAAAAACTAATCTTCTGGTGCAGGCTGGTAAAGACCCACTTAAGGACCGCTGGCTTGGAAAAGCACCTGAGGTTACAGATTTATGCCATTTTCTCAACGTGCAAACAGACAGATGTGCAATGCCGACGTTGAGGAAAGTGGTGGTGTCCAGCATTTGGTGCTGGAGCTTTGAATCCGTTTGGGAAATCACATTTAAAAGAGACACTGCCATCTAGAGGGTCTACAGAGGGCAGTGACCAGGAAGACAGAATGTCCCAGGATCCCAGCTCTTCCAGATTGGGACATAGTTCACCGGCAGAAGAGGTGACCAATCAGTGGGGACTTAGAACTGCTCTCAGCTGTGAAACTGCAAAGCATGGTTTCTTTGCTGTGGTTCCTGCGGACAGAGCACAGCCAAGAGGTCCAAGGGGCTGGAGGCAGAGATTCCCTGTGCGGGAAAGAGCATCACTGCTGGGGCTGGCCAGCCCTGGAGCCAGTCTGCCGGGGAGAGTCAACACCATGCCGGGGGCATCACCTGAGATGACTGCATGGAGCAGGGGGTGGGGCATCTGCCTGGGGTGTGAAATGGGTGCAGAAGTGAGCTCCCTTCACTGAAAGGGGGTGGGCATGGTAGCTCTTCCAGCATGAAGGTGCGTGATTGGCCCAGCTCAAGTCCCTTGCCCGCTCCTTGGCCAAAAGGGGAGTGGGTCCCTTGAGCAGAGGAAGGCATGAGATGCCCTCCACGACGAGTTCTTGCAGCTGTCTGTGAATCCTGTCAGCTAGCCTCACCTGGAGCAGCCCTGGGAGATTTTATCAGCAGTTACATAATCAGCGATGTCCTGTTGCAGGTGTCTTGGGAAACAGACCACGAGAAAGAGCTGGCGAGGTGGCAGTTGTCCTCCATCTGGCGCGGGACTGGGTAGAGGAGCAGCCCAGCTGCCACGCAGCCTCGCCCCCAGGAAGTGCTGGAAGCAGACCAGCTGAGTCGGCCCCGGGGGGAGCCAGTCCCAAATGGAGCGGCCGTTGGAGGTCATCAGCCGAGGCCACAAGCTGAGGGTCTGCCACAGTCCTGCTGGTTGCAGGGATGACAAGTCCTTCCCCAAAGGTGGATCTGAGCCTAATAGCTGTCACTGTCATCATCAGCAGCAACAGCATCTGCTCACCTGTGAGCTCCTCGAGAACAAAGGGACAAGATCCCTTTGACCCCGCTGTCTTCATCCCCAGGTCCAATGCAGAGCGTGGCTCTTGGGAAGGCACTCAATGGCCATGGGATCACCTTCTCTATATAGCCTTTGTATCACATGTGATGCTTATAACATGGAATGTAGAGGCAGGTGTCAGTGCTTTCAGTGAAAGTTCTGAGAGGTAAAGCCCTCTGTCTGACTGAGGACCAGGCTGCCACTGTGAGGACCAGCCCCGAGGGCTGCTGTGCACCTGTTCCCTCCCTCGCTGCAGCCACCTTCCCTGGGCAAGTTGGCTTGATGACTGGCGCTGGGCTTGGGCCCCACTCTTTGAGCCTCTGGCCTCCCCGCCATGACCTGGTGTCCTCACGCCAACTTGCCAGGAAGGCAGCCTCTGCCTGGGCCCCAGCTGTCCCCCTCTGCTCTCCTGCAAGGGACCCTGGCTCAAGCCTTGTCCTGGGGCTGACCCGATGCAATGGACGGGCCGTGAGCAGGGCCACCTGCAGCTCCCTTGGAACAGAGCCAACTCAAAAGCCATGGTGCTGCAGGCAGGTGCTCTGATGGGAGGCATCCGTAAAGTGGTGGAGGAGGAGGTTGGGGAGATATCGGTCAGAGGAACGGTGGAGCAGCAAGGGCAAGGGCGAAGGTTCCGGGGTTGGTCAATCCTGGGCTCTCATATCTACAAGCCAGTGGCCATTAGGTAAGTGACATGACCTCTCTCGGACTCAGTTTGCAAATCTGTCTGATGGGAGTCCCTTCGTTAGACTGTTCTGAGGATTAAGTGGTTCTCCACGTGTAAAGAGCACAGAGCAGGTGCTGAGGAAATCCTCTTCCCACCCCTCTCTTCTTTCCCAAGGAAACAAAGAGGCTCTGGAAGCTCGTGGGGGCGGGGCCTCTTTCCTCCGCACATTCTTGGAGAGGGGGAAGGAGGAAGAGCCAGAGGAGCAGGAGTAGCGACAGCCCTGTGTTTAGGGGGGCCCAGAAACGCACGGAAAGCTCCAAATCGAGCTACTGTATGGGGATAATTATGGCTGCTATTTCTGTGCATTGGCTTAATAATGTTAATTTGGTGACAGTCTGATATTATAACACCCTCTCCCACACAGAAGTGGCTTTAGCTCCCTGTTCTCCAGAATCCATTAGCATTTTTCCGGTTGGGTTTGGGGCTTGGGAGCTGATGACTCATAGTGGGAGGGGCCTCCAGGAAAGTCCCTTCTCCACGTGGGGGCAGGAGCTCCTGGCAGTGTCATCCTGTGACAGATAAACCACCCACCCTCCCTGGAAATGGCCTTGCAGCCTTGCCCTGGGTCTCTCTGAAAGCTGACAAGGAAGTGGTCACTCTTGAGCCATTTAGTCAGGTCAGACTTCTTAAGGTTTTTAAAAAATTGGACGCTTGGGTGGCTCAGATGGTTAGGTGTCTGCCTTCTGCTTAGGTCATGATCCCAGGATCCTGGGATTGAGCCCCTGGTGCCTGGTGGGTAGGGACTAGGCATGTAGGGTGGTAAGTTTCCTACAATGTACACAACAAATCTTACCCAGGCCAAATTGTCAATGATGTTGAGGTTGAAGAATGCTGGGCTGTTTCAGTGGGGATGGGGATTTGGGGCATTCGTGTTTGCCCGTGGGACTATAAAGTGGGGCTTCCATTCTGAAAAGCAAGAAGGCAGGATTTGGTCAAATTAAGTGCCCACATATCCTGGGATGCATACATTCTGCTCTTGGTATTCCAAGAAAATGATCACAGCGGTCTGTAAGGAGAGACGAGGGCCATATCTTAGCACTGCTGTTTGAGTGGTGGGAAGTTGGAGGCAACATGACCCAAATGAAGACTGGAGGAATTGGGGTCAAATCTGGGTGACAAGCTCTCCAGAACTCTAGGAGCTTTTTAATCTCATTTTCTCAGTGTCTGTCACTGGGATGGTCCCTGGGAGCTAGGCAAAAGGCAGTGATGAGAAGCAAGGGAGTGCATGTTCATGGAGAAAAACAGAAGCATCATAAAAGCAGTGTTAATGGAAAAGCGAGAAAGAGAACAACATACGTAATGCAGAACCATTTATTCAAGTTCAAGTTAACATGCCAAAATCAACAATACACATGAAAGGAGCACATATAAACAAAAAGATATAAAACACATTTGAGTGCTTGCTCCTGGGATGAGAGAAGAAAGGGGAAAAATGCATGCATGAGTGGAAAACCAAGAGCCAAGCCTTTGTCGGTCAGTGACGGCCATGTACCATGAACCGGAAAGTGTGTTTAACTCAACTCTGCTCTAGGGTTTGGAATAAATACAAAAAAATGAAATCATGTAGGACAAACTGCCTAGGATAGAAGCTGGCATATAGTAGTTACTAAATAAATGGTAACAATAGCTGAAATAACATATTAGTACTAATTTAATTATTAATAGGCTAACAGGGTAAATTATTAAGAATGCTTTGATCATCTCCTCATCTCTTTTTTTCTCCCCCAATCCTGATAAGAGAATCCACCCCTGTTTCTGAGGACCCGCTGAGGGAGAATAGAGCATCTTTTCAAGGGGATAGGTTGGAAGGAAGTCCTTGGAAGATGGTCAGGGAGAACGCCAACCCTGGGGACAGTCCCCGTCCTGGGAAGGAAATGAGCCAGGAAGTGTAATAGGTGGGATCCTAGAGTGACTGGGACCAGAGACCCTCAGAGGGCCCAAGATGGGTGGTGGAGTGCTGTTTCTGAGGACACTGGACACCGGGTGTGGATGTCCAACTATCCGATAGCCTCCATCATGCCCTTCCCCTTGGATTCCTGGGAAACCCTGGGAGACATGGAATTTCCCACCATCCAGTTGAATGGGGGCTCAAAGTCAGACTTAATGTGATTGAGAAAAGCAAGGGGATCTTTGTCACATTTAAGCGTGTTGAAGTAAAATTCATTTGTGCTACACTTTTTTCTTTGCACCTCACGTAGCCAGCAGCATGGGAGCGCACACATATGGTGTTTCAGGAAACATTTTGTTGAGCAAACGGAAATATTCCCTCCTCCTCTCCAGCTGGTGGACTTTAGACTGTCAAGGTCTCCCTTCCCATGCACTTACACTGGCTTTATGTTTCATAGTGTCCTGGGATTCAGCCTAGAAAAGGGGACCTGGAGGCTGGAGTCCACCCAAAACTCCGGTCCAGGATCTGAGCCTGACTCCCCAGCCCTTTGTGGATCTGGTTGTTGGATGTGCCAGATGACCCTGGTCATATTCTCAAGAGTCAGAACAAGCATGCACTGTGAGCCCTCCTCCAGGAGCTGGCAAGCAGGGAGAGTGCAGTGAGAAGTTAGGATGCAGGAGAATCTGGAATTGTGCAACCATTTCCAACATGGGTCATGTGAAATAACAGAAAAATCCACATGTTGGTCCCTGCTCTGGTTCCTAGCACAGAGCTCCTAAATCCTTTGGAATTTCAGTGGTGATGGAAGAGTCTTTTGTTCTCAGGAGGCAACCCTGGGAGGGCTCCTAGATAGCTTCAAGTGGTGGGCTGGTCACCAGAAAGACCGAGGTATGATTAGAAGTCTGGAACTCTCAGCCCTATCTGGGCTAATGATTGATCATGCCTACATGATGAAGACTCCATAAAAATCCCTAAGTAAGAGATTTGGAAAGCATCCGTGTTGGTGAACACATGCATGTGCCCAGAGGGGGGTCATACTCCTGTTCCCCAGGAATAGAGAAGCTCCTGCCTTCAGGACACTTGCAGACCTCGCCCCATGTACCTCTTCATCCAGCTCTTCTGTATCCTCATCATAACCTTTATTGTATAATAAACTGGTAAGTGTGTTTCCCTGAGTTCTGTGAGCTGCCCTAGCAAGTGATTGGACTCAAGGAGGGAAGTCATAAGAACCTCCAATTTGAGCTGAGTTGGACAGACGCTGCAGGTAACCCGGAGACCTTCTTCCCTTGGTTGGCACCAGAAGTGGGGGGCGTTCTCATGGTATTAAGCCTTTAACCTGTGGGGCTGCGCTAACTCTGGTGAGTTTCAGAGTTGAACTGAACTGTAGGACACCCAGCGTGGTGTGAGGAAGAATTGCCTGGTGTGGGGAAACCACACACCTCTGGTGTCATCAGTGTTGTGAGGGTAAAGGAAGAAGCAGTGAGTTTTTCCTGCATGGGTGAGAATCATGAGTAGAGATGGGATTAGCAAACAGAGAGCTTTCAGGAGAACGACACCTCACCATTCTTTCCCACTTACTGAGACTCTTTCTTCTCATCCATCTTTGAATGGGACACTGGACTTTTCTCTGATTAAGGAGGTGGGTGCTGCAGCCATGCCGGGCATTTAAACTGCAGATACAGACCATTTGAAACATCACTTGCAGAGCATGGCCCTTATTATGATCTTATGGTTGTGAGCCAGCCCCTGACCCTCTATAAGGCCCAGTGTTCTTCCACGTACAAGATCCAGAGGGCTAAGTGAAGTAAGGTTCTCAAAAACCCCTAGGACATGCGGGGCACTCCAGATGCTTCACTGTTGATGGTGATGTCTGGTGATGACCTCAGCAGAAGTCATACTGTCTTGGAACGCTATTCACAAGAAACACACTGTGTTGTAATTCAAGATGGTGAATCCACTTTCTCCAAACCTGTGATAGACCTTGTAGGACCCCATCCAGCCTTGATCATCTAGGGCACCGAGACCAGCTTTGGATTTAGTATGGGGTACTCACCTGGAGCTTCTTGTGGGCTTCCTTTCACTTAGTCTCTTTGTCATGTTGTTAAGAAAAATCATCTGAGGAGGACTTTACATTTTAAATACATAGTTGTTGTCTTTTTAAAAACAGACTCCGTGGTATTTTCCCACAGATTCCATTGTATCTGGTATGGGTGGAGGAGGAGGTGGATGTGTGGGTGTGGGCGGGTTTAATATAACAATTGACCTAAGTCCGCTCTGCTGAGGAGACTGTGATACATGATCTCTTCATTGCCTGATCAGAAACCTCCAAAACCCTCAGGCCTTGTTCTTTTCATGATTGCTCAGTGTAAAATGAATTATTCCAAAGCCAGTGATGAAGATTGGTTTAAACTCTGCATTGGAGCCCTGAGACTGTAAGGTCATTTCTGAACATCTATCAGGCATACTCAGGGCCAGAAGCCCATCCCTTGGCCCTGAGAGTGGGGCAGAGAGCACACTGGCTCCAGAATGCTGAGTGCTGTTGTGCTTTTTCTCAAGGGCAGGCCCTTCCTGCATCCCAATGAATACCAGTCAACGGAGAAAGGGCCCAGGAGCAGAGAGGCTGGGCATGAGCCCGTGGATTTGACATCTTGCCCACAGTACAGCCTTATTTAAAGAGGCAGGGCCTCTTGGTTTGGGAGGGAACAAGGATGATGCCTGGGCCCTGCTTGGTTGCCCACACAGGACCATCTCCTCTTCTTTTCCTGTATTTTGTTTGGGAAGCAGTATTCCCCGACCAGACTCAAGAGAAGGGCTTTATCCTCAGTTTAAAGGGCAAATCCTGGTAGATCCAGCCGGTGGTTATCAACCCTGCTTTCACTCTAGAACTACCTAGGGAGTTTTAATAAGTTCATGTGGCTGGAAGTCAGTCCCGAGAGCCCGAAGCATGGCACAGTCTTGACATCACCTGGAAACGGTCAGAGAAACAGAGTCTCAGTGCCCAGCTCAGAACAAAATCAGAATCTCTGTACTGGGAGAACGACAGTCAGAGACAATCGTGGTGTCACAGATTGTGTTTTCCAAAGATGGTTGCCCCAACAGATCTCTTGCTCATGACCCTATCTTCAATGGGACTTTGACACTCCTCCCATCTCAGACTGGCAGGATCTATGTTCTTTGCCCTTACATGGTCTGGTGATTATGATGGAAGTGACACCAGGTGACAGCTGAGGCTACTTCAAAGAAAGGCAAGACTGCCTGTGTCTTGGGATGTTCAATCTTAGCACCCAGCTCTCCTGCTTAGTCTAAGGAAGACATGGTGTCGTGAAGAAGCTGTATGTAGGTGTCCAGCCAATGGCTTGGCTGAGGTCCCAAGTGAATATGATTGTCAGACAAGTGAACAAAGAAGCCTTGGAGGTGATAGTCACAGACTCCAACCCCTGGGAGATCCTGAGTAAGGACCATCTCGTTGAGCCCACTCAAACCCCCAAATTATCGGATATCAACAATGTGATTGTAACTAAGATATTGAGGTTTGGGTGAATTTGTGATGTATCAACAGATGACTGGAGCATGTGGTCACCCCTTCCCCTTGCCAGGTGGTGGTTCAGGAATGGGCATGTGATCCCAGAGGTAGGTTCTTAGGGGTCTTTTTTCCTAAGAAAGCCACAGAAGAAGAGATAATCCTTCCCTTCCTTCTGATATTGTTGCATCTTGATATGACCCTTGGGAGAGTTGCCACCATCTTGATACTGACCTGAGGATAAAGTCAACCCCGAGGACAGCAAAACCAAGAGATGGAAAGAACTTGGGTTCTTGATGGCATCATTGAGCCCTGAATTAGCCAGTCCTTGAACCCGCACCCACTCCAGTCCTTCCCTTATATGAAGATAAGAAATACTTCCATTGTTTAAAGAAGTTTGAATCTGATTGTTACTTGTTGTAGAAATGTCTTATTTGTTGTGCTGCATAAGCCAGAATCCAATCTCCACCAGCTTTGAAAAGGGAGGATCTCAAGGCCAAACTCAGTGAGCAAGGGGGGTTTTCAGATATGCTTCCTCAAACTGCTTCTTGCTGGTGAGGAGAGAGCAAGAGAAGTGGGAAGAAAGCCCTAGCCCTAGGCTAAGTGCATGGTGAGGGACTGGAGGGGGGCAGGGCTGGGGTGACATGACAATCAGCTCAGCTTGGAGCCATAGAGATGTTGACTCTGAACCAGGGCTCAGCCCTGAGCCAGCACATCTGCTCTGTTGGGCATCACCAGGATTCCCATCTAAGTTCTCACTCAGATTCACTCCTTCCCAGAGAAGAGAGACTGAGAGGGCTGCCAGTCTTGTGGGTGGAAAAACTGAGGCCCAAAATGTGCCACTGGCTTGCCCAGAGGGAGTAGCTGGAGGCTCAAAGTTTAGCTTCGAGATCCTTCTTCTGACATTTGGAGGGATGGCTTGGGACTCAACAAAGGAAGCTACATGCCCTATCCCTGAACCCTCAGCCCACTGGGGTAACCAGCTGCCACCTCATCTGCTAATCAAGGCCACAGCTGAACTTCTGACACCATTTCTTGGATGATATTTTCCAGGGAACTGTCAGTTCCCTCCCCTCACCCAACTCCCACCTGGAAACTTTCATCTCCTGATAGACACAATTACATTTTGGATCTCTTTCAGTTGGGAAGGGTCTTTCTTGCTTTTCCTTTTGCATGAAAGTGGTGCCCCTTGACCTTGAACCTGCTCTTGAACCCCTGGAGTTGGCTCAATAGGGCCTCACCTCCCATAGTGCTGTCCATGGGGAGCAGGCATTGGATTGAAAAGGTCCCCTGCCTCTTGTCCCCTATGGCTAAGAGGAATGAAGGGAGCAGCCAACTACTGTCTTTGAAACCTCCGTCCCCTACTCCTGCTACTATGGGTCCTGCCATGTGTACTCCATTACACTCAATCTTGTTCTTTTGGGGTCCCCCAAATTCTGCATTCTTTGGGGTGTCATCTAGGTGTCCCTAGCAGAAGGCAGAGGCCGGGGGAGGGGGGTCCATCATTTGAGCTCGGTTGGGTTTTGCCTATAAAAGTTAGTCTTTTGGAGCACCTGGGCGACTCAGTCATTAAGCGTCTGCCTTTGGCTCAGATCATAATCCCAGGGTCCTGGGATCAAGTTCCACATCTGGCTCCCTGCTCAGCGGGGAGCAGTATCTCCCTGCTTGTGTTCCCTCTCCCACTCTCCCTGCTTGTGTTCCCTCTCTTCCTGTCTCTCTCTCTCTCTCTGTCAAATAAATAAATAAATAAAATCTTTAAAAAATTTTTAAAAATCTTAGTCTTTTGAGCTGGAGACAGAGCCTGCAGACAGAGCCTGAAATGATCTTACACCCCCCCATTATATGAATGAAAAACACACATTCCCATGCTGCTGACCACGCACAGAAGGTGGAACAGTGCCCAGCAGGGGACTCAGTCCCACTGTCTCCCAGGAACCCGCAGAGCCGAGGGCTCGGTGTGTGCAGATACCCAAGGACACGCTCCCTCGGCAGAAAACTTTCGCTCAGAAGTGGACAGCAAGATTAAACTTCAGTACACAGGAGAAAGTCGAGGCAGGTCCTGGGAGGGT
Organism: Lutra lutra; assembly: GCF_902655055.1. Classification (NCBI taxonomy): domain Eukaryota; kingdom Metazoa; phylum Chordata; class Mammalia; order Carnivora; family Mustelidae; genus Lutra; species Lutra lutra. Next base: position 13,156,105 of record NC_062293.1, on the reverse strand, counting down.
GAGAGCTGTCCAAGGTCCTAGAACAGAGGTCTAGGATTCCAGCGCTGTTGTAGGTGGGAATCCAGAGACTAGAGTTCTGCACCTGTCCTAGGTCCTGAGGGGCTGTGGCCGAGCTACGGCTCACTACCCTCCCCCACATGTGGGAAGTGTCAAGTCTGCCCACAGCAGCCATGGAGCCTTGCTGTCACGGCCGAGCTCACACCTGTGGTGCCCGCTGGGTCCTGGCATGTGTGGCACATTTGGTGGAATCCTTTTACCCGGACCCACTCAGAAGCTGGAGCATTTGTGTTCCAGAGGCTAATCAACCTCTCCTGGGCTGTATTTGCATGCAGGCACGTATTCACAGAGTGTGGGATACCGGTCAAGACTGGGGGGACTGCCAACCAGCTCCGTGCCCTCGTCAGGAAGATGGGCTCAGCTGGAGGGGCCACCTGCCAAGGAAAAGAGCCTGGGGCCTGGCTGGGCTGACTCCCTCCACCCCCACACTCCCCCTACCTGCCCTGCAGTTCTTAAGATGGAATGCCATTTCCCCTGCTTTCCTCTGCCCTTTATCCACTTGTGGTGGTGAATTCACTGTGTCAGCTCAGCTGGGCCATGGGGCCCAGATATTATTCTGGCAGTTTCTGTGGAGGTGGGCTTTGGATGAGATTGACATTTCAATCAGTGGACTCTGAGTAAAGCAGATCACTCTTTAGAACATGCTGGGCCTCGTCCAATCGGTTGAAGTCCTAAATAGAAAAAAGACGGACCCATCCTGAGCAAGAAGGAAACACACCAGCAGACCACCTTCAGACTCACACTGCAACACTCCCCTGAGTCTGTGGGCTGCTGGTCTCCTCCATCTGACTTTGCATTTGCTCAGCCTCTGCCACCATGGACACCAATTCTTTAAAATAAACCTCCCCATATATATCCCATTGGTTCCATTTCTCTGGAGAACCCTAATATATGGCTTTTGTTTGGGAAAGGAGAGGGGCCAAACATGAAGGAGGGGGCTCCCCTGCCCCATCACTGAGAAGCTGGTGGCATTTATGGATTTGTCCCCAGTGCCTTCCCATTGACTCCGTCCACAGCCCTGGTAACAGACCATTCCTCTGAAGGTCATCTGGTGGGGTAGGGGGTGTCCCTGAGTCACCCCTGGGGCAGGAAGGAGGCTGGGGAGTTCCACGGGGGAGGGAACTGTAGTTTCGGAATTGTTCCTGCGTGACCACTGGTTGAGTGCTTTTATTCCAGAATATATCATCAGACTTCAGTGTATTACCCTCCCTCTCCAAGTTTTTGAAGGTGAGAAAAAAATCTCAGTGTGTTTTCTTCAAGTGCTTGAGAAAATCAGCAAGTGCATTGGGAAAGGACCCTAATTATAATTTCTGACTTTATACACTTTAATGTTTGACTAAAGCCTTTGATTGTGGAGAGACGCTGCAAATAGGCCCCCCATTTCTGAGACCAACAAAGAGAAGGAAAGGAAGCTGTAATCGTTGTGCTATGATTGATCTATCCCCCGTCCCTCGTGAGGGAGGACAATGACCCAGAACCTGACCTAAGATAAGCATCAACTACACCTTCCCAAGGCACAAGGTGCTTGACTTAGCAGCCCAGGCTCCAGGCCAATCAAGGCTCATCCTAATGACGTCACAGTCAACAATCAGCTCGTGTTCGGCAGTGGGTTCTATTTTTTCCATGTGCACACACAAGCCTGGCACAGTGACAGAGAAAGGGAGTTTAAGGAACAGAAAAATACATTTTAGGAGGGTAGTTACATTGACCAAAACGGGAGAAGGGCACATCTAAACAACCGTCCAGTTTGGAAATGCTGCCCACTGGTCTGCACGTATACTACCTGATTTTTTTCCTGCAGAGGAGAACGCGGTTTCTGTCTGGGTTTACGGTCGCTATCAGTTTCGAGGCAAGGCTCGAAAAGTCACATTGGATGGCAATCTGGAGCTTTCCTAGCAAGGCTGAATCACTAGAGTTGGGGGCGGCTGTGTGGAAGAGGTTGGCTTGGGGATCATTTGGACCAAGACCCTCAGAGCAGATGGGGTTGCCCAAGGATCCATGTTCAGATGGTGGCTGAACGGGGACCACAATTGTCTTCTCGAATCTTCCCCTCTACTGTGCTGTGAGCAAGTGGAACAGTCCAGCTACAAAGTGACCTGCCTATACCTGCTAGTTGCATGCCTGTCCCCCCACCCCCAAGTTCTATGTTGAGCCCCTCACCTCCAGAATCTGGGAATGTGACCGTGTTTGGAGACAGGGCCTTTAAACAGGGGATGAAGTTCAAATCAGGCTCTGAGGACGGGCTCTAATTCAATCTGACTGGTGTCCTGCTGAGAGGGAATGTGGACACCAGGGGTGGACACACAAGCACGGAAAAGACTTTGGGAAGATATGCTGAGAAGATAGCCGCCATCTGCAAGCCAAGGAGAGGTCTCAGAAGACAGCCGATCTGCTGCCATCCTGATCTCGGACTTCTGGTCTCCGGCACCGTGAAAGCCTGGCCTTGTTTTGCTACTCACAACCTCAAAACCAGAAATGCACAAACTGAGAGGGAGCCTGGAGAACTTGGGCGGCAGGGAGGCGGGGGGGGGTGGTGGTGGTGGTGGTGGTGGTGGTGGTGGTCACGTCCTGCCCTGGGCCTTCCACTGATCCCTCCGCCCCTGGCCCCTGTGGACTTCATGCAAGGTGCTTGGTACCTCCCAGCTCAAGTTTGCTACTAGGAAAATGGGCATCACCCTGCCTCACCTTCTGGAAGGATCTAGCTGCCTCCATATGTCCCCAGTCCAGGAAGCGGATAGTGCCCTGTGTTAGGATTAAATGACAACCCCCATATATTCAGGGGCACCCACAGGAGAGCCCCTAGATCTTTCCAAGGCTGGCTTTTTTTGACTCAAAATGCACCAAGTGTCGTCAAATCTAGTTCCAAATCCCAGGCAGCCTCTTTAAAAGCTGCCTTCTACTTATGTAGTATAGATGTGTATCTACATGGTCAGAGTTTAGGGCCTTGGACCGGAAATACTGCCCATGTGAGCAGGGACAGTATCCCCAGGGCCTCATAATACTAACAGTGCCTGATAATACTAACGGGACCTGCCAAAATCTGACATTCTCCTTGTCAGAGTCACTTCTTGGGTTAAGGCATTAAGGACCCCTGTTAAGTATGTTATAGGGGGCCATACATATTAAGACATCATCAGCCATTAACACCTCTTTGTGACTTCATCAGAGTGGCCTCAGACCCGCTCTTTCGCCCTTAGGGTCCAAGACCCCAGGCAGCTGAGTCCTGGTGGAAAGAAAGGAGGGATGATTCAGAGCCTAACGGGCAGAGAGGGAGATGGAGAGCACAGAAAGGTGTGCTGTGCGGACGGGGGTGGGTAACCAAAAAAGATAAAGGATTTCACAAGGAAGGCTGCTTGGCAATTCTGAACCAGCTGGACCTCCATAGGAGAGTCCCCTTTTTGGCCTGATGGCCCAGATCATGAACAGGAAGGCCAGGCTAGTTGGTAGGCACACAAGTCCTACTGGGTGTGTGTAGGGAACTTGGCCTGCGGCCATGAAGTTGGGCGCTTAGGGACAATTACACAGCTGGAACGGCCACCTCTCCCGGGAAAGGGGAGAGCAGTGGGAGTGATTGGCACTCAGGAGGCGGGGCTACGCTCGCGCTCTCGGCCAATCACCTTGCCCTCTGGCTCCGGACCGGCGACACCCAGCCTGGGGCAGTTGGAGCTACTCTTGGGGGGAAGATGTGGAGACAACATGGGTCGAGTGACAACAGCAAAGCGTGGGGGCAGCCTGGGCCTGTCAACCAAGGGCCTGGGGCTGCCAGGCCATCGGGGGAGCACGGGAAGGGCTCTCTGGCTGTCCACCGTCCAGGGAGGGGGGCGGTGAGGCTCAGCAGGGGGACGAGGACATCTGGTCGTAGTCGGGGCACTTGAGCAGGGCTGGGTAGTTGCTGTTCATCTGCAGGGAGGCGTCGCTGGAGATGTCGGAGGGGCTGCGGCCCCGGACCCAGGCGTCCGGGTGTAGGAACTGGCCTGAGTAATCGGAGCAGTTGCTCAGACGAGGCCGGTAGAAGCCGGGGTGCGGCCGGTACATGTCCTCGGCGGTGTACCGCTTCATGAACAGGTACACGGACATCACTCCGGCGCTCTGCCGGGAGGAGGGGGCAGAGCGCTCACTGCCGGGGGCCTGGCCTTGCTCTCCAGCTGGGGCTGGGGTCTGCATGGGGGGGCGGCCACCAGAGCCGCTGGAGCGGGGAGGGGACGGGGACAGTGGTGGGACAGAGCAGGGGTGCCCGGGGAGGAGCCCCCACCCCGACCCCCGGAAGGTGGGAGAGTCACACCTTGTGGGGAGGAAGAAGGGCAGCAGAGTGGGTGGGGCCGGGGTGCTTGTCCAGACCCTGCTCCCCCCCCCCCCCCGCCCCCGGGCAGTGCCCCGCCCCCATCCCACCTGTGGGGAGGTTTACCTCGGTCAAAAGGAAAGAGATGGCCGCGAAGGCAAACGACCAGCCGTACTTGTAGTTGAAATAGGTCTCTGGGTCCTTGGTTCTGTTGAGCATCTCGTCGTTGATGCTGGAGATATAGAGGACCAGGCCCACCACCAGAGAGAGGCCTGTGGCAAGGCAAGGGGGTGCTTGGTGAGCAGGCCCCAGGGGTTTGCTGATGGGGCACCCACCTCCCCTTGGGGTTCAGGCAATAAGGCTCTCATTTGGGGCTTGAAGGAGAGCAGGTACTGTCCTCCTAAAGACCTTGTTTGGACCATTACCCCCTGAAAGCAGAGAGCTGCGGGGAAAAAGCCCCCTGTCCAGCCACCTTCTGAGCCACGGAAGCCCCACGGCTCTCACCTCACCTGCCCACGGGAATCACCTGTCTGGTATACTTGCCTGAGCCCCGTGCCAGACCTTCTGGGTCACTTGGCCTGGGCGGGGGCCCTGACACTGTGCCATCCTCAAAGCTCCCGGCTGATGCTGAGGGGAACTAAGGGTGCGTCCACTGAGCCAGCAAGTGGCTTTTGCTAAACTGAGGAATAAGACAGGCTCCCCTGACAGAGGCAGCCAGGGCCTCCGATCCCTAGCTCCCTAACATCCTTGCGGGGACTCAGTGCCCCATTATCTTCACAGCCCCGCCAACGACATCAGTAACACAATGAGAACCTGAGGCAGGAGGGGTAAAGCGAGTTTGTCCAGGTTGTGGCAAGCGATAAATCAAGAGGCCAGTGGGGACCAAACTTCTGCTCCATTGTGCAAGGGACAGCCTCAGGCACCGGACCCTCGGTTAGTTACTGTCACCGAATCAGGACATAATTAATTACTCTGTTTTGAGTTGCTCAGGCTTAATTCCACTCACATGATTAAACTAGGGCATCTTGAAGTAGGAACATTAAAGGAAAAGAGGTGTGATTCAGGCCTTCCTTGGCCTTTAACTCAGGCTGGAATCACTGCTGGCCCAAGGGAAGCTTCTCTGTTGTTATTAAAACAACTTTGTGAGGCCCCATTCATTCAGAGATTTCTGATCCTGTTGCCCGCTGCTGGAAAGGCTTCAGGGGCCTCAAAGCTACTATAGGGCCTTGACTCTTGTGATGCTCATAGAAAGATAAAGGAAAAGTTTAACCCCTGAGTCTGTACCTCTTGGACTAGGTGGAAATATCACCATGCAGAAGACAGGCTGAGGACATTGCAGGTGCCCAGTAAGTATTTGTGGGACTGATGGGTGGGAGGGGAGATGAGCGGATTAACAGATGGAAGAATGGGGGGAAGAGGGGTGGGTCGGTTGAAAAAAAGATGGACAGGATGGACAAGATGAAGGGAAGAAAGGATGGAGAAAGAAGTTAAGAAAGGGAAGAAAGAAGGAAGGGAAGGGAAGAAAGGAGGAAGGAAAGGGAAGAGAAGAGAAGGGAGGGTAAAGGAGGAAGGAAGGAGGGAAGGAGGAGGCTATACTGATAAGAAAATAATGAGAAAAGGAACCTAAACTGGCTTGGGAGTCAGGTGGCAATCAGAATACCTGGTCACAAGAGCTCTTTTACTCCCTTCCCTCCTTCCCTCCCTCCCTCCCCTTCTTCTTTCTTCCCTCTATCCATCCACCCACCCACCATCCATTCATCCATCCGTCTACCCACCCATCCATCCACCTACCCACCATCCATCCATCCATCCACCCATCTATCCATCCATCCATCCATCCATCCACCCACCATCCATCTGTCTACCCAACCATCCATCCACCCATCCATCCACCCACCCAACCATCCATCCATCATCCATCCATCCATCCGTCTACCCAACCATCCATCCACCTATTATTCAGGCCATCTACCTACCCATCTTCCATCTTCCATCTACTCCCGAGGCCCTCCCTTGTCTGAAGTACTATCTCCAAAAGAAAAGGTCCTCGTGAAAATGTAAAGGTCACCTTAAAGGGGAGAAAGAGCCTACCTTTCTTTCCCACATTCTCTTGCCTTCTCACTTGGAGCACTCCCCATGAGTAACCACATCCCTACCCATGGTTTCCTCTCCTACTTCCCACGCGGTTAGCTCCTAATCTCTATTTTGGGTTCAGGCCCCTTCCACGAACCTCTGACCCCTAGCAGCCTTTGGGACTCCTCCTCCTAGATATTACATGGACACCTCAAACCCAGTATTTCCCACACTAAACTCATGAACTTGGCCCAAATTTGCTGCGTCTCCTGTGGTCTCTAGATCAAGCATGGGTATGCCATCCACCCACTGCTCAAGCAAGAACTTGGCACCATCCTTGACTCTTCTCTTGAAAGCCTAGTCCTTGTCCTGTTGAGTTGATCCCCAAATGTCACCCTGAATCCTGTCATTTCTCTCGCCTATCATCCCCTTAGTGTCAGCCACCATCCCCTCTCTCCTGTGCTCTGAAATAGCCCCACACCTGCTCTCCCTGCCCCTGTCTTGCTCCCATCCTTCCCTCTATTCCCATTCTAAAATCCCTAAATATGACCATATCGTCATCCCTCAACTCAAAATGCTTCTGAGGTTTCTCACAATGTCCAAAATCCATAAGGCATCATTAGACGTCTTCCCGTCTCCCCTCTTGCTACATTCCACCTTCCATTCTCACCATAACGAGCAATGAACTCCCCAATGCTCCAGCCCCTCTTTCCTCCAGGCTCCCTTTCCAAACCCACCTGCAACCTCATTCCTTTACCTATTTCTTTGTCATCCTTCAGCTCCCCTTCTGGTGGTCTTCCCTGAACAACCCTTGGTCTGAGTTTCAGTCACTGCTCTCGGCCCCCATAGCAGTCCTGGCTTGTCCTGCTGTGTTCATATTTATGTCTACTTGTTTCTATCTCTCACTCTGCTGACCTTTTTGTGGGCAGTGATGGCAGCACTCAGAATAAGAAGGCCTGGTAGAAAGAAAGAAAGAAGAAAGAGAGGAAAGAGGAGAAAGAAAGAAAGAAAAAGGAGAAAAGAAAAGAAAAGAAAAAAGAAAGAAAAAAGAAAAAACAAGACAAGACAGACAAGCTCGTGTCTCTCCAGGAAGAGAGATCCGTGTTTAAGGGACCTGGGTATGGACATTGACTGGAACGTGAAAGGGGACAGTATGAGTCTCCTGATGACAGCTGAGGTCTGGGAGTGAGGGGGCCATGATTCCAAAGGCAAAATGCCTTTCATGCAAAATCAGGAAGAAATAGCCCCTTCAAAAATAAGAATGCTCATTATTGGTGGAACTAAGAAGGCAGAGGTGGCGACAAATGGGCAGTGAGGAGAGAGCCCCAGGTTGCAATCGCAGCTCTGCCCCAGGTGAGCCTGGCAGGTCTCTCCTCCTCCAGGGGTCATGGATGGGCTCAAGGCCATCAGAGGTCCCCCTCACTGACCCAGTTCTGTCCGAGGCTCTGACTCAGCCACCCTGGTGCCAGGGGCTGGGCCACAGCTGTGATCACACTTCCCAGAGCAGAGCCACGAAGGAGTCAAACGTCGGGAGTTGTGAGTGCACGGAAGAAAACCGTACAACTTACCTGAGAGGATGAAGAAGATGCCGGAGACAAAGGCAAGTATTGTCCTGTGGGGACGGATGTGTCCGATGTTGCTCAGGATAAACCCAATGAACATGAAGAAGAGGCTGACCAGGGGGAATGGTGTGGCCGAGCGAATCATTTCTGATTAAGGGGACAAGAGGACACCGTTGGCCTCCCAGGGCTTTACCTACTTACCTCCCCTCCCAGGTGTTCCTGACAGTGTCTGCCATCTGGTCCCCCAATCCCCCTGGCCTGCATGAGTTCTCTGGGTTCCCTCCCCTTCTTGAGTGCCCAGGGATCTCCCAGCACTGGCAGGGCTTGTGTCCCTGAGGCAGGGCTGGGAGGTCTGACTTCAAGGGCCAACATGCTTCTGTCTTCTCTTCCAGCATAAAATGCTCCCTCCTGGGCATCCAATACGGCAGCCGTCGAAGGGCTGGTCACGCGTCTCACTTCCTGTCTTGGGGCATGAACCCTAGCCATGCACACAGGCATCTCTCTGAGGGTCATAAGAGACAGTTCCTGGCCTCTGTTGTCTTCAACTTATAATTACTTGGGGAATGGTCTGCATAATTGTATCTCGTCTTTGTCCTCCCTGGAGTTTCCCAAGTGAGAAGAGTGTCTTCAATATTCATGGCGGGCCCCTTGATAACACCTGAGATTTTTCCAATCAGCTGACTCAGGACAGGGGCTGGAAAGACCAACCACGTGATTAGAAGGTGGGGTTTTGAGCCACGTGATCCAGGCCTGACTCTGGGAAGAGGACGGGGTCTGGAGACTGTGTTCAGTCATGGGCTCACTCGATCACGCCTCTGTAATGAAGCCCAGTAAAAACTCGGCAGCAAAGCCTGGCTGGGGTTCCTGGTTAGTGAACACATCCATGTGTCAGGGTGGCGACTGTCCTGATTTCAAGGAGAGAAGACATGGAGGCTCAACCCTCAGTGCCCTCCCAGATCTGGCCCTATGTGCCTCTTTATCTGAGCTCTTGCTAGTAAAACCGTGATGAGAAGTATAGTGTTTTCTGGAGTTCTGTGACTTATTCTAGCCATGTTTTGAACCTGAGGGCGATCACAGGAACCTTGCTTCTTCCCTCTGCCCCACTCTGCTCCATCCAGCCAGGGAGCCAGGTCAGAAAGTCTGAGACACCTACTTAGAACATTGACGGTGGACTCCGAGGTCAGCTGGGAGTTCATGGGCATCACGTATTCTATGGTGAAGCAACGACCCCGCTCTTCCCCTGGGAAGACAAGAATCATTTCCGTTTCCGCATGATTCTTGAACGTGGATTTGAAGTTAATACGTTCAAATGGTATTCCCAAATGCTCCGGGGAGTCTCTGCCCCACTGGGTTTGCACCTGGGCTGGATCTAAACCTAGGGGGCCCCATCCCTGGCTAGTGACCTGCAGTAGGGGTAGGGGCACCTCCTGACGTCCCATCCTTCCTAGAGAAGCAGCCCCATGAAAGTGGACCCAAGCACCAAGAGTCATACGAAACACAGTCTGCACTGCAAACTTGAGGTTGAGGGACACATCTGATGGCCGTCTTGTTGCTCTGGGGCAGACTCAGCTGATGACGGTGCATGGCGGGCCTTGTCAATCATTTCAGAAGCCAGATCCTAGTGACTTCAAATTCTCCTTCAGACTTAAGTGGAGACTGGTGCCACATAGTTTAGGGCCATGGGAAGTGAGGTCAAGGTCGGATGCTATTTCCAACATAGGCCAACGAGTCACCAGGAGGTCAGGCCTTGAGGTGTGTTCCCTGCTGAATACCGCTGGGCGCCAATCACCACCCTCATTCTCCAAAGCCCCACTGTAAAGCTGGGAGGATCACAGGTTCCCTCTGCCCTGTGTGCATGGAAGGTGACAGGACCCTTCTAGAAAGGCTCAGTGATCACCCTGGGGGGTGGTTCCAGCCAGCTCAGGCTGGCAACCAGTCCTGCAGGACGTGGAGATGTTTGTCTTGTGTAGAACCCAGCTGGTTCTGGGCCATGATAAAGGGATAAAGACAAAGTGTTTAGAAGAGCCACTCAAGGGTTCTAGAGAAGTCCTCAAGAGCTGGAGAGAGGCCCAGATAGGCAGGAGCAAAACCCGAACCAGCTGGTGGATTTGGAAAGACCTGCATCTGGGTTTTCTCCTCCTCATTTCACAGACTTGGAACAGGGCAACTGTCCGGTATTTCCCATTCTGTAAACCAGTGGACCTGTGACGTCGAGTAGGGAGACTTGCTGCATCTTCATTTGCTTATTTGTGAAGTGGAAATAAGTTCTGCCTTGGAGTTTTGTGGGGAAGCACTGGGATCGATAATTCCACAAGCTGAGGCACGCAAGGGCAGTGCCAGACCTGTGGGAGGCCAGCCCCGTTCCGCCTGGGAGGCAGAGTGTGGGGAAGGGTGGGGAAGACGTGGCTACATTCATCTCTCAGGTCGAGGGCTGGGGACACAGGTCCCAGGGGATGACAGGACCTGCTCCAGTGGACACTGTGATTCAGGGCTTGAGTTTGGAATGGGCCCTGGTCACTGCAGGGAGCCCCACCCAGAATTCATGAAGTCCGTCCCCGAGGAACTTCCCCCTTCCAGTGGGCATCTCTTCCCAGCTGTCGGGGGAGCGGGGGTGGGTGGGTGGGGAAGCTCTCGGGCAGGTTTTCCTGGGGTGGGGGCAGAGGCTGCTCCTCTCTCTGGGGCAGGGCCGTCCCAACCTGGGGTGTGCTTACCTGCGATGAAGCAGACACGCCACAGGCCCGAGTGCAGGGACATCTTGATCTCCATGCTCTGGTTCTGGGGCAGGACCACGCCCTCCTCCAGGTAGAGCCAGTAGTCGGTGCTGACGGCGATGCCCAGGAGCCCCAGGCCACAGACGGCAAAGACGCTGCTCAGCAGGGTCAGGGCCTTCCTCCCGCAGCCACTCATCTTCCCAGAGGTCGCCGGGTGGCCTGCGGCCAAGGAAGCGGGCTCTGGAAGCAGGAGAGGGAGGGAGCTGACCGTAGCAGCCACAGCTCTGAGGAGGCCAAGATGTGGGGCCTGGGGGAGGAAACTCAAGTCAACCCCGTCTGGGTAACCAGACGAAAAAAGACCCACAGGCCACTATGGGGGTGCTTCCTCTCTCCAGCTCAGGAATTCACAGCTTCCTGGACAGGCTACTTCAGGGGTCTCCCTTTCCTCTCTGGGAGTGCTCGCTCATGTGCAGCAACACACTCCATCCACACGGAAGACAAGAGAAGCAACACTTTCCTTGCCCTCAAAGGGTTCCCATTAGAAGGACAAGGTACCCCCAGCACAACTGAAAAATGCAGCTTGAGATCTCCCCAACAGCCTGAGGAGAAACGGAGGCATGAACTCTGCTGGGGTGGACTTCTCTGTGTTAAGAAGGACTCTGAGGTTCAAACACACCTCGACAGAGAGCATCAGGATCCAGAAGGGGAGGCAGCAGCAGTCTGAAGAGAAGAGAGAGGGGCAGAGAAGGCCCCTTGGAAAGGTGTCTTCCTCACAGACTCTAATCAGTTCTGGATCAGCCCCAGCCAAGAAGCCACACCACAGTCCAAACTCAGGGGGCCTCTAGAACCAGCAGACCTGGGCGGCTCGGCTGAGGGATTCTGGGGCAGTTGGCCTGGGGGGGGTGCGGTAGGGGCAGCCTGCAGGTGCTGTCCGCAGCCGCTCTATCGTGCGGCCCACGTGGAGAAAGGCTGATCTTTGCTCCTCCGAGTGTGACCCATGGACCGGCGGCATTGGCCTCACCCCAGAGCTTGTCAGAAAGTCAGAATCCAGGACCTTCCACCTTTCTAAACCAGAACCTGCATTTTAATAACATCCAGGTGAGCTGCGGATCTGCGGAAGTCTGCGAGGCTCTGTGCCAAGCAAAGAAGCAGCACGCTACGGTGCAGTAAAGGTCATGATGGGGGAAAGCCAGGATGTGATGGGTGCCCCGGAGAGGGTCACCTAGGGGGCTGCAGGGGGCAGGCAGAGACATTTCTAGAAAGGAGGGTGGCGGGCAGGGCCAGTCGGCTGAGACGCAGGGACCTCCCCCGCTGAGCCCGCTGAAAGGGGACAGAACCTGCGCTCAGGTCAGGAGGCTTGACTTGTCCGGGGAAGTCTGTGCCTGCTGTGGGAGCGGGGTGAAGGAAGAAGTGGGGGAGAATGGGTGCTCTTCGCCCCAAGGCGGGGTATGAACTGACCCCAGCTCCTTAGCCCCGGCTCTGCCCTAGCAGCTGACTGTGGGAGAGTTGACTCAGCTACGGAATGAGCCCCACGCTGCTTTCCTGGAGGCCTGGGTGAGAGCCTGGGAGAAGGGCTCCCGTCCCCGAGGCTGCAGAGAGTTGTCTTTCCTGAATCAGCTTTGACAAAGGAGGGAAGAATAAAGTCCCAAACAGCCAGCCCCACCAACAAGCCAAGTTGTTGTCCGCACGCCATGGGGTGGGAGATGGAGCAGGACGGCTTGGCTCCCTACTGGGTTATAGGCGCCTAATAAAGCACCTGCTCTGTGTAGGGGACCTTGTGCTTCCATGCTCGGTGCTGTGGATAAGGCAGAGGAAGCAGGGACTGTAGCTTGCAGAGTTTATGAGCTGGAAAAGGAGGAAACAGCAGCCTCATGACTAGGACCCCAGGGAAGGGGCTTGGCAGGACTGCCAGGATGGGTGGTGATAAGGTAATGACAACTGAGACTTTAGTACATACACTTTGTGGTCCTTGCACTCACTTCTGAGGCTCACAAAACCCCAATCTGCCAGAGGGAAGGGAATTAGAAGCCAGGGGTGGTTGGGGGGTAAGGGAAGGAGAGGAGAACAAAGGGATTCGATCCCCAATGAGAATAAGAGCTCTGTACATTGCAAGGAGCCCTGAAGTGAGAGGTGGGGTGCCTGGACACAGCCCGGTCACTAACTAGCTGTGTCATGCTGAAACAGTAACTTTTCAGAGGGCCATTTTTTTTCTCTAAGAGAATAACAATAAAAGCCAAAGTGTATTGAATGTTCTTCATTGTTAGGTACCCTGCTAAGCACTTGACTCTCTCTTTTAATCCTTATAGCTGTGTTAGCATCCCCATTTTATAGGTGAGCAAACTGAGGATCAGAGAGGTTAAGAAACTTGCCTGAGATCGCTCAGCTAACAAGTGGTGGTGCCTGCCTTTACACTTCACTTTGCCTCATTCCTGAAACCTTTCCTGTGCCACCGCTAGGAGTGTTTTCCAAAGTGGGTTCCGTGGAGCATTATTCTAGTAAAAAAGACTCCAGTGAGGGAAAAGCATGGGAAGCACCGCACCTAGGTCTGGAAGAATCACGCTGCCTGTTAATGTTACAGGACTGAAAAGCTTGTGCAGTTTACCTCATTTTGGTGTTTTCCAAACTCCTGTGCCCACAAAATGGCGTCTGTTTCCATGGCACCCACTTTGGGAACGCTGCTGCCCCCCATGAAGAACGCTAAGCTCTCACCCCATCACTCCAGGAAATTGCTGGGGGATTAAATGCAGCACAGACGCAGTGTGCTTTGCGAGGAATTAGCGTCACACAGCAGTGGGGTAACCAGCCCCCGTCCTTGCAGGGGGCACAGATCAGGGCTTCAGAAACATGACAGCCAGCGCCTCACTGGGGCTAAACAGCCAATTTTAACAGTAAGCTTGGCAGAGAGACAAAAAAAGATTCAGGTCTGAGAGATCTAGGAAGGGGAGGGGAGGGAGGAGATTGGAGCTGAAGCCGTACATGCAGGAGAGAAAGGAAGAGGCAGAGGCTGACCCACTAGCCACACTGCAGGAGCAGATCGCGAAGCCTGAGGTGAGCTTGGGCAAAGGGACAAGACCCTTTGAGAGTGTGTAACAAATCCATGCAACGTGGCACAGAGTGAGAAACGGTCCTCTTATCACACAGTTGTATTTATGCTTCTGTTACGAGATCGCATTTTTGTACAAATAAATACCATGGGCTGAGGGCTGAAAAGCCCTTTGTGCACAGTACCTCATTGGGACCTCACGACAACCCCATGAGTAGTAGGTGGTGTATGCCCCCATTTCATGGATGGAGAAACTGAGGCTCAGATATGTAATGCAGCCTACAGGACGTCACAGGTGGCTGACACCTGTGACCTGAGATTGATTTAAATTTAGGTCTAATTCCCAAGTCTATGCTCTGGCTACATCATCTCCCTGCTGCAGAAATAAACAGGTTCAAGAAACTTGGGGTTATGGTGCCTAGGTGGCTCAGTAGGTTAAGCCTCTGCCTTCAGCTCAGGTCATGATCTCAAGGTCCTGGGATTGAACCCCGCATCGGGCTCTCTGTTCAGCAGAGAGCCTGCTTCCTCCCCTCTCTCTGCCTGCCTCTCTGCCTACTTGTGATCCTCACTCTGTGTCAAATAAATAAATAAAATCTTAAAAAAAAAAAAAAAGAAACGAAACTTGGGGTGAAAAGGCACATCCAGAGCAGGTCCCTGGGGAATCTAGAAATGGACACAACACAGTGTCTCAGAAGCTTGTCTTTGAAATAGCCAAACGTTACAACGAAGGCTGACGCTCCTGACACTCCTGGGTTTTCTTTGGGGGAGTCAGCCGGCATATCTGCTCATATTGAGAGGCGAACTCTCACCCAGCATTTCTGATTCCCCAAAGCCTCCTTTCAGGGCGGGAAGACTAAGGCTTCCCTCAAAGCACGCTTAAGAAAACCAGGGTCCAGAGGAGACATTTACCTGAGATCGCACAGCCCGTTCCGTGGAGGGACAAGAGTGTGAACTGGAAATCTGAGTGCTGATGCAGTGCTTTTCTCTCCGTGCTGTAGGGGTCGGACTCGTGCACTCGCCCGCTCTGAAAGCACCGCCACCGATCGATCCCGTCTTAGTTCTGAGCCGGTCTCGCCTGTGACTGCGCGTGCGCACAACTTCTTCCAGGCAGGGTCTTCAGTGGGCGGGGCAGCGGTCTCCCCAAGACTCTCCGGTCCGGAATGAATTCCTAGTTCCTGCACAGTCTTTGCTTTTCCGCGGCCGCTTCTCCTTCTCACGAATCCTCTCCCTCGGGGGCAACATCCAGTTGATTTTTCTGCTGGGGGAGGCAAACCTTTTTTTTGGTAAGTTGCTACCACCAGACAAGACATTTATGCTATGATATTAAATGAATAAAGCTGGAGGTGAAACCCCGCGTTTGCCAGATCAACTCTGAAACAAATTCATAGGCTGGGAAGGAATAAACCAAAACGTTGATGGTGGATATTTCCAGGTCCCAAGGTTACGTGTATTGGATTTCCTTTACGCTGTTCTGGGCTCGACAAAGCTTCTAAAAAAACCCAAAACCAAAACCAAACCAAAACAAAACAAAAAAACACTCATATATCCAGAGAAGAAAACTAAAGATCAGAGTCATCAATCGTCTGATCACTGCCCTTGTAAACAGCAATGGAAGGGCCCCAGTTAATTTCTGGGCTAGAGATGCCAAAATGCAGTGTCTTCCCTTGGAGCGTGGGGCTCAGAAGCACAGCAGCTTCGAGCCTTTAAGATGATTGTCCTGGTGCCATTACCTCTAAGAATTAGCTTGTTAATTATCAGGAATTAACAGTCGCTAATTATCATCTGTGACTAGCAATTAGGGAGAAATGTCTCGTGGAGATTAAATCAGTAATGGCACATCTCTCTGCCCAAGCTGATAGGGAAGGCTTAGGTGCTCAGAGACAGGTGAGCTTAAGGGCACGAGTGAGAGCCCAGCTGGAGAACTGGGAGTGTGTCCGGCAGGGTGGACGGGGTTTAACTGGGGAGGAGAAAATATGTGGAAGGAGACTCCAATGCAGACATCCTGATCTCAGTTTCCCACGAACACAGAGAAAATCCAGTAGTGCTCGATGAAGGGTTGGGGGTGTGGGGGTTCTCGACAGGGCTTCCGGGAAGTTACAGCAGCTGCTCCTGTGGGTGGGGCTGGGTGGCTCAGCGTCAGCTTGGCCCACACCCAGCAGAATGAGCTGGTGACCCGGGGACAGCCCCCAGTGGCCCTGTGGCTCTGCCTGCTTCCCCTCATACTGATCCCCCATTACATTCTATGGTGGCGAAAAAACGACCACAAGTTCTTTGACACTCCTCCCATTGAGAGGTGGGACCCACAGCCCTGTCCTCCCCTCAAGTCTAGGCAGGTTTGTGATGACTTGGACCAACAGAGTCCATGGAACTGACATCATAAGACTGGGTCACAGGAGGAGATGCAGTTTCTGCCCGGTTCTCTGGGGAGACCCTGCAGGGGGAAGCCAGTCCCCAGGTGAGAAGTCTGAGTCCCCTGAGATCACCAGGCTTTGGAGCAGAGTTTCTCAACCTTGGCCCTATTGACATTTTGGGTTCGACGCATCCTGTGGTGGGGAGCTGGGATGTGCAGGCACGGTGGTCAGCAGCATTCCTGGCCGCCACCCGCCAGAGGCTAGTGCACCTATTGTACTAGACAGAGATGCCGCTGGGTGGCACAGTCACCCCTGGCTGAGAACCACTGCCTTGGAGACCATGAAGAGGCGTTCTGATTGACAGCCTGAGCTGAGCTCCCAGCCACGGGATTGGGCCACTGTGGATGCCCTGCCCAGTTGAGCTTTCAGATCACTGTAGCCCCCGCCCAGCCTGACAGCATCTACAGGACAGACTCCAAATAAGAACAGCCCAGCTGAGCACTTCTCAAATTCCTGACCCGCCAAACATGGTTATTGTTTTTTGTTTTGTTTTGTTTTGTTTTTCAGGGGCCTGAACTCAACAACCCTGAGACCAAGATCAGAGCTGAGATCAAGAGTCGAATGCTTAACCGACTGAGCCACCCAGGTGCCCCTGGGACTTGGTGTCTTATATCATCGCATTCTGAGGTAATATGTTCTACGGCAGAAGTTACCAAAATAACTATTACTCATTTAATTAGCATCTCCTTCTCACTGCCTAAGTAAGACAGAAATCTCAGGTGGCCTGAGGGTCATAGTTTAATCCTAGAATTTACAGCTGTGTTGGGGAGTGAATGGCACACGGACTTTGGGATATGACAGGTCTGAGCTGGAATGCCAGTTCTCCCATGTCACATCCCGGGTAAGTCACATGACCACTCTGAACCTCAGTATCTTTATCTGTAAAACAGGGAAAGCTTCAGAAGGATTGTTGTGAGGATTTACACAAGTGTAATCAAATAAGGCTGGGCCACCTCAGGCCATCTCTGTACAATGCTGCAGTCAGGAAGTCCCACCGCCTGACTCCCAAAGAGCAGTGTGCAACAAGGCAGAATTAATAAGGTACATCTGTCCCTGAAAAGGGTCAAAATGTCCCAGACTTTTCCATCTCCATCCAGTTCTCCAATTTCCCTCTTATCATGGCAATTGCCGCCTACAGAATTGCCTTCGTTTCTATCTCTGCCAAACACCAACCCTATCTTACCTCCCTATCATCTAAGGCATTTGGATGAGAGAGATTTTAAGATCTTCACACTCAACGAGCTAAAGTGCTCTGAATGGTCATGTAAAGGGTGTCTTCCTGGTGGGCACCGTGGTGTTTCTGTAGACACGGATAATACATATAACATTAGCAAATGTGTATGGAATATTTAAGGGTCAAGCACATTAGAGGCTCAGCATCAGAAGGAAGTGGGTCACATGAAGACTTGAGACATCTAGGCATTGAAATAAACAGGTGGACACATAATAATATATAAAACCCAACAGCTATAATACAGTTGGAAAATATAACGCTGTCTATGTAGCAACAAAATGGTAAACTATAGGGGAATAAACTTAAGTTATGTGTTAGTGCTGTATAAAGAAAACCTCCAAACTATCAATAAACATAAAACACAACTCATAAATAAAATAATATATCATGTTTTTAGGTAGGGAGACAATGTCATAAAAATGTCAACTCTCTCTAAATTAATTGATGAATTCAATGCAATGAGTTCTCTTTAGAAAAATGACATATGGATCTGGGGTTAGAATAATAAAAAGCACTTGAGAGGAGACTTAGAGCTTTTTTGTTTTGTTTTGATATTTGTTTTTTTGTTTTTTGTTAAGAGAAGGAGAGAGGGAGAGAGTGAGTGGGGAGAGAGAAAGAGAATCTTAAGAGACTCCACGTCCCACACAGAGCCTAATTAAGTGCTCGATCTCAGAACCCCAAGATCATGACCTGCACCAAAAACAAGAGGCAGACATTTAACTGACTGAGCCATCCAGGCCCTCCTGAAAAATCCTTTTAAAAATAAAGATAGGGGCGCCTCGGTAGCTCAGTGGGTTAAAGCCTCTGCCTTCAGCTCAGGTCATGATCTCAGGGTCCTGGGATCAAACCTCGCATCAGGCTCTCTGCTCCGCAGGGAGCCTGCTTTCCCCCTCTCTCTTTGCCTGCCTCTCTGCCTGCTTGTGATCTCTGTCAAATAAATAAATAAACTCTTTAAAAAAAATAAAGATAGATGAATGGGACCTGCCAGATATTGATGCTTCCTGTGTAGCTACAACAATTAAAACAGATTGATGTCAATGAAAAAATAAAATAAAACAAATCATTAAATGAGAGTAAAAAGAGATTTTTACACTTCCATTTCTGGCTATGATGAACTAGCTTGTATTAGACCAACCTTCTTGTGAAAATAACTAGAACAGCTTTGTAAAATGAAAAATATCTATTTGAACACATTGTAGAGGAATCAGAGAAACCAAGATTTTAGAGGTTGAGACCTGAAGATAAAGGAAATGCATTGACATAAGCACAACATGTTGCACAACTTTTCCACTTGAAGCATGTGTCAGTTCATACAGAATGTGGGTCTGAGAGGCTGAAAAAAAGGCTTTGAGGATCTTACAGCAGACACGTGTGCTACAAGGGTCAATAATCAGTGTTCAGGCATCACCAAGTAAGGTAGACCTGATAAATAGCCCAATCTTTCAAACAGAGGACCTGGGACAGCTTACACTGCAGGTGAACAAGAGATCAGCTTCCACAAGACTGAAGCCTATTTCAAATCAGCTCAATTCATGATTGGATGTAGGCAATCTTCTCTGATCTAACAGACTGCTAAAAAAAAAAAAGTAAATCCTATTTGGGGGATGATAACACCATTAAGAACTTCTAGAATTTTCCATTAAAATGTGTAGTGTTCACTCAAAAATTACAAGACACATCAAGAGGCAAGACTTCGACAAAACAAGAGAGACATCAGAAATAGCAATGATGTGAGTCATGATATAACATGATGACATTTTTTAAAGTGCTTTAAGAAAGCAGTCATCAACCTAGAATTTCATACCCAGCAAAAATATCCTTCAACATTGAAGGTGAAATAAAAAAATTTTTTTCAGAAAAATAAAAACCGAGGAAATCTGTCATCAGCAAATTTGCATCAAAATAAATACTTGAGGCACCTGGGTGACTGGTAGGTTAAGCATTTGGCTTTGGCTCAGGTTGTAATCTCAGGGCCCTGGGATTGAGCCCCATGTTGGGCTGCTCAGTGGGGAGTCTGCTTCCCCTCTCCCTCTGCCCTCTCCCATACTAATTTTCTCTCTCTCTCTCCCTCCCTCTCTCAAATAAATAAATACATCTTTAAAAAGTACTCAAGAGATTCTTCAAGCAGAGTGATCTGGTATCAAAACAGAAATGATGAAAGGAGAAAGAATGAAAAGGGTAATTATGTGTGCAAATCTAAATAAAATAGTATAAACAGGAAAAATAAACTATCTTGTGGATTTAAAAATGTATGTAGAATTACTCTGATACTAATGTGCCTTTCTTTTCCCTCTAATTTTAAGATTTTCTCTTCATTGAACTGAAAAATGATGAAAACATGACTTACCAAAACTTGTGGCACAAAGCAAAGTTAGGCTAGAAGGAAAATTACAGCCTTAAGATCATGTATTAGAAAAAAAGAAAAACAGGGGCACCTGGGTGGCTCAGTGGGTTGGGCGTCTGCCTTCAGCTCAGGTCATGATCTCAGGGTCCTGGGATCGAGCCTCGCATTGGCCTCTCTCTTCAGCAGGGAGCCTGCTTCCCCCTCTCTCTCTGCCTGCCTCTCTGCCTACTTGTGATCTCTCTCTCTCTGTCAAATAAATAAATAAAAAAATCTTAAAAAAAAAGAAAAAGAAAAACTAAAAGTAAATGATTTAATTATCTATCTCAAGAAGATAGAAAAAATGCAGATAAATCTCCTCTCCAAATAGGAGGAAGAAAACAGTAAGATAGCAGAAATTAATGAAAAGAAAACAAGGCTCTAATAAAAAAATCCACTACTGTAATTGGCAAACTCCCAGCAAGACAGAGAGATACAGAGACAGAGACAAAGAGAAAGGATGGATGAATGAGTGAATGAATATCCAGGGCTAGCATATGTGTGAGACACACATAAGCACTTGGTGAAAGCGGATATGCAGATCTATTTGAGGACACACATGAAGATTAAAAATATAATTACTGCATGATTTAATAATTCTGCCAGGAATGTACTCTATGGATATATTCACAACACTACACGAAGTTGTATGTGCAAGGATATCTCTGCAGCACTCAATGTTCAAAAAGCAACTTAAATGACCAGTGTGGGAGCTGGTTAAATAAATTAGGATTCAGCCCTGTAAGAGAATGAATCTTCTGTAGCTATTAAGTATGAGGCAGCTCTGTATGTTCAACAAGGAGAGCTCTCTTAATTATTAAGTGATAAATGCAAAAATATGCCAGGACATTGTGTATAGTATGATACTCTTGGGTAAAAAAATAATCATACATACTATGTAAATATTATATATATATATATATATATATATATATATATATATATATATCTTTTATATTTTTCTATATTTATATATATACATTTCTATAGTGTATATGTATATTTCTGTATATCTATCTATGAATTACATGTATATATAGAGAGAAAGAAAAAGAGAGAGTGCATGAAATCCCTAAGATAGTAGGTACTATATTCCAGAACTGTGAGCAGGGCACCCTAGACTTAGAGCAGTGGTGTGATGAGAAACTGACTCTTAAATTTCTCACCCACACTGATGGTAAAACTCTTGGCTGAACTGAAGATATGAGAGATTTGGGAAGAAGAATGGGTGAAAGGGTTACAGAAGTACCCCTCATTGTTAAACATACCTTATCCCAGAGAAGGCAGGAGGATGGGAAATCCCTGCCCCAAGCCTCAGGTTTAGTGAGAGGATTCAGTATATGCTGGGAGTCCAGTGGCCTGATGGGTGAATCTGACCTAGAAAATCTCAAAGGAGAGAGATGTTGGCTACTTGTCAAGGTGGTAGGAGGGAAGGAGAGGTCACTGCTGCTCTGTCCTTGGTTTGTGCTCCCGAGTTTGTGGGACCAAGCAGTGTAGGAGCATTTCCACAGACCAGTGGGCCAAGCCTGAGAGCACAGTGCTAGCACGGAAGGGACTAGGGTCCCGCTCAAGATGGCTGCCAGGAAGGGGAAGCAGCTTCAGCAGAGAGAAGCTGAGGGGGAACCTCTGGATGCCCAAGAGTTTGAAGAAGGAACCATGAGAGACATAAAACCCACAAGAGGGGAACTACAAATTAGAAGGCACTGGGGATGGGAGGGTGTGTGTGTGTCTCTGAAGAACCCAAGGAAAGGACAGTGGTCCAAAAACCCAGCCTTGAACATTCGCAAACCCAGAGAGTCTATGCCGTGTCATGACTACCTGTCATGTAAGACTCCTACCTCTCCTGCCTCCTCTTCCTGTCCACCATCCCACCCCCTGAGCCTGCAGCATGAGGGAGGGGTGCCACAAAGAAGAAAAGAGGCCAGCTGTACCCCTCTGCAGGGCTTTGAAAGGCTTCCCACCACAACACAGCTGAGCTGAGGGTGGGCAATTGCTGTCATTTTGCCTCAGGCTGGAAGGTTTGGCTGTCATTTGGGACTGGAACAGTTGAGTTACTGGCTGGGGGAGCTGTGCATTCCTGAGAGACTAGAAGAGCCATGCAGTTGCCTCAGCATTCACCTGGAGCCAAGGGAGGAACCAGCCCCCCGAGTCAGTGTAAACACGGGGAGGAGGGCTGCCTTGTCACTTTATCCCACAGGTACATGGGCAGAGGCTTTAGGTTAAAAACCAGCAACTCCCACTTAAGGCAATGTTTTGAGGAGGAAGAGAACGAGGTCAGTGCCCTTTCCTCTTCCTCCTCCTGGGCAGGTCCCCCCCCACCCCCATGTTGATCCACCTCCTGATGGGGCAGAAATGAAAACATGACAATGACTTCCTTTTGTGGGTCGTCTGGAGGCTGAGATCCCACCTTCCACACAGCTTGAAGAGAAGAGGAGCCAGACTGAGCCATTGGGAGGGGACATTGTGCCTGCATCGGCAAGGCGTCCAGCAGAGGTGCAGGGGACACAGGGGTGAGCTGTGACTCTCCTCTAAGTCAGGGTGTCACCACTCCCTCTTTTTGGCTCCCCACCTCTGCCCATTTGCTGAGTCCCCCCTCCTCCCCACGGGGACCTGGGCAGGACAAGAGCTCCATTTCCTTTATCCCCTTTTGCTAGCCAGCCACCCCTTCTGTGGCTCAATGAATCTGAATTTCAGATGCAGTTCCTGGCTGGAGAGATACCCACCGTGGTGGGCTGTCTGAAGGTTTCTCTGAATGATTCCCGTAAAGACTTACTCGTATGGCTTTCCTGCCTGTAGGATGGGATTATGGTACTGCTTCCTTGCAGGGGGGTATTGGGGGACTAGTGAACCGACACGGGCTAAGGCATTCACACTGCGAGCTCAGGAAAGGGAGGGCGTGTAGGGCACGCATCGCCGTGGCGGATTACTAGGTAAGGGAGACGATTATTTTCATTCCACATGCCCGCACTACGAGTGCTTGCCAGACCCATGGAATGTGAGCGTCAGAAGGGGACAAACAAGGATGATGATGACGAAGAGGGTGATGACAGTTTGCCACTGATGGGGCGCATTTATCTACCGAGATTCCATAATCTCGCCCTGAGATCTACCATGCCAAGTCGCATAATTATTCCTTCTTTACGTAGAGGAACCTGAGGTTGAAGACACAGGGGTCACTCAGCTTGTTAAATACAGAGACTAGATTCAAACTTTGGTGTGTCTGGCCCCTAAGCCCAAAGTCTGGGCAGTTCTCCCCCATGCGGTGATGGAGACCAACTTCTTTTCCATTTAACGCACGAAGTAAAGAACTCACTGTCTTCAGCCACACAGAGGTGGGTTCTTGAGTGAATGTGTAGGGACCTTGGAGCTCTCAGCCCTGCCACTACCATGAGCCACAGTCACACCCTCCCCTCTGTCCTGCCCAGTCACACCCTGTGTGGCCCACGGGGGACCCGGGCAGCGGAGACGCACCAGCCCTCCAGCGGACGTACCGGCCAGCCTTCACGCTACCCCCACGTGGAAATGCCGCCCCCCTAACTCCCACCCCGACAGAAATGGATTGCAGGATTTGTGGAAGCTCAAATCCCCTTTAGAAAAGACAGGAAAGGGGCGCCTGGGTGGCTCAGTGGGTTAAAGCCTCTGCCTTTGGCTCAAGTCATGATCTCAGGGTCCCGGGATGGAGCCCCGCATCAGGCTCCCTGCTCAGCGGGGAGCCTGCTTCTCCCTCCTCTCTCTCTGCCTGCCTCTCTGCCTACTTGGGATCTCTCTCTGTCTGTCAAATAAATAAATCAAATCTTAAAAAAAAAAAGAAAAGACAGGAAAGAGAGGGTTGCATACTTCCTTCTTTTAGATTCCACTTAAACAGGCGATGAGGGCTGCAGACGACACCATTCAGTGGCACGAAGTCTTCACTGTTGCCAATTAGAAGCCCACTCGTGGGGCCACCCCCTCACCATTCACACCGCCCTCAGTGCCAGCCGAGCCGTAACGACCCTGGCCCCACAGCCATCGGGTACAAAAAAGCCAGCCAAGAATGAAAAACAGCTCCGTACCCCGCGTCTTAGTATGTGTAGACAGGAAAAATGTTCAGGCTTGATCTAATTTTGGCGACACTGGCCATCTATCAGACCCAGTCTGCAAACGCTTGCAGGGAGAGCCGGGCCCGGAGTTTTCTCCTGTCTTCAGCTTCCCTGATTTGGGATCTGCTGGCTCCTCTCACCTGTGCATGCTTCTCCCTCCCCGAGTCCGGCAGGCTGACCCAGACACGGCTCCAAGCAATTTACACGGGTTAATTCATTTCACCCTCGAAACAACCCCTTGCGGTAGGCAAGGTTATTAAAATAAGGATAATACTAGTAGAACCTTCTTCATAGGATAATGAGGATTAAATGAGCTCGTTTAAATGCATCTAGTTTAAAATAAGAATAGTAGCCCGGTGCCTAGTAAGTGCACACAGTTCAGCTGAACCCTGGTCATGAGCCCCACTTGATAGCTGGGAGGTTGGTGGTTAAGGCATCCGCCTGAGGTCACCAGCCAGAGAGCAGGGGAGCTGGGACTTGACCCGAGCTCCCTGGCCTCATCCTCTGCTATGCTGTACTGCCTCTCATCTGTCTCTATGGACAGGTTCTCAGAGAGGGGCCCTGCTGAGTTTCCCACAGAGCACTTAGCACACCACCTTGGAAACTCGCTTCCAGAAAGCGGAGAGATTCCTGGCTGACTGACAAGTGCAAACTTGGTTCTGATTTTTCTCAGCACGACCAGCCTCTTGCAGAAGACGGAAAGGGCTGAAGGTTTCGAGCCCTTCGGTGTCTGGTCTTTGCCTCACTCAGGTGGATGGCCAAGCCAGAGGTTTTCCTTAGCAAAAGCCATGATACAGGTCATGATCACGGAGGAGGAGGAAGAGAGGCAGAAGTGCAGAAAAAAGCCGTTGAGTGTTTCCTGCTGGACACTCGGAGCTATTCCTGGCCACGTCCAGCCCCCTCCATGTTTGGAGGAGTCTCTAAGACAGGCTTCTGCTGCTGCTGAGTCTTCCTTCTGCGGGAAGGGAGGGATGGGGACAGCCCAGGGAAGAAAACCACTCTGGCTTTGGAGAAAATGCCTGGACCGCACTGGGGCCCAGAGGCCGGCTGGGACCCTGGCAAAGGGCATGCCTCCCCCCGAGGTCCACACTGCTGCTTGACGCCTCTGGCAAGACAGTCCACGGGGCCTGGCCAGGTTCCAAAGCGCCCCCCTCACCCCTGCTCCTGAGCACGCACGGCTATAAATACCTCCCACCAAGCACCGGTTCCTAACCCCCCACCCCCACATGCTTTCCCATAACTCAGGATTCTTAGAGTATGTGGCATGCACTGTCGCGCCTCCCCTTGCTCCACTATCCCATCTCCTGCCGCTGTCCATGTGCCCAGCCCTGCCCCACTGAGTCCCAAGCCCGAGGTCACACAGAGAGCCGGCCAGGTTGCTGTGGACCCAGGAACGATAGCCCCAACCCCGGATTTCCAGCCCTCCTGAACCTTAGTGCCGACAGGAAGACCATGTGCCAGCCGTGGCAGGGCAGTAGCCTGGAACGAGATGGGCAAGGAGAGAGAAGCATAGAATAGGGTGACGCGTTCCTCTGAGGTGTCAGTTCTCAGGCGGATGCTTTCTGCTCCCCTCCCTGTGACTTGAGACGTAACAATGCCAGGGCCAACCTGAGGTCCCCGGATGGCCTGGTTGGGAGCGTGGCCCTCCCTGTGAGTCAGGAGGCCTGTGGCCCCATGTGGGATGTGGAATGAAATCCGTGGGCTCTCTCAGTCCCGGGAGGTGGGCCGCGGTCCCTGGAAGGTTCCTGGGAGTCTCTGCCCCAGCAGATGCCTCATGACCTTCGATAGATGAAGTCAAAGTGCTTACAGAGGTTTTGTTTTTTTTTTTAAAGATTTTATTTATTTATTTGACAGAGAGATCACAAGTAGGCAGAGAGGCAGGCAGAGAGAGAGGAGGAAGCAGGCTCCCTGCTGAGCAGAGAGCCCGATGCAGGGCTCGATCCCAGGACCTGGGATCATGACCTGAGCCGAAGGCAGCGGCTTAACCCACTGAGCCACCCAGGCGCCCCGCTTACAGAGTTTTTAAACAGATTTTAATATTTCCTGACTGGATGACAAAGTAAAAACCTGGGGAGGGAACTGAGGGCCAACAGAAGGGGGAGGGGTGGTCTCACCTTTCACTGGGCCTGGGATGGTTGGCGATAAGGTGGGGGAGGCAAGGGCTGCTGCTTTCCCTCCTTTTCAGCCAGTGACCTACCTCACAGACCCGAGAGCCATCAGGTGCGGAGGAGCCCTGGTCTGAAAAAAGAGGGGCAAGGCAGGATGGGCCCGAACCTCAGCCTGGTTCTGGCTGCTCGGTTCATCATGCAGTGGCCCATTAGTTCCAGGCTGGCCCAGAAGCACAGTGCGGGCCCTGGGGCCTCAGGCAACTCGCTGAGCCTCTCTGAGTCTCATGAATAATACAGGAATGATGGCTTCTTTACAGAGTGGATCTGAGGATTCCATGACATAAAGTAGGTCATGGGCTCTCCACCAGTGTTCATCTTTATTCCCTGATCCAGAAAAAGGAAGCAAGACTGGCCACCAAGGAGGCTGATCCCAGTGGGGAAAATACTCAGGGTAATAAGATGGCGCCAGTGGGGTGGGAGCAATGGGTGAGGAAGCGTGTGTGCATCTCCCGTGAAAACTAGCCTCGGTAACGGTCTCCAACTGAATAAGGCAGAGACCAGGGTGGGTCTCTGTGGGCTGGAAGGCACAGAAACCTTCAGGAACTGCTTCTGAGGGAAGCACCAGCTTTCTAAGAAGTCAGGTCAGGAACTGAGACAAGAAAAGAGAATGGCATCCTCAAGGGCCAGACAGGATTGGACAGGATACAACCTCAAGCCCTTAAACCAGTCGATCTTAATCCCTGCTGCCTGTTAATGTCACTTGGGGAGTTTAAAAGAAATCCCACTGCTGGGTTGTTTCCAAGGCCAATTATATCTGACTCTCTGGTTGGGTGGGGGTGGGGTGAGGCATAAGACTAAAAGAATTCCGGATGACTCCAAGGTGCGGCCAAGGTTGGGAACCACGAGCCAACATGGGGACCCTCACAGGCCTGGAGATGTACAGACCCCACACTCATGGTTTGTTTTTGGTTTCATCTGGACTAAAGCAGAGCTATTCAATATGGCAGCCACTAGCCACAGGTGGTTCGTGGTCACTTGGAAAAAATATATTTTATTTATTTATTTTGAAAGAGAGAGAGAGAGAGAGCGTGAGCAGAGGGAGGGGCAGTGGGAGAGGGAGAAGCAGACGCTCCACTGAGCAGGGAGCCCCATGCAGGACTCGATCCCAAGACCCTGGGATCATGACCTGAGTTGAAGGCAAACGCTTAACCAACTGAGCCACCCAGGAACCCTCCACAATGCTTTGAAATGTGGCCAGTCCAAATTGGGATGCGCCGTCAGCAGAGAATACACATGCATTTTCTAACACTTACTACAGAGAAAGAATGTAAAAAATCTCATCGGTGGTTTTTAGAACATCGATTACACGTTGAGATGGCATATTGAGCTACACAAAATATATTAATTTTACTCTATCTTTATACTCTTTTAATGAGGCTGTAGAAAATTTTAAATGACATCACATGGCTCACATTCTATTTCTGCAGGACAGGGCTGGCCTGGAGAGTAGCCGATTCAAAAACGTGTTTTGTTTAGGTCTCCTATTTGTAATCTCGTCTCATCTGTTCTTTGACAATAACGCTCTCTAAAACTTTGCCTCGTGATTCCACTTACGTAAGATTTTTTTTTTAAAGATTTTATTTATTTATTTCACAGACAGAGATCACAAGTAGGCAGAGAGGCAGGCAGTGGGGGCGGGGGGAGCAGGCTCCCAGCTGAGCAGAGAGCCCGATGCGGGGCTCGATCCCAGGACCCTGGGATTGTGACCTGAGCCGAAGGCAGAGGCTTTTAACTCACTGAGCCACCCAGGTGCCCCTACGTAAGATTCTTGACATGACAAAAATGAAGACGTGGAGAACAGATCAGTGGTTGCTGGGATCAGAGCCCAGGTGAGGGGGGAAGGCCAGGGGCAACAGGGGGGTCCCCATGGTGTGGAAATGTGCTGCATCTTGACTGCATTCATGTCAAGATTCTGGTTGTGGTGCTTTGGGATGTGATGTTGGGGATGTTACCATTGGGGGAAACTGGGTAAAACGTACATGGGATCTCTCTGTGTGATTTCTTACCATTGCATGCGATTCTATGGTGATCTCAAAAGAAAAAGCTCAATTAGAAACAACAACTTCCTCTCTGAAACCGTAACTCTCACACTCCGCTGGGGACGGAGTGAAGTGGGGTTCCCCTTCTGGAAAGCTACTGGGCAACACGCTTCCAGCCTTACATACGTTCACTACCTTTGGTCCCCAAAAATTCAACTTCTGGGAATGACCGATACAGAAATGGATACAGATAGAAGCATGAAAATACAAAGGTGTTTACTCATTATTGCTTCTAGTAGCAAACTCCTTGGAACCACCAACATGCCTTTCTGAAAGGGAAAAGGTTAGATAAACTATGGCTTTATCCTCTCAGGGAACAATTCCTGGACAGTCCCTGTCCTCGGTGACCATGTTGTCATTTAAGGAAATGCTGGTAAGACAATGTTCAAAAAAAAAGGGGGGCGGGATGCAAAATAGCGATAATTTGCCAATTTGTAGATCAAGAATCTGGAATGACAAATAGAACAATATTAAGAATGCTGTTTTGATAGTAAGATGATGAATATGTTTATTCTTCCTCCTTGACTATTTATTTTCCCCGTTTTTGTTTAATAAATATGCACCACATTTTTAAAGTGACATAATGATCTTTTTCCCCCTTTTTAAAATTGGTTGTCTTCCTGGAACTAAGACTAGTTAAGAAGGCTGGGGGCTGACTTGCCCCCTGCTGGCAGATTGTGGTGGTGCAGCCTGGAGCCCAAGGCTTTTTTTCCCCTTTTGGGTACTCGAGATCTCTAACACCCCAACCCCGAAACATGGAGTCGGGGAGAGGATGGAAGACTAGCTCTCTCTACTTTTCTGAATTTCCCAACATGCTATAGAAGAAGCACGTATTTTCTCTGCTTGGGACACATGCGTGTATATGTATATATGAACAATAAGTTAAAAATTAACAAAAGATGACCTATATATAAAGAAAAATACGTGTTTTAAACCAGAGCAGCTTCATGGCAGAGGGAGGCTGATAGTGAATTCCCTCCCCTCTCCCTAGAATGGCCTTCTCTGCTTCTTCCTGGGGCATAAGCCAGCCTGCCCCAGGCTCTTGCAATGTTCTATTTTTATTTTCATTATTTAACTGTGTCCCATATATAACTGCTAAATGGAGTGTTCAGTTCCATAGCTTAATGGACGAGTGACCTCTGTCTGTAATGTCCAAGTCACACGGAACTCCGCAGGCCATTAATGAGGTCCTCAGGCCTCCTCCCCCTGTCAATTTCAGTCCCTGGCTGAGAGCGCAGGAATGGGGCTGCCGCGGGGAAGGAGGGGGGCATACAAGGAGGGAATGAAGGAGCCCACACCAGCAGGGGAGTGCTGGGGAGCCGTGCAGACTCGTGGATGGTATTTGCTCAGGGCCTGTTCTCAGGAGCTGAGCAGCTCACGGGGTGGGAGACAGGATGACTACTGACTTGCGTTCTCAACTCCACGGGCTTCTGATGATTGACTGAGTTCAGCTCCTGGCCAGACGGGGCAGGGAGCTGTCTTGGGACCCACCTCCTAGAGGAAGAAGGGGTTTTAATTCCTCTGCTTCATCATCTTTCTCGGTTATTGAATCTACACCTTCACAGTGCTCTAAACCTTGTTGTCCGACTCATCCCCCAATGTTATACACTCAGGAACCTGGGGTCAGTCATCAGGCAAACAGAGAAACCACATGGCACAGAAGGGTTTGTTGATCTACTGCATTGACCCTGACCCTCAGCATCAATGATGTTTTATGGAATACTTTCATACCGGTTTGTGACCTCCCTGGATCCTCCCATCAAGTCTAGGAAGATGGTGTTATGGACGGCATGACTCATTCTGCAGGCAAGAAATCCAAGGTAGAGAGAGGTGTCCTGCCCAGGGAGGACATGAAGTTGCATCCTCTGGGCTGCAGTCCTCTGCCTGTGCTCACCCCATTCTCCCCACAAACAGGCGGGGTGCTTCCCCAGGTAGACCCCAGGACAGAGCCCAGGAAGTGCAACCCCCAGGACTTGGGCATCAGGGGTCTCCTGGACTGACCCGTGCTGGATCCTCCCCTCCCCGGGGCAGGAACTGGGCCCAGCGGGCTGTTTCTGCTTCCCTCCCTTGGCTGACTTCTCTCCCCTCCACAGCCTCTCCTGCCCAGTGTGGTGACTCCGGGCCCCTCACATGCTGAGTCCTCCTCATCCTTCCCACAACAACACATTCATCAGGAGGGAGACAGATGATTTGCTCCGGAGGGAAGGAGGAAGGAGTGGAAGAAATCAATAGCGCAGAATGATGTCTCTATATTGTGCCTCCCAAGTTTTATTTCCCTTCACAGAAGCTCGATGGAAAACAAATGTCGGCTCTGGTTTTGATATGAATTGATCTTGAAGCCGGGTGAGCCCAGGAGCACTCCCTTAATGGCTGGCCATCGCCTGCCAGCACTTGGGTTGACAACGAGTTCTCAGTCAATGCACAAGGGCCACCTACTTATCTGATTTGGATGTCCTGGCTCCTCTCTGCTCAAAGCACTGGGGACTGTCAGCAGGGTCTGAAATTGGTCACCAGCTGGGTGGGGTCATAAGGGAGAAGGTGAAAGGAAGGAAGGGGGGCCTCTACCATAGGCCCAAACCCATCTCTCTTGCACAGAAAAATTCCTACCTGCCTTGGGCTCAAATACCTTCAAAGCTGAGTTGAAATCCAACTGGTGCAAATAGCATCATCAGCCAGTAACACTTTAGTCTGAATTTTCAAGAGCCTTGTTCTTAATGGAGGCAGTCACAATGCATGTCTTAAGGCATAGTGAGTAGTGCCTTAAGTGACTCACACCCAGGGCCCAGCCCATGGTCATCAACCAAACTCTGGTTGTGAAACCCCCACCCCCAACTTGGGTGGCACATGTGCTCTCATCTGGACATTTTGGTCAACCTCTTAGGCCCTCCATCTTCTCAACTAGGAATGTAAGATAATGCTTCCTTGTACAAGTACTAAGAGGATGAAATACAGTAGGGTATGTGGGGCTGGGCACAGCTCCTGGCACTCGGCAGCTGCTCCTACCTCAAGCTTCTAGAAGTTTCTTGTGGGAGTAGTATGAAAGAAAGGCATGGGGGGGCTGCCTGGAAATCTGGAGCAACGTCCCACAGAAGATTTCAGAGAGGGACAGCTCATGGCAGCCAAGAACACAGAGGGCCAAGTGGGGGCTCCCACCTTGGAACCCTTTCTGTTGTGTCCTCAGGGGACAACCGGAGCCCCCAGAGCAAAGGAAGCATGAGAGGTGGAAGGACCTACCCACTGCCAAGTTCATACCTGGGGCTGTATCCCAAGAAGTTACAAAGGTCAAGAGTCCTTCATTCAAATTTGCTCTGGGTTCAAATCCCTGCTGCCTCATTTATCAGCTCTGTGACCCTGGGCAGGTGGCCTCCCCTCTCCATACCTCAGCTTCTGCATCTGTATAGGGAGGAAGAACATGGAATCCCTGGGATGACAATTACATCGATATTTTCCTGACATGCACCATTATTGCGGCTTGGGCTGGGCACAGGAGCTCCCCATATGGACTTCTGCGTCTGAAGGGGGGTTGGGATTCCCAAATCCCAACAAACAATTGCTCTGGGCTGTTGAAGTTCAGAAGCGCTTTGGCCACCCCACCCATCACTTCTATAGCCGATGAGGACTCCCCTGGGAACTAGGGCCTTAGGAAGCTAGTGTTTGTGAATTCTTGCCTCGATCGGGCAGCCTTCCAGCTGTTTCTATACACAGCGATCTCACCCAGTCCCCGTGATGACTCTGGGAGTGCCACATGGACGTTGCCCATTCATGTAGGAACTGAGATGACCCTGCACTGACCTGAGGTCACCCAGACACTGAGAAGTAGGCGTGGGCTCTGCGCCTGGCTTCTGAGACCACAGAACCTCAGTGGCCCCACAGTACCAAACAGGAGTCATATCCCAGGGGGGTCAGGCTGCAGGGTCCAGGTTGTCAGGGTTAAGATCCAGGAGTAAGGCCAAGATGACTGCCATGGGGCCGTAGGTGGTCTCACGGTATTGGTGTTGAAGGTGGGTGGGGAGCGTGATCAGGCTATCCTGATAGGGAAAGTTGAAAAAAAAAAAAAAAGGCATTTTCTATGCACAGAGCAAATCCTGTCTACCTTCTCCAGAAGACAGCATCCTCTCCAGGAAATAGTGGGGGCCCTCCTGACCCATCACTCACAGCCCACCCTCGTACTCCGTCACGGAGATGCCTCACACCTGGAACGATGGAGCCGGCCTTGGCCCCAGGCATTTGCCAGCCCCTGAGCTCCTTTGGAAGAGCAAGGAGAGGGTGACCAAGGTATCTAGGTCTCCAGGATGAAGAGGTGTAAGCCAAGGTCACCCACCAGGGAACAGTCTCCTATTTTGAGACCAAGTGAGATTTACGCAGGGAGTCGCCTGCCTCCTAAGGCGATGGCCGGGGGTGGGTGGTGTCTGAATGTGTTATCCATGGGGGAAGGCACTGCTTCCTGGATGCCAACGCTTCCTGTTCTTGGCTGCCAGGGTGATGCTCCCAGCACCGCACTCGGTGGGACCTCTTTGGAGGGCAAGCTGTGCTAGGCGAGGGAAGGCCAAGTACAGAGGCAGGAGCCAGGAACAGAGTGAAATTCCTATGGACCTCCCGCCTAGGACCCCGGCCTCATGGGAGCCCTGGAAGAGAAGAGGTTGACGGTCAAGAGTACAGAGTACCTGATCTCAGGTTCCAGCTCTGCCAGCAGATGGCTGTGTGGCCTTGGGCAACTTACTTAACTGTTCTGAGCTCCCACATGCTTAAAAATAGGGATAACTATACTTAAAAAGATTTTCAGGAAAACGACAAGTTTCAGTGAGGATGAGGGAGACCTGGAACCCTCAAAGATTTGCTGGGAGAAACATAAAATGGCAAGGGGCACCAGGGTGGCTCAGTGGGTTAAGTGTCTGACTCTTGATTTTGGCTGAGGTCATGATCTCAGGGTAGTGGGATCGAGCCCTGAGTTGGGCTCTGGGCTGGGTGTGGAGTCTGCTTAAGATTCTCTCCCTCTCCCTCTGCTTCCCTCTGCCCCTCCCCTCTGCTCCATGCATGTTCCCTCTCTAAAAAAGAAAAAGAAAAAGAAAAAGAAACATACGGTACAATCACACAGAAAACAGAGTTTGGTGATGCCTGCAAAAACTGAACACAGAATTACCGTCCGACCCAGGAATTACACTCCTGGGGATGTATGCAAAAGAGTTGAAAACAGGTGTTCAAACACATATTTGTACATGAATATTCAGAACAGCAGTATTCCTGATAGCCAAAGGGTAGACAGACACACGTCAGTGAATCAAAGGAGGCACAAAATGTAGTCTATCCACACAGTGGAATATTATTTAGTTGTAAAAAGGGATGAGGCGTTGACATAGCACGGACGGACCTGGGAAACATGATACTGAGTGAAAGCAGCCAGACCCAAAAGGCCCCATGCTGTGTGATTCCATTTACGTGAAATGTCCAAAATAGGTAAATGCATGGGGACAGAAGGCAGATCAGTGGTTGCCGGGGACTTGGCAGAGGCAGCCACGGGGAATGACTGCGTAGTGGGTGGGTTTCCCTTGGGGGTGACAAAAACGTTCCAGAATTAGAAGGTAGTGATGGTTACACAATGCTTGAATGTGCTAAGTGCCACTGAATTGTACACGTTAAGATGGTTAAAATGGTAGATTTCAGGTTATGTGTATTTTACCACTGTCAAACCCCCTAAAGATTGCATCTGTTTATGCCAAAGCACAGGATTCAGCACAATTAAAGGAGAGTATACGGAAAGGTCCATATAAGCACTTGTCCGTGGGAGGAAGAAGGGCCACCTCCGAGTGGATTAGAGAAGGACCAGGCAGGACTCGCTGGGCACAGAGCCAGCACAAGTACCGGCCCAGGGAAGCCCAGTCTCTCTCCTGGGTCTCCCTCCCACGTCAGAGAGCTCAGCCTCTGTCGGCCACACCTTTCACACACCACATGGCCCTGCACCTGAGGGGCAGGTGGGACATGTTTTCTTTTTCTTTTTCATCTTTTTTTTAAAGATTTTATTTATTGAGAGAGAGGGAGATCGAGAGCGTGAGAGAGAGAGAGCACAAGCCAGGGGAGGGGCAGAGGGAGAGGGAGAAGCAGAGTCCCTCCTGAGTCCTGAGTGACCCCAACACTAGGCTAGATCCCAGGACCCCATGTTCATGACCTGAGCCAAAGGCAGACGCCCAACCCACTGAGCCACCCAACATGTTTTTAAGATCTTGTTGCTGCACATCAAGAACCAGGAGCTCCACTGCCTCCAGGAGCAGCCAGAGACCTCAACGCCCTGGACTCTAGAGACAGAAGTCTTGAACTTGCCTTTAACACCTGGTAACTGACACCTGGGAGATGTCGTGATTACGACTGGTGAACACGAGCTTTGTGGGGGAGGGCAGGTCTACAAAGGGCAAAAGAAACACTGGGGACTGATTTCTGTAACCAGAGAGAGGAAGTGTCATGAAGCAAGCAGGTAGCAGGCACCCCTTGGCAAGGCCCTGGCCCAGTGGGGAGGGGGGGAGGAACGGATGCTGGCAGTGCTGGGGGCAAGATGGCTGATGGAGGTGCACCGGGGATGCTGCAGAAGCACAGAGTCCCGTAACTCTGGAGCATCTGGGAAGGCTTCCGGGAAGAGGAGACTTCTAAGCCGAGTCCTTTGTTCCTGTCTGGTGAGGAGCTTTTGCTTTACATGAAGGAAGGAGAAGAGGATTTTGGAAGAGTCAGACCCTGTGCCCAGCAACTTGGTTACATTTTCCTTTTTACAAATTCCGAGGGTCTCAGAAAGGCCACTGGGATCCTTGGGTTTAAATTCTGACTCTACCACTTATGATCTGGCTGACTTTGGGCAAGTTACTTGAGCTCTCTGTGCCTTAGTTTCTTCACCTATAAAATATGGTTAATGGTGATGACCTCAAAGAGTTGCTTGACAGTTAGATAAG
Organism: Lutra lutra; assembly: GCF_902655055.1. Taxonomy (NCBI): domain Eukaryota; kingdom Metazoa; phylum Chordata; class Mammalia; order Carnivora; family Mustelidae; genus Lutra; species Lutra lutra. Next base: position 13,121,137 of record NC_062293.1, on the reverse strand, counting down.
CTGGAGAGACCCAGATTAGGGGATAGGTATGGGAGTAATAATCATTTTAATCACTGCCTTTGCACTTGACCATGGCTTTGGGGCCAGGGTCCCTGACAACGTGTCTATAAGGATCCACTGGCCTCAGAATTCAGTAGAACCTCTTTCAGACATCATGGAGAGGGGGACAGACTCCATGTCCACAAAACCAGGAAGACAAAGCAAGTGGCTCCCACATATCCAGTCTATTTTGTTGTTTGATGTATGATGTCTGTCATCTCCCTTTTGATTTGATCACCACACCAACCCTGGGTGGTAATGCCTTCCCCCCTCACTTTACAACTCAGGAAGCTCGGATGCAAAGAGGCAAGAATGTGGAGTGGTGGAACTCCATCCATTCCCTGTCCAGTTGGGAGACTCCTGATTGGGAGCCTACCTTTCTGTCCCTATGCCAACGCTTCCCAGCCAAGCCTGATTCCTGGTCTGCAAAATGGACACAACAATAAGGTGTGTCTCCTAAGGACTGGACAGCAGGAAGCTTACATGAGACTTCATGCATGATAAGCACCCAGGAGATGCTAGCTTCTACTTACTCTGTCATCCCTGCTGTCTCCTCTTAGTGGGAGAACTACACAGGGACCCATGCTCCCAAGCGACGGACAGCACAGATTTGCTGTGGCTCATCTTCTCAGGTCCCCAGAATGTGTGGATGTCCCCCGCCCCGACACAGGCTCTCCCACTTGAGCCAGGATCGTCCTTCCCACCCAGCCACGACCCCCATGCCCAGCTGCTAGTGCAGCTGCTGCGTTTTGCTCAAGAATCCCCACTGGGAGGGTACCCGCTAATAAGCCAGGAATACTGGCTTACTCCAGGGGTTCTGGCCTCCCTCACTCAGGGCCAGCAGGAAGCTGGCTGCTTTCCAGGCTTCCAGGCAAGAGCAACCCCCACTATCCAACCCCCACCAGCCTGGGCCAGCTGCCTCAGTTTCTGCCTTGGGCGGTGTCTAGCCGATGGCATGCTGTCTGCCTCCAGGAAGGGCTCATGCATGTCCAGACTCCTGGAGCAGGGATGCTTCCTGCACCTTCCTTGCTGGGCAGAGGGCCCAGCAACGTGGCCTTGAACTCTTGGGAGGTGAGGAACCCCACACTGGGCAGTGACACCAAGGGCAAAGAGGTTGGCCTGAGGCTTCACCAAGGCGACTTCTGGCAACTTCTTTTTCATGCCAATCCAGATTCTACTGTCTGGAATTACACGCAATGAGTCTCATTTCCCAATTGTTTTGCCATAACAGGAATTACTTCAATCCCAAGAAAATAAAGAGGTAAACGAGGAGGGTTATCAAAACTTAATGACCTCCTTCAGAAATGTAGCTCTTGAAATGTCCCGTCCCTCCTTCCCCTCCTAGACTTCTCTCTCCCCTTCTGCGTCACGCCTGCACCTCGTGGCTGGGGGCTGAGAGCGGCACCGCGAAATCTCATCCCCTCAAGCACCGCGGAGACCTGCATGCCATCCCGGCTTTGCCACTTACCAGCCCTGTGATTTTAGGCCGGTGACTTTATGTCTCGGGTTCCTGCTCCTCGGAGAGGGAGGGGGGAGAGCGAGCGGGAGGGTTTAACTTCCTTTGACCTCAGGAGATATTGGCCTTGACCTCACCAGATGGCCTTGCTGCAGCTCAGTGAGTAGAGGCACATGTCCAGAGCAAGGGGCCAGAGCCAGGAAGGGGAGGCGCTGCCTGGCCTCTGGCTTCCTGCCGGCACGCGGGCACAGAGTGGGGGAGCCCGGGAGCTGGCCCGGGCCTCGTGCTGGGGTTGGGGATGAAGGACAATGCACGCATCCCTGCAAAAGCTGGGGATGACAGACATTCTGGGACTAGTCCAAGGCCACACACAGCTACCAAGCGACTGAGCTGGGACCTGAACTCACCCCTGCATGGCCCCGAAGCCGAGTTTCAGTGTCAGATAGTAGAGCACAAACTGCTCAAGTTTGTGTCCCAAACTGTACCACCCACATTCTGGGCCTTGAAACGTGAGGCAAGGAAATCACACGCGCCAGTGTGAACCGGTGTGAGAGAACACTTGGGATGGGGTTGGCGCCCGGCAGACTGTGGGCTCACAGCTCTCCTTTACCCTGGGGAGAAGGCAGAAATCCTCACGGCTTCCTCATGACCCCAGAAGGATTGGGGTCCCATGGGGAGCCGGCCCGCTGCTGCCTGCCCAGCCACCTGTGTCCCTCTCGCTCCCTGACTTTCTCTTCCTGCCACTTGGAAGGCTCTTTGCCCAGATCTCTGTGCTTCACTTGCTCCCTCCCTTCCTCCCAGCCCCTGGTCACATGGCAGGTGCCCCCTTTGAAAATGATACCCCCCCCCCCACCCCCACCCCCGGAAGCCGCTAGCCCTGCCTTGTCTTTCTCTCAAGCATTCTCCCAGACAGCCTCCTCTACATTCTCCCTCATGAGCATATCTGCTGCTCGTCTCCCTCTTTAGAAAGCTTGCTCCTAAGGGAACAGGATTGAATTTTGTCTGTTCTGTTCATAGCTGTATCCCCAGTGGTTCTCAGCAGCGGGTGAGTCTGCCCCCCAGGGGACATTTGGTGATGTCTGGAGACATTTGCAGTTGTCACGGTGGGAGGAGGGGAGCTACTGGCGTTTAGTGGGTAGGAGGCCAGGGACGCCGCCGAACATCGTGCAACACACAGGACACCTCCCCTCCCACAAAAGAATAATCTGACCCCAAATGCCAACACTGCCACAGCTGTAGCTCCATCACAGAACAGTCGTCAGCATGTACACAGTAGGCGCTCAATAAAGGATGATGTAGAAGAATGAAGAGGTGCTTCATTCATCATCATCATTTGAGAACAGATTTCATTGTAAATAATCTTCAAGGATGCTCATGGCTCTTACATAATGTTAAATGTCAATGACATCTCAATTTTTAAGACGTGGTTGTCATTTGGGAGTTCATGGCCAGAAGCTCACCCTGGTGACCAGTACCTTCTCTCTGTCTGGAGCCCTGCTCTCAGCAGTGACCACATGGACTGCCGACGGCTTGCTGCCACCCCGTCATGAGCCGAGACCAGAACATATTTCAGGCTCTGTGAGAGGGGCTGGGTGACGCTGGGCTGCCCCTCCCCGAATCCATGGGCCCATGCGCCCCCCCTCTGAGAGTTCCCCCCAGGAACTCTCAGTTCTCAGCCCTGCGTCTCCTAAAACTTGCCCCCACACTCACCACGTGTCTGTCCACCTGGGCAAGGAACCACCTCCAGGCGAGCCGGCGTTCCCAGGCCTCTCGCAGCCCAGGAGACTTGTGGGTCTGAGTGAATTATGTGGTTTTTGGTCTTTCTGGGGAAGGACGTGGGATGTTCAGGGAATCACGGGACTTGAAAACTCCCCCTGGCCCCATTCAGCCCAGGCCTTGCGCAGACCTAACAAATTACCACTGACAGCTTTAAACAGGCACCGTGATGAGCCCAGGTTCCCCAAATGCAGAGAACACCACCCAAGAATATATTAACTGCCACGTGGCCATGGGCTAAAGGGAAGATGGAGCAGTAGAAAAGGAAGGATGCTTTTGCCTTGGGCCTAGTTGCCGTCTAGAGCAGACTGCCAAGACCGCGGCCCAGCTCCCTCAGTGGGTCACCCTCCCCACATTCCCACTGAGCATTCCCACTGCAGGTTCACGATTTCCCCTGTCCACTGCCTGCCCTGCCCCATCTCCCCAAGTTTTTCCCTCCCTCTGGGCCCTCCTGGGCCTCACAACTAGCCCTTTCTCTGCAGACTTTGCAGCTAGTAAAGTAAGTACCTTTTCCCTCCCCTACTATCTCCGCCTTCTCTTTTCTTCTCTCTCTTCCTCTGCTTTCTCCCTCTCTCCTTGCACAAAGGTCCTGAAAGCTTTTTTCCTTTTTAAAAGATTGCATTTATTTATTTCAGAGAAAACACATGCGCTCACGAGCACAAGCAGGGGGAGGGAACAGGGAGCCCGACATGGGGCTCGATCCTAGGACCAGGGGATCATGACCTAAGCCGAAGGCAGACCCTTAACCGACTGAGCCACCCAGGTGCCCCACAAAAGCTTTTAAATAAGGTTTTGTGGCTGACAAATGGGTACAAGGCATGAGCCAAAGGACCTAGTCTCTAATGGTGGAATATTAGACAGCAGGCAGCTAGGTCTGTGGAACCAGGGTATTTGGCAAGCAGGGGTTTTCCTGGTGCTTCTGAAGTCACATGTAGCTGGCCCCAATTCCAGGGAGGAAGGCTGACCCCAATCCAGAAATGGAATGAAAGACCAGGCACATGCCCAGTGACCACCTAGGAATGAGCCAGCAGGCTACATGGGGCAGGCCGAGGACACTGATGGCTGGAAGCCTGAGGCAAGAGCATCAGCTCCCCCTAGAAGCAGGGCTTGGTGGAGCCTGGCTTCCAACTCTTGCCTGCTTGCTTTCTGGGGCTCAGAGTTCAATCTCTGAGCTACCCCGATACAAATACTCACACCACTCACCCCAGCGCTGAGGATGGCATGAGGAGTCCTAGCAGCATGGTCCCCTCCCTCAAGGCCGATGGCTGAGTGTCAGATGGGGGCTGGAAGAAACAGAGACAAGCAGCCCCGAACACCTCCAGTGAGCCCGATGCTGACATCTGTGACCTTGCTTTACACAACAGCCCTTGGCCCCAACCCACAGAGGGGGAAACTGAGCCTCCAAGTGGTTCTGTGACTTGGCCAATGTCACATAGTGACACAGCTGGAGCCCATGTCTTCCACGACAACACAGGGCTTGCGTCCTCCAGCTAAGTGGGAACAGTTCAGTCAACATGCCCCCTATATTCCCCTTTCCCGCCCCAAGTCCTGGAAGCCCCACAGCCTGAAAATGGTCGAGCTCTCAGAAGCTTGCTGCCAGGATTCCAGGTGTCTCACCAATTGGACGAGTGTGGACAAGGCAGCCCTGGCTCTGCCCCTCAGGTGTCCATGGCCTTGCACACGTAAGACGGAGGTCAAAGTCCAGGATAGGGATATCCGAGGCTCAGCTACAAACTGCATCTATTGTAGCCGCGCTGGGGACCTGGCTCCAGGTGGGATGCCCCCAGCCATCTCCAGCGGCCGCATTAGCAGAGAAGTGGAGAGGGAGAGCTTCTCAGGCAGGCAGAAGATGCTGGGGGCCTGGCTGTGGTGTCAGCAGAGAGGCACAACCAGTCACCAGGACGCCTGTGGTCCTGAGATGCCTGAGCCAGAACAGTAGATCGAAGCCAAAGTCCCCACACCCTCCCTGTCCAACCTGGGCTGTGAATTCATCAAGCCCTGGGCTTTAAAGAGATGAGGGAGTGGCATGAGGTGGCCAGGAAGCAAGTCCCATCTTTTGTTCCCTAGGGTGGCTTGGAGTAGGAGCCAGCACAGGTGACAGCTGGACTGTGACGTCTGTCTCCCACTTGAGGACCCAGTCCTGGGTCCTGCTCTTGTCCAGTCACTGATAATCCCACAAAGGGGGTGAGTCCCTTCCCTTCCCAGAATAAGAACTTCATCAACCCTAAAAGGGGACAGGGAGGTAGATGGCAAGTTCTAGGGGGCAGGTGAGAGCCCAAGGCTGTAGGAGCGCCCCCATGAGCCCACACCCAGGCCAGCACTGGAGGGGCTCACAACAGGATCCTCCTCTTTCCTCCCCCGCCAGGTTCCAGGAATTACCTCTTAAAGCCCTTTCAGTCCCAAGAAGTGATAAATTGACTTCACTTTTAAAATTTTAACGAACTGCATCTTCACGGGTTGCCCAATTAGGATGAGGGCAAAGACAGCTCACCTAATTAAAATGGGGAGGAGGGAGGCTTTGGAGGGATGGAAGAAATTTGCTGGTGTGGGCCTGGTGGGTGGGAATCTCACCCTCAGCCTTGGCCCGCGGATCCCCCTCCCCGCCCACCCTCTTCTCCCCTGCCTGTCCAGCTCTGCTCCCCGGCATCTGGCGGAGACCCTTCCTCCACCCAGGCGGACCTGGGCATCCTCGCTGCCCCGAGGTCAGAAGGGAGAAGCGGGGAATTCGAGGCATGGATGGACAGCCCCGCTCAACAGGTGGCGGTGGGCTTTCGCTCCCGCGTTATCCGGAAGATTTCTGCCAGCCCCACTCGAGCCCGTCGTGGGAGTGCGCCCCCAGCTTTGGAGTGGGCAACCAGAACTGCCCAGCAGCGCCGGCAAAGTGGGGGCGGCAGCTCCTTTCCCGCACATTCCCGACACGCACAGGCGCGCACACACACGGCCACGCGGGCACACGGACACACGGACACACGCGCACACACGGGCGTGTACACGCGCACCCCCCACCACGCTGCCCCTTCCTTCCCTGCGCCGGGCCGGGACGCGCGCCCGCGGTGGCCCCTGCCCCTGGCTCCGCGATGACCCGAGGCAGCCCCGCGCCGCGGCCGAAGTGCCGGCGGGAGATCGTCCCCCCCGCGCCCCCCGGGATGGGAGAGCCGGTCTCCCCGCCGGCTTCCCGGCTCCTACCTCACCGGAGCGGTCGCGGCCCCTGACCCTGGTCCGAGGTCCCTCAGTGGCTCGGCGCGCCGGGCGGGAGGTTCGGCGCCAGGTTCCCGGGCGCTCGCCCCGTCGCGTCCGGCCGAACCGCTCGGCGCTGGAGACCGAGCCGCCGCCGCAGCGGCCGCCGGAGCCGCGAACTCGGAGAGGGAGGGGCAGGCCGGGGGCGGGGCCGGGGCGGGGTCGGGGCGGGGCTTCCCTGCCCCTGTGCGACGGGCTGTGGGACCCTGCGGGACCCTGCGGGCGCTGGGCTCCACGGCTGCTGGGGAGCTCGTGGGCTGGAAGCACCTTCATGCGGTCTGCAGGTGGAAAGCAGAGGCCTGGGGTGGGGGAGGAGAAGCTTCCGGGGCCGCTTAGGGGCTGCCCGAGACCCCCTGACTTTGGTCAGACTTCTTTTCAAATGCCAACTAGTGTTTATTGATCGCCTCCTGCGCGCTGTGGACTGTTCAGAGAGGTTTGTCTGCATGAAGTCATTTAAAGCCTTCCCAACAACCCCATTTTACCGCGGAGAAAACTGAGGCACAGAGACTTGAAGTGAAGTGCCTGAGGACACACGGCCGGAATATGACAGAGCCAGGATTGCAACCCAGCTCTGTTTGGCTCCAGGACCCATGCTCTCAAAGCCTCGCTCTGCTTGCTTTTCATAGCATCAAGCAAATTGCGTGCCTCTTTGGCAAATGGAAATGGAAATGGATGTACAATAAATGGTAGCAACCAACATTTTAAAATTTCATCCTTCTTCAGTCTCTATGTCTCCGTCTCCTTTATTCTCTGGGCCCCAGACACTCAGTAGGAGTTCAATAAATATTGGTTCATTGATGACTAATTTGAAAGCTGCAGCTGGGAGCCAGGGTGGCCCTGTTCGGTCACATTGGATGTTGGCACTGAAGGGTTACCCTTTCTCACTTGAATACTTGCCCATTTCTCTGTAATGGCAACCTGGCCTGACCAATAGCCTTGTCAGCCTTGGCCCGCGGATCCCCCTCCCCGCGGAGGGTGTGTGTGTGTGTGTGTGTGTGTGCACGCGTGTGGCTTGCTCACAGACTGGCAGCTTCAGCCCTCTGCTCTAAGCACGAGGCGCCTCCCGGCAAGGAGGGGTCTCCAAGATATAAGCTTGGCCAGCCAGGGCATAGGGAGGTTTTGCTAGAGGGTCAATAAAATCCCTGTAAACCATGAAATGGAGGAAGACACGGAGTATCTATGTGTTTGGGGACAAAAGCAGGTTGTCAATAACAAGACATCGGCAATCTACATATTTGTGGAAGACTGTAAGGCAGGGGCTCCAAGTGAAGCCCTTTTGGGGCTGAGATCTGACCTGGGCGTCATGGGAAAACATTGTCACACGGGAGTGAGGCCCTGTGGTGTTAGGACAACTGGAAGTTTTTAGGAACGGTGCCCCAAGTTTCTATTTGTGGCATTTTAGGTCTAAAAAAATGCCCCAGCTTTTTCTCTCTTCTCCTACTTCTCCAAGAGTGCTCCTTCCCACCTCCTTGAATTCCCTAAGGAGGAGAGGCCTCTCACCCCTCAGACAGGTGGGCACGTCTCTCACACCCTCCATGTCCACCAGCCCCAAACTTTCACATGTGCTCATCCCTTCTGTCTTACTTGCCCTCTCCTCCACTTGGAAAACTCCTACAGATCCTCCAAGGCCTTACTCAGTTTGCTCTTTCTGACCTGATAATTAATTTCTCCCTCCCCCATCTGGGTCCAGGAGCCTCTCCTCCAGCTCTCACCAGTTTAGTAATGGCGAGTTTACTATCAGTTTCCCCAGCTGTGCTTGGGAGCTCCTCTACGGCACAAGTCCCGGCATACAGTAGGTGCTGAATGAATGAATATCGGTAAGAAGCATTTCCCCAGGACTCAAGCTGTTAAGAGGAAAATCACCAAAGAAAACCACTGGTGGAGCTGGGTCCGTGCTGTGAAAAGATGAAACATGGAAAATGTACCTTTCTCAAGGTCTGCATCTAGTATTCCCAGCAAAGGCCAGTGACGCTGCGCTGGGAATCCGAGTTTTATAGATTCACCTCTGCTGGGCAGCAGCCATGTCCTCAGGCAACCGAAGAGGGAAAGTTATGAGGATATGAGGGTGTGTATGGCAGGGGGGAATGGACTCCTTTGTGGGTCAATTGAAGATTATGACAATGCCGCCGCTTCCCAGATCAGTTCCCTCTTTGATCTGTGCGAGGCTGTTCCCCAGATCATCTTGATACGCCCATGATGAAGGAACAGACCCATTGTCTGCAGAAGGCACCCTTTAAAAGGAAAATCAGTTTCCGGGGTGCTCACAGCCTCCTCCCCCACCATTCTGCCTGAGGCAAGTGAGGATAGCTCAGGAGGTGGGTGGTTGAGGGAAAAGGGATTTGGATTAGATGGAACGAGGTCTTCAGCCTCCTTCTGCCCCTAACTAGCTGTGTGACCTTGGATGTGTTACTTGACTTCTCTGGGCTTTGGTTTACTTCTCAATAACCAGGGCTGATTCCTTGGGCTTGCGATGTATGCAGTCACGCAGACCTGCTCACTCTTTGAACTGCTCTGTGCCTGGTTTTGTGATCTGCTTTTATCATCTCAGAACTTCGGTTGGGAACAAGGGGCTGATTTTCATTTTGCAGTGGACCCCACAAATTATGTAGCTGGTGCTAGTGTTAACACCCACCTTCCTGGGTTGTTGTGACACCTCACTGATTTAGTGTTGCCACCAACGTCTAACACATGGGCTCGCAACAGAAGTTAGTCCTCCTTCCTCTGATTTGGTCTTAAAGATGAATAGAAGTTCACCTGGTAGCCAAAGGCACGGGAAGGCAGTTTCAGACACAGAGGCCAACACAAGCAAAGGTATGAGAATACGGAATTATATTCAGGGCAAGGTGAATGGTCTGGGGTCGGGTAGGGGTAACAAATGGAGGGAGAGAAACCTGGAGAGACACACTGGGGTCAGAATGAAAAGCCTGCTTCTTTTCAGGACTTGGATCTCAGGCCTGGAGGCCTGTGAGCAGAAAGCTCTGGGAAGGGAGGGTAGGTGGGTTGTACATATCAACATTCCTAGCCCACAGTTCAGCTGCGGACTGCTTCAGATCATGAGACAGGCAGTGGATGGCGTGGGTGGGAGCCCTGCTTGGAGCCTGCCAATATGGCATGTTTGAAACGCTCACTGTTGACATAATGGGAAAATGCTGTAGGTGTCAAAGCCAGCAGTGGCGCTCGGGGACCTGGGGACTCTGGGCCTGATGAATAATGGAGCAGCCCTTCCTCCCTGGTCTTTTTTTTCCTGCCTTTCAATAATTCATGCATTCCCCATTGGTTGAAGAGTTTCATAAAACCTCAGCTTTTTCTGAATCCTGGGGCAATCTGAGCAAATCTGATGGCTTCATGCTTTAGGTCTTAATTAGAAACATACATACACAGAACCACATTCAGTTTTGTAAAATGTGCCTTATATTCATGTCAGGGAAAATGCCCAATGATGTCTCAGGGGAGGAAAGGTCCAGCCAGGTCTCTTGGAAGTGGAGGTGGGAGCTGGGTGCCCTGGGAGGGATGGACTGGTTGGGAGGAGGCCCACATGGCATGTATTCTCCAGTAGGAGGCTATATATTTTGGTGTTCTGTGCCCCATCCCCCCCACCCTGCCCCATGAATAGAGTTTCCTTCACTGTCCGTTTGAAGTCATACTTGAACAGAGGGCCTGCTTTGGCCAATGAAATATGAGCAGAAGTGACATGTGTCATTTCAGGTGGAAGCCTTAGGAGCCCCTGAGTGCTTTGCCATCCTATTTTCCCTGCCTTTGGGATTGTGGAGACACTAGTCAAGATGCAGCTTCTGTCACTCGGAATGTCACTCTGAAGTGATCACAAGAACTTCCTTGTTCACCTCAAATAGACACCGCACAAGCAAGAGGCGGGGGTGGGGGGAAAGGGTCATTGTTTGAAGCCACTGGATTTGGAGAGTTATTTGTTACTACTACAGTATGCAGCCTAACCTGATTCATCTCTCCTTCCCTCCTTCCCTTTCTTACACCTTCTAGCACCTATGCCTGACTCATTCATGCAGAAGCATATGGGCTATACCTCGGCATAATGGGGAGATGGGTTGGGGACTCCAAGCCTAAGTGGCCATCAATAAGGATGAGGGCTGAGCAGTAAGAGAGATGAAGGTACCTTCGATAGTGTTGGGATGGAGAAGATCTGAGTTTCTCAGCAGATCCAGATTGAGTTTGAAATGGGCATGACCTCGAGACATGTGGGGGTGTGTATTAGGGTGTGTCAAGGGGGTGGAGGGGAGGGAAGAGGGCCCAGGGAAGAAGTCAGGGCTGCGGGAGGCAGAACTGGGTAAAGCCAAGGCAAGAACTGGGTCTGATGTAGAGTTGCCCTTATTGAAGTTTGGCTAATAGTATTAGTACCTATTACAACTAATATCAATTACATGCCACACTCTGCTAAGTGCTTTCTATGTGTTAACACATTTGGTTCTTAGAACAATCCGATGAGCTAGGACATCACTATCCCTTATTTCCAGATGAAGAAATAGAGACTTGAAGAAGTAATTTGCCCTAGAAATGGCCAAATTATAGTGCTCAAGGGAGAATGGCATGTTCAGGCTCTATCTGTGTCAGCATCACCCATGCCGCGAGTGGGCACAGCAGCCATAATCTTGAGGCCAGCTGTCAGGGCCCAGGTGTGCAGGATCTGCTCTTGGTAGGGGAACCCAGGAACGGTTTTGGGGCCACATATTCTGGGTGCCTGGGCAAATGGGGAAGGCTAAGATGACAGGACCGCTGGCCCTGAGAATATTCAGGGCTCAAGAACTACTAGACTTTAAGACACAAGAGACTGGTTCCTTGTTCTTCCTCAAGAGAGAGGCTGGGTTGGGAAATGAGGCCTCTTGACTAGCTGGTTGGTGGGGAACCTAGAAGTTGGGGCTGTGCTAAACCTCCAGGTGAGATTGTTTTCTCACGGGCTCTTCCTTGTTCACAGACTCGTTCCTAAGTTACCCGCTTTTCCTCCTGTAGTTGACTTTGTTGGAGGAGGAGGTGTCTATGGGGACATTGCCTCTAAGGTACCCTTCCTCCATTCGTACCCCACCACACCCCTCCTTGTTCTGTTGTCTCTGAGTTCCACCTGAGCAGTTTTCCATGCCCCTAGAGAACACCCCTCTCCTCTCCACAACCCACTAAAGTGCCTGGTCGGGCCCCCCAGCGTGGCCTGCTGAAAATGGATTTCTTTTCTTCCGTTAGAATGTGCTCTCTCCCCCTCTAGATGCAGCAGAGTGCGAAACCTGGGAGTGCTCACGCAGCCGCTCATGTCTCTGCCGGGTGACCGAGCAAGCCGCTCCTATTCCCTCTGGCCCTTCTCCAAGCTGCTCTCCCTGTACCCTAAGACCAGCTGTTCAGCCTCTGCTCTCGTAACTTGTCCCCTCGGCAACTAGATTGCTGCTTATAAAACAGTTCCAAGGGCAGGGAACCCATCATCAAAATGAAGACTCCTCTCCATTTTGACCACTGAGAAAGTTGCAGGCTGTTAAGGAAGTGACACCAGGTTGGAGGCCATAGATGGGGCCGAATGCAGCAGGGCAGGGAAGAGAAAAGACCCAGGCGGACAGGGGGGTCTGCCGGTGGCCCTGAAGACAGCTCTCAAACAGGTCAGCACCTGGACAGCTCCCCGCAGGGCTGAGAAACCAGCTCGTTGGGGAAGGATCTTTGTAGAAGCTGCTTGAAGCCTTACAGTCCTAGAGTCCTAGACTTTTTCTGGTTTTCTGCTAAACTCTATAAAAATTCTCTGCCCTGATTCATGCCCTCGGGCCTCAGAGAGACACTGATTTCATCTGATAAGCTAATCCATGTCTCCGACAGCAAGCATTCTCGTGGGCTAAGGTGTCGCATAGGTCAGGTAACATAAGCACAGTTCAAGAACCTCCAGAGGTTGGTGCCTGAGAAGAAGAGAGACTGCAGTGGTTGTAAGCCCAGCAAACTTGTTGACAAAGCGATGTGTGTGTGTGTGTGTGTGTGTGTGTGTAGGGGGAAAAGTAGCTCAGCTCACCTATGATCCAGTCTGGTGACTGGCTGCCTCCCTGGGGCAAACAAACTCCGGGGTAGAAATCAGTGGCCTGGGAGGGGTGGGCACCCAGAACAAAGGGCCCAATCCCCTGGAGGGTGAGAGGAGAAAGGGAGGCCAGGAAATGAGAACACTGTATTTCAGAACAAAGAAAGCAGGGGCAGGCTCCAGCCACCTCTTCCATTACCTGGCTCCTCCGAGGACAGAAAATAGCATCTTTAGTAACCATTTCCCAGCTTTGAAGTTAACAGCAGCAAAAAGCTTTGAAAGCTATGAGTGAGAGTGGTTTTCTAAGCGGGCAGCGTCTGGGAAGGAAGCCGTATGGGCCACCAGGGAGCTGGGCAGCCAGTTGGGGGTGGGGTGGGGCGGGCAGGTGTGCGGTGTGGAACAGACCCACAGGAACCTTGAAACTGACTGTATCATTTAGGATTGTTTTGGTTACAAATGAGAGAAAACTAGGAGAGGGAATTAATTGAATCATGTAACTAGCATCTGGACTGAGAGAGTGTGGGGGAAACAGGTGCTTAGAGTTAAAACTAGAACAGATACTGGGAGAAGAGATGGATATTGTTTGCCAAATCCTCAGATGCTTTGCCACATAGAGTTTAAGGAAGAATACTCTTATAATGCACCAGCCTGGTTTCCCTCTCCAGGCTGGTATAAGCATGACACTAATTTTTTTTAATTAAGAATTTTTTTTTAATTGAAGTGAAATTCACGCAAGATAAAATTAACCATTTTAGAGTGAACAGTCCAGTAGCATTTAGTACATTCACAATATTGTGCAACTGCCGCCTCTATCTAGTTCCAAAACATGTTCACTTCCCTAAAAGGAAACCTCATACCCATAAGCAACTGCTTGCCATTCTCCTTCTCTCCGACCCCTGGGTACTACCTGTTTGCTTTCTGTGTCTATGCAGTTTCTCATTCTGTATATTTCATACTAATGGAATCCTCCAATATATAACCTTTGTGTCTGGCTTGTTACACTTAACACGATGTTTTCAAGGCTCATCTACATCGTAGCCCATATCAGTACTTCATTGCTTTTTATGACAAATATTCTGTGATTTGTATCCACAATTTATTCATTCATTTATCTGCTGATGGACGTTTGAGCCCTTCCACCTTTTAGTGACTGGGAATAGTGCTATTATGAACATGTGTCCTTTTTTTTTTTTTTTGAACACTCATTTTCAGTTCTATTGGGTATATATCTCGGAGTGGAATTGCTAGATCATATGGTAAGGCTATATTTAATTTTTTGAGGAACCGACAGACTGTTTTCCACGGCAGCTGAGCGGCGTTATATTCCCACCAGCAAGTTCCAATTTCTCCATGTCCTTGCCAGTACTTGTTGTTTTCCATTTTTTAATCAGCCCTCCCAGTGGGTGCGAAGTGTACGACACTGATTTTGTGGGACAAGGAGTCTGAGGAGATGGTTACTAATAGTGAGAGTTGGGGTGGGGCATGGGCAGAGCTGGTTTCCGAATCAGAGCAGTGTTGCTTTCCCTTTGGCTCTGGCTCCCCTTTCAGAGCAAGCAAAGGATCTGGAAGTGGGACCTCCCCATCAGCACAAGTTGGCCTCTTGAAAAAACAGACCACCTAAAGTTTTCTGGAAGCTTCTGGAAATTTTTATTAAGAATGACACATCTCAGGGCCACCTGGGTGGCACAGTCGTTGAGCGTCTGCCTTCAGCTCGGGTTGTGATCCTGGGATCCTGGGATCGAGTCCCGCATCAGGCTCCCTGCTCAGCGGGGAGCCTGCTTCTCCCACTCCTACTCTCCCTGCTTGTGTTCCTCGCCCCCACCATCAAATAAATAAATCAAATCTTAAAAAAAAAAAAAGAATGACACATACCATTAGCTTGTAAAGGTCATGGATTCTGTTCCCACAAGGGGATAGAAAAGATCTTCCTGTTTCCCTTGATCATTGCCATCTATTGGTAAATCTATTGGTAAATGTCTATTTCCTGATGGACCTCCTATCCATTTATAGGAAAAAGTTTAGCTCAGGCAGTCTTTCCCACCCATCTCCAAAACCATGATAATTGCAGGTGGCCCACTGGGGTAAGGGTCTTCTTGCAGCTGGGGGTGACAGACTCAGGGACTCCAATGACTCCAGAGGCTGTATCCCCCCTACCTAGCCCCATACAGGTCATTTATGAGCATGCCCTCTGCAGGAAGATGTGTCTGAGATCAGATCTCTTCTCTGCCACTGACCAGCTAAGTGACTTGGGTCAATTACTTGATCCCTCCAAGTTTCGGTTTCATCATTTGAAAAATGGGTAGAATGACCATAACACATACCTGGAGGGTTTGTTGGGAGAATAAAGGAGACAAGGTATTCAAAATGTGTCACACAGGGGTTTGGCAAACAGTAGGAAATGTAACTGTCATTATTTAGGTCTTCATGTTCAATTATAAATCCCTATGGGAGGGTAGTGTTTCTAGAAGGTTCACAGTCCTCGGCCAAACAGTGCCAGGTACTTTCTGGGAGCAGGTGATGGCAGCATGAGAGCACAGGAGAGGCAGGGAGGGATCAAAGGGGGGATTGTCTTCTGGGCACCGTTGGTGTCCCTGGCAGTGAGTAATCTGGCTGGGCCAGGACCCCGCTAGGAGAATGGGTGGTGGGAAGGTAGGGGTTACTCTGCCTGGAAGGGAAGGCTGGGGATACTACCTAGTATTGAGCTACTATCTCTCCTGGTTGGGTGTCTTCTGTGTCTGTTGACGTCCCTCAATGCCAGCCACCTGTGGCTGTAGTCAGAAAGATCCTGACTCAGGTCAGGACCACCTGGTCCTTTTGTTAACCTCATAAATGCTGGTCTGTGTTGGGGGGGTGGTTAAGCAATTTTCCCACTGATAGGTCAGGACAACCTCAGAGGACAGAGATATAGTCTCTAACGCTTCCTTTATTCTCATGTGCTAGGGGGAGGGCAGATACTCCCAGCCTTCCCCAGGAGAGGACAACCCCAAGTTCCCCAGAACGTAGGAGAAACCCAGTGCCTCAGGCTTATGAGGGTTCCTGAACCTTGGCACTGTTCATATGTGGTTGGTGGGGACAGGAGCTGCCCTGTGCATTGTGGGATACTGAGCAGCATCTCTGGCCTCTATACCACTAGATGCCTGTAGCCATCCACCTCCATTTGTGATAGAATGAACTAGAGGGTCTCAGCTCATCGGGTACCACCACACCACTATAAGGCATGTAGCTGTTCTTTATTATTTAAATGAGCAAATGAATGCTCAGAAGAACTAAATGCTCTTGTCCATGCTCACTCAGTAAGTTTAAGATGGAACTGGGGTTCATTCATTCATTCAACATGGCTGGCACTCCCTGGTGGGTTGTGGGTGGTCTGGCTGCAAAGTTGCCCATTGTGGAAGCAACATGTTTCTGGTCAACAGACTGTCCTTGACTGGCTCTCCAGGGGCACGGGCACCATTTTGGTTTGGGAGACTCAGATAATCTTCCACCCAAACCCCAGCTCCTATATGTCATAGAAGTTTCCCAAACAGCAAAGGAAAGGAAGGAGCGTATTTCTCCTTCTCTCTGGGGTGTCCTTCATGTGCCCTGCTGTGCCCACCCCACTAGTGGCTGCTTGCCGCGTCCTGTGACTCACACTCTTTAGGCCCTGGTATTATTTTTTATTTTTTTAGCGAGAGGGGGAGGGGAAGGGCAGAGGAAGAGGGAGAGAGAGAGAGAATCCCAAGCAATGCCCTGATATTTTTTTTCTTTTGTTGCTTTTTTCTTAATTTAAGTTTTAGGTACTTATCATACAGTGCAATATTGGTTTCTGGAGGAGAATTCAGTGATTCCTCATTTACCTACAATACCCAGTGCTCATCACACCAAGTGCCCTCCTTAATACCCATCTCCCTTCTAGCCCATCCCCCACCCACCTCCCTCCAATGGTCCTCAGTTTGTTCTCTGTCATTAAGAGTCTCTCACGGCTTATTTCCTTCCTTCCCCTCACCTTCCCATATGTTCATCTCTTTTATTTCTTAAATTCCACATATGAGTGAAATCATATGGTATTTGTCTTTCTCTGACTTATTCCACTCAGCATAATACACTCTAGCCCCATCCATGTCATCGCAAATGTCAAGATTGCAACTTTTTTGATAGCTGAGCAATATTTCATCACACACACACACACACACACACACACACACACACACTTGCGCGCATCTTCTTTATCCATTTATCAGTCAGTGGACATTTGGAAGGCCCTGATACTATAAGACTTGTTAACTTAGATAAACTTAGATAAACTTAAACCCTTAAGTACACCCTGGCTCTGAAGTCCTACTTCAAAACAGTGAGTAGATGGGCCTACAACAGCGACTGTTAACTGGGGCAGTTTTGTTCCTCGGAGCACACTTGACAGTGTCCGGAGACATTTTTGGTTGTCACAACTTGAGGAGGGGGTAGTTATAGGCATCTAGCAGGTAGAGAGGCCAGGGATGTAAGACAGGACAGTCCCCCTCAAGAAGAAATAATGAGGCCCCAAAATGTCATCGTGCCAAGCGTGAGAAATCCTGAAATAAGTAAATGGTCAGATTCATGTGCAGCTCCCAAAAGGTGAGGTAGGGCAGGATGGGGTGGGGGGTGGTCGCAGCTCTCCCAAGAATCGGGCAGATTGCTGGGTGACCCTCCAGCCCAGGTAGCTTTGGAGGGTCTGGTTTATGTCTGCAGCCCAGCAGAATTAACAGGTCTCTGTTTTACTCTCAGGCATGTCCTGGCTTGGGCAAGGAGCTAAATAGTCATCCAGTTAATGGGCACAAACCACAGCCACACTGTATGAAGGCAAAAGTCCCCAGACAAGGGCACAGAATTCTGCACAGATTCTTTTGAATCCCAGCAAAGCCCAGAGACAGTGGCCGGTGGGGGCACCGGAACCTTCACAGAGACACAGAAATCGCTCTGGGCCTTTGGAACAAAATGACCTTCCTAACTCACAAAATGATTACTGTGTTTTCTTTTCTTTCTTTCTTTTTTTTTTTTTTTAAAGATTTTATTTATTTATTTGACAGAGGGAGATCACAAGGAGGCAGAGAGGCAGGCAGAGAGAGAGGAGGAAGCAGGCTCCCCGCTGAGCAGAGAGCCCGATGCGGGGCTCGATCCCAGGACCCTGAGATCATGACCCGAGCCGAAGGCAGAGGCCTAACCCACTGAGCCACCCAGGCGCCCCGATTACTGTATTTTCAAGCTAATAAAATTTCCTGGCATCTCTTCTCTGGCTTTTAATCTTTTCTTCAAAGTTAGTTTCTTGGGTTTTGTTCTTGTTTTGTTCTGTTGTGGACCATTCTTGTCACAGCAAGCGGTTGAGGGCCAGTGAATCCTGGTCAAAGGGCTTTTGGAAGAACCACCCAGAAAGATGCTCTCTCCTACTTGCGAGCTCTTTGATGCTGAGCACTTTTCTCCTGAGCCTGCCCCCAGCCGGGTGATTCTCACAGGCCTTCTGGAGGCTCTCTGAGATGCTTCATGGGAAGAGGCCTCACTCAGGTTTCACTGTGTCCTATGCTCTTGCCTAAACCAGCCATTGCCAAGGAGAATGGGATTTCTGGTATTGGCTTGTGCCAACGAGCATCCAACTTCTGGAGCCTCTAAGGACCCAGGGAGAACACGTTCACCCCAAGTTGGTCCCAAAGTGGAGTCCGTTAGCAAGGTGGAACACAGCGCTGGCCATCAGGTGGGCCACAGACACTTAGGCTTGTTTCCATGGAACTGTGAGGGAGATACACCAGTTAAAGCCCTTGCGTGCTTCTCAGAGGGAAACTTTTGCTTGTCTCTTTGATGCTGGGCTGGCCGAGGTGGCCATCTTTTGTGTCAAATGGCCACTTCCCTGGGCCACGGATGACTGCACCAGAAATGGGAACTTGACACCACGACAGCCAATCCATGGGCTTGTCAGTGACCAACGACGAGGGCTGACGTGGACTGACTCCGTGACCCCCCCCCCCCCAGAGTCCCTCTCCTGGGGGGAAATACCACAGAGAACCCCTTAGGCTGTGGAGGGGCTGGGGGCAGGGTCAGTCGAAGTTTTGCAAAAAGAGACAAGCTGAGGAAGCAGAGGTGCCCCCAGAAGGTTCTATCATGTGGGCTACCATTCATATCACACTCTTAAAATGACAGCATTATAGCGGTGGAGGAAGATCAGAGATTGCCACCGGCTCTGGAGGGGGAGGCATGACTATAAAGGAACAGCAGGAGTGAGAGTCTTTCTGGATAAAACACTCCTTGATCTGAATATGGTGGCGGTTATGTGAATATATGCACGTGGTAACATGTCATAGTGCTACGTGCACACGCACGCGCACACTTGCACTTGCACACGCACGCGCACGCATGCACGCAGCATTCAAGACCTGTTGAGCTCTGAATAAGGTCTGGAGTTTAGCGAGTAACATTTTACTAGATCCCAGTCTCAGATTTGATAATGTACTGGTTATGTAATATATTGTCATTGAGGAAAGCTGGATGATGGATCTGTGGCAACTCTCTCCATTATTTTGCAAATTCTTTCGAGTCTTAAATTATTTCAAAGTGAAAAATCTTAAAATGAAAAAAAAAGAAGAAGCTGAAATGCTAACATGAGTGACAGAAAAAGGTCCAGCTCTCAGAGCTGCCCCAGATCGAGAGATTTCTAGCCCCTGGGTGGGTCGGCCCATCTGTGTTTATTACAAAGCAAGAAGCCTGAGCAGAAGATGCTCCTAGTACATAAGTCTTTGTATGCATATTTTGTTATTTCCTTAGGGGAAAAAAAAGTCCCTTGCAGCAGAATTGCTGTGTATAAGCACATTTTTAAGACTTTTGTTACTTCATGCCAAATTGCCCTCCATAAAAATCTTAATGGATATTCCCACCCACAGTGTATGAGAGGGCTGTCTTGCCCATCTCTTGCCAAAATTGGGTTAAAGATAGCATCATCTTGGCCAAGTTGATAGATAAAACATTGTATCTTATTGTTCTTCTCTTCCAAGAATTCTAAATTATTTTCTTGGACCAAGCTGGACCATATAATTGGTGACTTACCTGGAGGCTTGGGTTTTGCTTTTCACTTGGTCAAGTTCAGGAAGTTGCGTTTTAACCTTATGCCGGTGACTTGATAAAGATTAGTACAGAAGGGTCTTGTGAAATTTGATACTGCATTGACTGTTTTCAAAAACCCCAGATGTGGGGTGCCTGGGTAGCTCAGTGGGTTAAAGCGTCTTCCTTCAGCCTAAGTCATGGTCCCAGAGTCCTGGGATGGAGCCCCGCACCGGGCTCTCTGCTCAGCGGGGAGCCTGCTTCCTCCTCTCTCTCTGCCTGCCTCTCTGCCTACGTGTGATCTCTGTCTGTCAAATAAATAAATAAAATCTTAAAAAAAAAAAACCCAGATGTTGTTGAGGACCTCATACCTTATATTGCTCGGTCTCTCTTTGATGTAATAAAATCAGACCCAAGAAATTTCCTTTAGAATTCAGTGCTAGGAAAGGCTTTCATTCCCAGAGGAACACACAAGCTTCCTCTTTTCCAGCTATGAGAACCCTAGAGCTGTCATGGTCCTCACTTTTTTTTTTTTTTTCCTGCTAGGAAATGCAGAACCAAGTTTAAGAATCAATGACAGCAGTTTTGTTAACTCTTGTGGGAAATATATTTATGTTTTTATTGCCTTTAGTGCTGACCTTCAATGTTTATTTTATTATTCACTTAACGTGTTTTAGTTGCAAGCCATTCCAAATCTTGTGAAAAGAGGCAAAAGCCAAAATTTCTCAATTATGAGCTCTGGTAATCATTGCATCCCTGGTACGTTGCCCAGTTCTGGCCTATAACCTAGTGCTCACATAAATATTTGATGAATGAATGAATGAATGAACAAATGAATGAAAACCCTTGACAGCAAACCAAGAACAGCACTGACGATGATTGAAGAGGAATACTAGTTCCTAGTTGATCCAAATGTAAGAAAATGTTATCATGGAAAGTAGGGCTTCCAGAAGCTTGGCAGGAAAAAAAGTCCCAATCGTCTCAAAAATGCTCAATCATATTTCTGGGAACACAGCTAAGAAAATGATCCTAAATGCCTTCAAAATTTTAGGAACAAAGATGTTCATCACTGAGTTGTTCAAAATCATTAAAAAAAAAAAAAACTAGAAACAACCTCAAAGTCCAATCATAAGGGAATTAATAAGAAATTTATGGTGATCTGTGTAATGAAAATGATAGTTCTTTCACATACTCAGTGCAAAGCGTTCTTTATGACTTAAGGAAAAATAAGAGCAGGACAGGGAATTATATAATCCTTATCTTTCCCCACAGTGTAAGGAAATACACATAGAAGAGAAGAAATAAACGAAAAATGTCATCAGTGGTTGTCTCCAGCTTGCATGACAATGGGTAGATTTCATTATTTTATCTTGACTTTTCTGTAGTTTCCAAGTTTTCAACAATAACCATGCATTTTATAAGAGAATAGGCTTCCTTAAAAATAGAAAAGAAAAAAAAAAGATACAACGCAAGTAAGCCTCATTGAAATGCATTTTGGGACCAAAAAAAAATTTTTTTTCTTCTTTTCCTGACAACAGTCAGTCCTCTGGAAGGCTCACCTACCTATGGTATGGGGTTTTTAAAATATATCCCCAAATTCAAGGTTGAGTTCAGTGCCTCTCCCCTTGAGTCTCTGCTGTCCTTAGTGACCTGCTTCCAATAGAATCTGGTGGCCGTGCCGCCTTCCAAGAGTAGATTGCAAAAGGCATCACTTCTTCCTTGCTATCTCTTGGATCATTTCCTTTGTGGGGGAGCCAGCTGCCATGTTGGGAGGACATCTCTACAAAGACGGCCCAGTGGGGAGGAACTGAGGCCTCATGGCAATGACCATGAGAATGAGCCTTCTTTGAAGCAGGTGCTCCAGGCCCAGGCAACCCTCCACCTGACGACAGCTCTGGTGACGCTTTCGCTACAACCTCATGAGAGATCCCGTGCCAGCCCACCCAGATGAGCCATTGCTGAATTCCTGACCCACAGTGAGATAATCATTTGTTTTGAGTTGCTAAGTTTGGGAGTGATTTGATACACAGTAACGGATAACTAATACACAAGGCAACTGTTAGCTCTGTGGCAAGGGTGCATATGTGTGTGCACATAAACCTTGTGACTCAGTTGGTTAATAATTAGCAGTCACTGTTTCTTCTTTATTTTTTTAAAATATTTTTATTTAATTAAATAATTTATTTATCAGAGAGAGCACAAGCACAAGCAAGGCAGGTAGGTAGAGGGAGAAGCATGCTCCTCACCAAGCAAGGAGCCTGACGAGGGACTCGATCTCAGGATCCTGGGATCATGACCTGAGCCGAACGCAGACGCCTCAACCAACCGAACCACCCAGGCATCCCTGTTTCTTCTGTTTCAGAGTGCATTTTGACAATGTGTATCAAAAACCCTAAAATGGTTTATAGCCACTGACCAAGAATCCAACATTTTGGAATTTATTCTAAGGGCATGAAAAGCTCCTGTAAGGACGCAATTCACAAGAGCAGGGAATTTTGTTGGCTTGACTTACTGCTGTATCCCCAACGCCAAGGACAGTACACGGTACCTAGTAGGGGCTCAGAACATATATTTTTTTGAATGAATGAATGAAATAATTGGTCAAGTGTGTGAAGATACAAGGATTAGAATATTTATCACAGTGTCGTTTATGGTAGTAAAAAAAATTGAGAACCACTTAAATGTTAGGACATACAAACCAAAAGTAAAAGATGATTTAGGATGAATTATAACCTGTACAAAAGGGAATATTATGCAGCCATTAAGAATATTTGGAAAGACCTGTATTTTGTAGTGGAATCTGTCTTAGTTGATGTCCACCGAATGACCTATTAGATTAACCAATATTTTTTCCTTTTCAAAAAACTAATTTAAAAAATTTTTTTAATTAAAAAAAAACTAATTAATTCCCATCACATGCTGAATATTTTCTTTCCCCCCAATTCCTATTTTCTCAAACTTCTGTGCAATTTTTTTCCCACTGTGACTTGCCACAAGTCAATTTATTCTCCCAACTTTTGATGTCTGCCCTATTGTTTAGTGGTTAATTTAAACAAACCACACATAAGCTGATAAAACACAAGTGCAGCTAATTATTTTAATAAACAAAATAGAATGTTTAAGAAAGATAATAAACACAAGTTTTTAAAAAATGGCTCTCGAGCTAGTCGTGGGCAAGGTAACTCCAGAAGACTAGAAAATATTGCAAAAATCTAGGACTTTGCAGTCGGGTGGCTTGGTGACTATTTTGCTTTTCTTTAAATAAACTCAAATTGGAAATTTTAAGTCAAGCATATGGGTGTAGTTTATGCAAGAAAGAAACCCCACACTTAGAAGTCATCTTTTCTGAATGGCTGTGCATTTATAAGCTTTAAGTTACAATAGCATGTGTAAAGGGCGTGCATGTCAGCGTCTGTGATTCCTGCTCTGGATGGCGGGCTTTGAGTTCTAGTGGAGTCTGAGAAGAGGGCTTCGCTGTCCTTCCATTAAAAAGGCAACACAGTAATAAATATTTGAACGAAGTGAGCAAGTTAGCAAGCCCTTTTAAGTATGACAGTGGCTATCATGGAATAGTGGGGGTTTCTTTTCCTTATCTGTATTAGCTACAAGAATTAGGTGTTATTTTTATAAATTCTCTAAAAAGTAAAGGCATTCCCATGGCATTCTGCCCAGCTGAGCCTGCCCTCCCCGGGCTGCCCACTGCCAATGAAATCAGCTATGACTTTGACACATTCGCTAGCCAGCTTTTTTTTTTTTTTTCCAATAAAATGCTGCTTTATTGAAAATGATTTTCCATTACCTACATTTTTTTTGTTTTTTAATTTTTTATTTTTTCAGCATAACAGTATTCATTATTTTTGCACCACACCCAGTGCTCCATGCAATCCGTGCCCTCTACAATACCCACCACCTGGTGCCCCCAACCTCCCACCCCCCACCCCTTCAAAATTCTCAGATCGTTTTTCAGAGTCCATAGTCTCTCATGGTCAGCTAGCTTTTAACTCTGCCCAGACTCCCTGGGATTCCCCTGCACTCAAAGTTCCAACAGTTTTTGCCCCCCAGGGAGGGGAGTCTTCACGCCAGGGCTGTCCCGCGGTGGGTGGGTGAGCCCCCTGGCCAGCCAGCCCTCCCCCCAGCTTGCTTCCCCTTCCGGGGCCTCTCCAGGCGAGTTAGCCAGGTGGGGGCGGCTGCGAAGGTACCTGCCAGGTTCTGAGAACGGCAGTGCTATTTTCCACTCTCCACCCACACCCAGGCAGCTCAGAGAAAAAAAAAAAAAAGGGAAGAAAGAAAGTTGGGGAAAGTGGGAGAGAGGCTTCTAGAAACAGCTACGGAAGGGCATTTAGTCTCCTAGGCACCAGAGTAAGCCGAGAGAAAGAGACTCCCCCTGGATGACAGGATGGGCTTTGAAGAAAGCCATTAGGGGCAGACGGGCCCAGGAAGGCTCTGCACCCCCCACCCAGGCTGCCTCTTTGGGGCCCTGAGCACGACAAGGCCAGAGACCTGGTGCCCAGCCTCTCAGCACTGCTTAGGGCTTATGTCACCAGAAGCCATTTATTAAACTGAGCCTCAGTTTTCCCATCTGTAAGATGGGAACAATAACTTCTCTGCAGAGGTGCCACAAGGATTGCATGACATGATTCTGGGGACATTGCTCAGAGGGCTTCCGGTAGGAGTTAGTCCTTCCCTTCCACCTGTTTGCTGGTTTCTGGGTGCTTGTGACCTCCCCTTTCCTTCTCAACCTCCGTCACTGCCCTCCTCCTCCAGGAAGGCCCTGGCACTGCTTCCGTCTCCCATCTGGCAGTCGGCTCGGTTTATCTGGTGTTGCTCACCCTGGAGACTGTTCTTTAACCTCTCTGGACTTCCCTTCCTTTCTGTAAAATGGGCACAGCACATAGGACCTGCCCCCTGTGGTCGCCCTGGGCTTTAAAGAAATGCAGGTACGGTGGGCCGCCTGGGTGGCTCAGTTGGTTAAGCGACTGCCTTCAGCTCAGGGTCATGATCCTGGAGTCCTTGGATCGAGTCCCACATCAGGCTCCCAGCTCCATGGGGAGTCTGCTTCTCCCTCTGACCTCCCTTCTCATGCTCTCTCACTCTGTCTCTCTCTCAAATTAAAAAAAAAAAAGAAAGAAAAGAAAGAAATGCATGTACAGTAGTAACAGGAAGAGTGCCTGGAGTACATGTGATGCTGGCTCAGTGCGCGCGAGGGCGTATGTGCGTGCGCGTGCGCGCGCTTGGTGTGTGCGCGCACGCGTGTTTCTAATCTGCGTTGTTTTTTTGTGTGTGTTTTTGTTTTTGCCATTTTCCCCTGTTTCTGTTGAGTCCTGGAGCCCACTGCCAGCTCTTTCATTTCTTCAGATCCGTATTGTAACTTTCCCCTCGTATGCCTAGACTAGACCTCTCTGCAATATATTTATTGAATTAGCTTTTTACAAAAAGAATCTTGGAGAGACATCCAGTTCTGCGTTCTTGGAGCCAGAAACGCTTCTTGCACATTCCCTGCAGGCACAGCCTTGCTCCCCGCGATGTGCACTCTCGGGGGACAGAGGGTGAAAACAGATGGCCTTTGCTTTGCCCATGTGCACTAGCATTTTAGCTGAACTGTAATTCACCACCGCCCACCCCCCACCCCTCCAGAGCCCTCAGTGGGTCGGAGAACAAGCTCAGGGCTTGGACCACTCACTCCAGCGCCTCTGTCAGCAGCCTTTGCCTCCGGCTGCCAGGCCAATGGACAGACTCTGAACATGGGTTTCCTGGGCGTGAGCTCATGAAAAGTTTTGGAAAGCTGATCTTTAAGTAGCACACGCACACGTGCGCACATGTGTGTGTATAGCTCGTCTCCTTAATTAGTTGCTGGATACCACGGCCAAACACAGCAATGGTTTGCTAGACCCGGAGCAGTCTTGGGTCCATTCATTCATTCACTCCTTCAACGCACACTGTTCCGAGCCCCCACTCTGTGCCAAGCTGCACCCTCGGTGCTGGGATCCAGCAGTGGACACAGTGGATATACCTGTCCCTCTCACAGAGCTTACATTCTGATGGGCTGGGACCCACACACAGCCAGATACACAGGCCGGCCCTTTTCGGAGCTCACCTCCAAAGCACCCAGCCCGTGTGCCTCGATTCAGATGGCGTGAGGCTGCTAGGCCATGGGAAGGTTGGGGTTTTGTGTTAAAGGTGATGGGAAGCCATTGGAGGGCTTGAACCAGGGAAGGTATTTGCTGGGACCAGGTCACCCTGAGGGCTGTGCAGAGAGGGTCATGGGGGATCGAGGGTGATCTCAAGGAGACCATGGAGAGAACAGAGCACGTGGAGAGTATATTCTAGAACAGGGCTTTCCATAGCAGTGCCACTAACACTTTGGGCCGATCTCTCTGTCTGGGGACGGGGGACCCTGTCTCATGCATCACCGCATTCCTGGCCTTTGAGCTTCACCTTCTACATGCCAGTAGCACCTCCCTCCAGTTGTGACAACCAAAAATGTCTTTGGATATTGCAAAACTCCACTCTCTTCCCGTGGAGAACCATGGCTGTCCAGGAGAACCTCCAAGACTTGCTGATGGGTTGAAGAGAAGTGGGCAGGTATAGACATGGGATGGTGAGGCCAGTAGTGGATGGAGGACTGGTTTTGACCATCCCACTCTGGGCTACAAACTGTATTACTCCCCAGAAGAGCAAATGCAAGCACAGCCCAGCATGACACCTGATTTCAAAAAGGAAGCTGGTAAGGCCAGCAATCAAATATTCCCACAAAGAAGTATAAAATGGCAGCATGATAAGTACAACAAAGAAGGGATGTAGGCACTAAGCATGTGTATGAGGGTTGGAAGGAGAATATACCAGCCTGGGAGGAAGAGAAGGCTTCTGCAAGAATGAATAATTCAGGGTAAGGTGGCATTAACTGGGCTCAGAGAAAAATGTTTCAGGCAGAGGGCACAGCAGGTGCAAAAGCCCTGTGATTGGAAACATCACAGCTCATTTGAGGAATTGAAGGAAAGCCAGAGAGTCAAGAGAATGTGGGGCTAGATGGGGGCAGATGATGCCAGGCAGGGGGAGAGTCTGCACAGGGCTTCACAGCTGTGTTAGGGGGCTTGGTCTTTCTCAAAGGCCATGGGATGTCCTTGGAGTGTTTGATGTGGCAGCATAGGGCTTCACTCTGCCCATAGGGAGGAGGCAGACAGGAGAAGCTGAGCGAAGCTGTAGACAGGAGGCTCCTGCTGGAGTCAGGGTGAGCCCTGGGCAGGGACTTGGACCCAAGAGGGTGGGTGTCACTGTGTGGTGCTTGGGAGAGGCGTAGGTGCAGAAAGATGGACGTGAGCAAGTCTTGCTGAAGCTGGGATCCTACCGCTGAAGTGCCTATTCCAGGCCTGACCCCGCGTTTCCTACATTGTATCCTAGCCAAGGGCCTGCCCCTTGGGGAGCTCCCACTCAACACTCACACCAGGGGGCGCTGCCCAAAGTTTTGGGGTAGGGACAAGTAGGTAGGCCCCAGGCTTGAATTCCTCCATGTGTTAGACATGGACCCCCCTTCCTTCAACAGGCGCTCAGCGCGTAGCTGCCTGGGACCAGGTATGGAGCTCCCGGGCCGCTGTCGCGCCGCCTGGGGCTGTCCCCAGAGCTCATCATACTCCACGGGCCTTCTTGCCGCCCCCAGAACCGGCCGGGGGGCTGGGGAGGTGGCTGGGCTGCTGCCAGGGAGCACAGTTGTCCCCGTGGGGGCCACAAGCTGAGCCCTGGCAGCGCTCCCCCATCTCCCTCCTCCGCAGCTCAGCTGCTCCTCTCCCTGAATACTGGGTTCGCGTTTACAGAGCAGCACCCCTCCAGGCCTGCCGGGTGGGAGGTGCCCACACGCCTGCAGGCAGCCCTGGCCCCGGACTCCGAGGTTGGCTCCATACTCCTCTTCCGACCGGAATCCCCTAATCAGCTGATTCATGGGCCCTTTCTCAAAAAGGACTAAAAGAGAGAAAACCCTTAAGGCCATTCTCCTGCCCTTGGACCACCCCAGGCTCAGTCTCAGCAAAACCCAGGGCTGAGGCCTCCCTCCCACAGCTCCCACTTCCTTCATGGGACACTCTAACGTTCCCTACTGTGGCCCACTGGGGCAGGTGCCATCCTCATTTCCTTATACAGATGGGGAAACCGAGGCATGGAGAGGTCCAGATCACTCACCCTGCTCTAAGGGGGATGCCAGGCAGCGTGGCTGCAGACTTCGCCCCCAGTGGCCACTTAGGCTGCCCCTCTAGAGTCGGATGCAAAAGGGGGAAAGGCAAGGGTGCGGGGTCAGCAGATGCAAATGGGGCCTGACACGCGGAAGGGGCCAGGATCTGGGCACGGGGAGAAGGTTGTAAGGGCAGGAACCACATCAAGCTGAATGAGCCTCCGAGCTGACTTGCTGACCGGCTGCCCGCCCAGCCGGAGGCTCCCTGGTGTCCCAAGTACCGGGTGCGGGGAGCGGGGTGAGGCGGGGTGAGGGGTGATCCTCTAGGACATGTTCTGCAGTCCTGCCAGGTCCCCCTGCTGCCTGCTCAGGCCATCCCCTGGGCTCTGTGGGGCTGGGGGGGGGGGCGGCCTCCTCGATCCTGTGGAGTCACTGGGTCACCCCACACGGGTACCTCACGATGGGCTGCTCGGACCCCGTGGGTCACCAGCTGCTGCTGAGGACGCCACTCATCGCATGGCGACCCAGGGGGCACCCCTCTGCGTTGGGGCACAGGGAATTCGAGACAACATTGTGCTGAACCAGATGCACGGACGCTAAGGTAGCCCCCCCGGGGGAAGCCGAGGGCATCCTCTCTGCCCCCCGCCATCCTGCGAGGCCATATGAGCACAAGGCAGGAGCTGCACGGATGTGTAAAAGTGACCAGCCCAGAGTGAAGTTCAAGACCTGCCCAGGGGCCAGCCACTGCACACTCACTGCCCCGAGGGCCCCTCATTCTTCCTCAGTAATGGTCCCACCCGTGCTCCCACTGGCAGCCCAAAGCCGCTTAACTTTGGGAGGTCCAGGTGAGAGCAGGGGCAGGCCGGGGCAGGGACCTTAAACCCAGTGGACGGGAGCACTCAGGACCCCACTCAGTGGGCTGGGAGTGAGGTCTGGAGGAAAGAGAACCAGGACAACAAGTGTGGATATGCTGGGAGGGGACATGGAGGCAGCTTCGGGACAAAGCAAGCCCTGAGTCAGCAGGGAGAGCAGCCCCCCAGAAGGAGGCGAGGAAGCGAGCAAAGGCGAACTTTGCCAAGGCTGACCCTCAGCTTTTAGATGTAGGGTTATGGTGGCTCTCTCTTTTTTTCTCTCTCTCTCTTTTTTTTTTCTCTTTTTTTAAAGATCAATTTATTTTACTTTTCAACTAACATCTTTTTTGTTTTGTTTTTAAAATCAATTAATTCACATATAGTGTATTAGTTTCCGAGGTAGAGGTCAGTGATTCATCAGTCGCATATAACGCCCAGTGCTCCCTCCATCACGTGGCCTCCATAATGCCCGTCAACTGGTTACCCCGTCCCCCAACCCACTTTCCCTCCAGCACCCCCCAGTTTGTTTCCTGTGATTAAGAGTCTCTGATGGTTTGCCTCGCTCTCTGATTTTGCCTTATTTTTCCTTCCCTCCCTCTATGTTCATCTGTTTTGTTTCTTAAATTCCACATCTGAGTGAAATTTGTCTATTTGCCTCTCTGACTTATTTCACTCAATGTAATACCCTCTGGTTTCATCCACGTTGTTGCAAATGGCAAGGTTTCATTCTTTTTAGTGGCTGCGTACTATTCCACTGTGAGTGTGTATACACAAACACACACACACACCCCACCTCTTCTTTATCCATTCATTTGTTGATGGGCATCTGGGTTCTTTCTGTATTTTGGCTATTGTGGATATTTATTTTAAAGGGGTGGGGGAGAGAGTATGAGGAGGGGCAGAGGGAGAGGGTGAGAATCTCAAGCAGATTCCCTGCTGAGCACAGAGCCTGATGTGGGGCTTGATCTCATGACCAGGAGATCATGACCTGAGCTGAGATCAAGAGCTCGATGCTCAACCAGCAGAGCCACCCGGGTGCCCCAGCTTTTATTCTCGTTTGAGGCTTGGAGTGTTGAGTGTTGAGACTCTGGATGTTTTGGGATATTCCCTACCTATTTCACATTCAAAAATTACTCCCTGTTTTTCACCTATGAATAAGTCCAGAATGAAGGCTGTTGATGCCAAGAGCAGCGGCCGTCCCAAAGCCGGGTGCACAGTGTGGCCAACAGGATAGACAACGCCCTTGTCAGTTGCTGTGTGTCCCCCACCATTTGGGAGTGAAGAGCGGAAACTCCCTGCAGGCAGGGGGGCCTCCCCCAGGTGTCCTGCTCCCCTCTCCAGCACATTCCTGGCACCTGTGCAGGTGCTCTGACAAAGGCTGATCCGTGAACGAGGGAGTGACCTGCTGCTCCTTTATCCCAGTGACTGCTGGGGTCTTAAGTCAAAGCACAAAGCGTTTTAAGAAAATCCAGCATGAACTTAAACGGAGAGGCCTGCATGAACAGGAGAAGGCCCCGGGGTGGAATTCTTCTTCTTCTTCTTTTTCTTTTTTTTTATTTGACAGATCACAAGTAGGCAGAGAGGTAAGCAGAGAAAGAGGAGGAAGCAGGCTTCCCTGATGAGCAGAGAGCCCGATGTGGGGCTCGATCCCAGGACCCTGAGATCATGATCTGAGCCGAAGGCAGAGGCTTTAACCCACTGAGCCACCCAGGCACCACCCGGGGTGGAATTCTGGCTGCACACGGGCTGAACCATAACTGTGATCCACAAAGGGACCAGGCAAATGAGACCAAGGACGCTGAGGAATGGTCATTATATTTATTCGTACACACTTGCTTCCAAACTACAATGAATGTATCTAACAAAGCATATCATGCAAACAAAGATCAGAGGTTATACAAATTGAGGAAAGCGGCAGTAGTAACTTACACATCCATCTTGCCTGCTTTAAACCAAATGTTGCTGGACAGTTGAATGGCCTCTACATTTTGTCAGAAGGTGATTATACAGAAGGAAAAAACCTCAACCTCTGTCTCTTCATCTTCCTCCTCTGTATAGATTTGGGGTCTTGTACGATGTTTTCCAATGAATGATTTAAACGTGACATGTCCTTCTCACTCACACACACACACACACACACTCACACTCCCTCCCTCTCTCTCTCATGGAGCAAAAGCAATGATTTCAAATGTCTCTGACCATCTATAAAAGATATTCTGAAAGACTCTGCTAGAAGGAATAGGAGGTGAATTTTCAGACCATTTGAACTCAAAAGCGTTAACTGCCTTCACGGATGATTTTGAATTGTTCACTAAACTCCTTAAGGATCCCATTCTTCCAGGAAGAATATCAACAAAAATCTATGAACAATCACAAGAATAAATACTCCTAAAGTTAAGCAGAGGAGACGAAGACACAATTATTTAACCAGAAAATGCAACGCCACCTTTTGTCTTATTTTAGAAAAAAAAAAAGTTCCTATAAAGTAGACTGGAGAGTTTCTGAAAAGTAGAGTACTGTCTACTCACGTAAGAGAGAATTCGGAGACAGAGGCCCTTGGGAGTGTTTGTTGCCGCCTCTTCTTTCTCGGGGATATTGAAGTATATATGAATTGCCCAGTGGACAAAATCCTTCCAGGGCACCTCTGAATTTTCACTGAATGTGAGCCTTGCAGACTCGTGGCGACTAGAGACAGAGCCGAGGATGCGCCCAGTCCCCAAACCAAAAGGTGGTCACAGACCCTCACAGAGCAAAGAAAGAGATCCCAGGGACCTCAGGGGAATGTTATCCTAGGGCTGCTTCTGGAAGGGGGCAATAAAACCATCATTCCTAGGGTCCAAAGGTTTCCAGACCTTAGGTGGCTGTCCTCAGTGTGCACCAAAAACATGGAGGGCATCGGTCTGCCAACACATTCCACCTGAATTTCTAGCCGTCCTGATCTGGGCATCATATGCCACTGGCATGGGAAAATCCTGCAGTGGGAGTGCAGGTCAGGGGTGCTCTAGCTGACCCTAGCTGAGTCCTCCTCCAGGCCCCATAGGATTGGGAATCTTATCAAATTGTCAGTAGTAGTTTTGTTTTAAAAACTTATTTTAAAAGAAGAATTGAGTTATTGAAGTTCTCTATAAAAAAGTACAAATAGCCTAGTATACTGTTGTTCTATTAGAATTAACTAATTTCTTCCTTAAGTTTTAAAAAAAAGTCTTTGGAACTTGTGGGCCTTAATGTAGGGTCCTGTAAGGCTTGATGACTGATTTGACCTACACAATTATCACCGGACTCCTGATCACAGATCAGAGGCATGGGGTCCTAGTCACACATGATTTTAACCCTCCCAAAGAGTCCCTGACATTAGAAAATTAACAGGATTGTGGCTGACACCATTTCTAGATGCCTTCACTCACTGTAGCTCAGGTAACCTTTCCCAAGTTTCTGCATCTTCCTTAGCAGAAATATATAATATACAGCATTCCCTAGATGTTGTCTCATCGGCCTCAATGAGAAATGACAGACATGTTTACAGTCTGGTGTATTACATGAGATGTAATCCAAGCAACTCAAGGAAAAGGTTTCCAAAAATAGTTTCCCACCTGTCACATTAGCATGTGGTCACTAAGAACAGAGTGCCCTTTCCTGTCACTGGTACTAACCGTCCTGGCCCCGTTGCTCCTGTAACTCTTAACGACTGACCATCACCATCGTCCTTTGGTCCCCAGCCGCCTCCTTCCTGCTGATGACTAGTGTGCTAGTCACGGGGGTGTGGGGGGGATCAGGCACTCCCGCCCCGATGGGCTTAAAGAGACAGGAAATGGTGTGATATGCACACACAAGAAACAGGTGACTTTGTAAAGTGAGAAAGTGACTGTCAATTGGTGTTGCCTTTCAGAGGCATTTAAAAATATCAGACTCTCACTTTCCCTCCCTCTTCAATCCTGAGAACATGAATCCCAGCAAAAAGTGAGATTTCTCCCACTAAGGGCAATCAGGTGGGGACAGGAGTGTTCCTTCGTTTTGCCCCTTCTCCCTCCGTCCCCGGTCCTTCTGGGCAGGATGCTGTGGCGGAAGCCGGGTGGGGACCTCCTGTCTCCCAGGGCGAGCCGAATGGTGTGGCCTTGCCCAGAAAACCGTGAGCCACCTTGAGGCAAGCAGGGGCAGCAGCTTCCCGTGGCTGCTGTGGACGTGACTAGCTTCAGGGGATGCTTTCTGAGGACCAGACTGCGTCCCTGGCAACGAACCTGTGCTCGGGGACCAGCAGGGGGTAGCTATCAAATGCACCAACAAGCCACAACACAAAGCCACTGGAAATGGCAGCAGCTTCCTTCCCGAGATGGCCTCTCCTTGCACAGCCTCCTGTCTTCCTCCTCTCACAAGCATCGTTCAGATACACTCAATCCCTGCTCTTCTTCTCTAAATGCCATAGGGACCTCAGCCTCCACTGACCTCCCCCTTCTCTGCACGTCAGCGGTGGCTCTCTGGGTCCACACCTCGCTCTGCTGAGGACGGCAGCTCAGAGAGGCGCCCCACCGTCCTTGGCTGGCTGTGTCAACTGTGGTCTTTCATCACCCGGCAACCGGCCACATCAGGTCAAGTTTTTGAAGTGCCCTAATGCTCCAATTTTCTGCCAGAATTCCTGATAAGAGAGCCTGACACATCTCCTAAGACCCGACTGACGGGGATTCTGCCTTCGCTGGCACCAGCTCACGGGGATCAAAGAGAAGCCGAGGGGCTGGAGAGCAGCCATCGCCTTTTGTTTGAATGAATGAACTGTCTTAGGGAGCTTCCCATTCACCTCCGAGGGCTACACCCTGCTGCACACTCCAGAAACTTCCATTGAAACCAAGCATCTAGCGTCTTTAGACAAGGTGCCAAGAGACCGGCGTTGCTGGCCCACTGGCCTGCAGCCTCAGAGCCCAGATCTGCTGCTGAGTCAGACACCGTCCAAGGGAAAAGAAGGTAAGACGACACGAATGGCACCTCAGAGTCACGGGTCAAGGGGTCTGGCGGGGAAGCCGACTGTGCTAGGTTCTGCCCAGGGTCCTGGACCTCCACAGGCCCCACGATACAGGCAATGCTCAGGGCCTGAACTCCAAGAGTTCAAGTGCTCTCCTCATTCCAGCTGCCAGCTTCCCTGCGTTTTCACACGATGCCACCACATGGGACAACACCATAGAACCACAGAGATCGCTGCTTTTATAAGCTGGTCTAAGGCTGGTCTCGGTCACCCTCACGGTTTCTTCTTTCAGAAATCATGGTCTGGGGCTGCTCAGACCCTTAACACA
This sequence comes from Lutra lutra, assembly GCF_902655055.1. Classification (NCBI taxonomy): domain Eukaryota; kingdom Metazoa; phylum Chordata; class Mammalia; order Carnivora; family Mustelidae; genus Lutra; species Lutra lutra. The sequence goes on along the minus strand of NC_062293.1, from coordinate 13,087,290 downwards.
TTCGCCTTTATCTGGATTCGGTACTAAGCCATGCACCAGTGAGGGCACATCACGGTGACCCCTGAGATTTATGGTCTCCCCCCAAGTTTGGCCTCAAGCCTCCTGTCCCCATGCGGGGCGGGGAGGGGGGGCAGCCAGATTTTCTTTTAAAACTTTGCCACACATTCTGAAAGAATATAAGCCAGCTGAGAGGCTGAATACATTTCCTGGAGAATTATGAATAATTTGGGAACATGCCGGCTGGGTGAGGGAAAGCCTGAGACTGTGGTGAGCTCAGAAACAAAGAGATGGCATGGGGCTCGGGAGCCAGCACCCCCGAACCCCTCATGTGTTCCTTCCTGAAACCTTCCTCACTGCCTGGGGCTTGGCTGGGAGCCTGTCCCACTGCTGCTCCATCCTGGGGCAGGGTGACCGGCTGTTTTGTTTCTAAGGCTCATTCTATACACCGGCCCCTTTTCTACCCAACTGAAGGAGGTGTGCCCGGCGAGGCAGTGTCCCCCAGATGTGCACTGACCAGCAGGACTGCAGCTCTGGGTACGCTGGGGCCCCTTTTTGGGTTCTGACGTCTACAGCCCATAAAAGACGACAGAGGAAGTTGCTCCTTCTGGGGCTGACACACTGTCTACCCAACCTCTTCCTCCAATCAAGGGTTCCCAGGACGGACCAGGCCTGTCAATCTCAAAGACCGTCCCGTGCTCGTGTGTCACATGAATTTCAGGCAAACAGCCAGAGAGGAGAAATGAGGAGGTGCGAGGCTGGGAGACACGTTTGAGGGTCAACGGGAAATGGAGCGGTGCTGTAAGAGCTGATAACTGCTTCCGCGTTGGACATTCTTTCTGTCGTAGGGGGCTGGTTTCTCCGAGGGCCTTGTGCTAGCACGGTGTCTCACCGCAGAGGTGCTCATCGCAAGACTGGGAAGGCTGGTTCTAGCAACAGGTGGAAGAAAAGCTTCTGAAGAATCTGCGGATAGTGCCGGGAGTGGCTGGGCCCAGGGGGGGCTGCTGGACTGGACAGTCGCCTCATGAAGCGTGTGTGTGCTGGAGCAAAGGGCAGATCGTTCCGCGGGCAGCAGGATGGACAGCGCGCTTCTGGTGTGTCCGCACCCGCACCCAGCAGGAAGGCCATCTTCCTGTCCCTCCCACCCATAGTCACTAACAATAACAAGGCTGACAAGGAAAAACCAAACAGGGGGACTGTGACAACATCACGCCTACACAGACATACTAGGTAGACTGGAGTCAAACGCTTCCTGATGTCCCCAAGAGGAAGAGTGGTATAGGAGTGGAAAATGGCGCTGGGGAGCGAGGAGAGAATGTCATCTCAGAAATAATCCCCCCAAACAAAAACTTTTGTGTGCAGGTAGAATCAAATATATATATATATATATATATATGTATATAAGCCTAATTGATCATGTAAAATAGCCATTCATTTCAAAATTAGATCTACGATAAAAAATTAATATATCCGATATAGGGGCCAGTGTGCAGGGCACGCAAGGAGTAGGGGCGGGGGGGGAGGAAGCACGTAGCTAGGAATTAAGCAAAAACTTAATCATAAAAGCAGATTAGAAACAAGAGCCTTCACAAATATAGCACAATTGTGTCTTATAAAATTATTATAATACTCTTTATACTTGATACGATTATATCAATAATATAGATTCACTTGTTATTAAGGTTTCTTAGAAACATGCAAAATTCATTGCATGATGTATCTGCAAAACATATTAAAATCCTTCTAGCAATAGGACATCTTCGAGCTGATACGCACCCAGGTTTTCCTGACTCTACAGCTTCAGGTGTGTCATTCAACATGAACTGGACGTGGGGGACCAAACTGTATTGGTTTTCATCCCTTAGCAGGATGTCAAGGGCTGGAGATGGGAGGGAGATCGATCCATGGAGACTTATGCTCTAGTCGACACTCTGTTAAGTTACTGTACACCGTACTCTTGTGGGCGACACCGCAGCCGAGTAAATAAATAAGTACAAAAGGGGTTGGGGGCATACGTATCAGCTTCTGAGGACGTAGGTAGCAAAATACTGGTTGAGGGGTGGGGTTGGCTAACAACACTCGCGAGTAGTGGCATGATTGCTGATGGCACCCTGGATCGTGGAGTAATCTCCCAGAGATTAAAATGAACACACACACACACACACAGACACACTGGTTTGTCCTTGATCTGAAATGATTTCACATGCTCTTTTAGCAAAGTCTTTAGAAGATTTGGCCTCTTAAAAAGAAATGCAAGTATCAAGATAATTGATCAACCAAACAGGGGAGCTGACAGGTTCACCCGATGCTCGTCTGAGGTTGGTTCTCTCTCCTTTTGAAGACCAGTAATCACTGGACCGTGATTGGGTTAAGACTGTCAACCCCTGGTAACAGTGAGCTTGCAAATGAATCATGGGCGGGGACATGATTCATCTCGGCCTCTCGAATTCTAGGGACTGTTTCCACTGAGGCAGAGAAAAGAGGCAGCGGGTATTTCAAAGCCTCCCCCAACCCCCAATCCCACCTGGCTCACATTCTGGGCTCCCCCATTCTTTCGTTCCAAAGACGTTCTCAGGTGGAGAGTCACTGGCCCCAGTACAGGTTCATTTTAACATCTCTGGTTGGGGGGATCCCAGTGGTGGAAATCGACAGAGGGGCAAGGAAAATATATCAAATCGTACCAAAAAAAGGGGGGGGAGAGCTTGTTTGCTTTCTAGGAAGGGTTAACCTACAGCCAGACAGGACTTTGACATAATTAAACTGGACACTGTACATTATACCATCTTCCACTAAGTTAATGTTCTTGGTTGTAAGAGAGAGACCCTGAAGTTACTCACATTTGGACTAATAACCCTAAAATTTTCAGGCCCCCCTCCCCTCAATCTGGAACAAGAGAAAAGGCCATGGCCTTAAAATTTTAGGGTTAAGGATCATTTCCCACTGTGGGGGGCCTAGGGGCTGGGGAGGCGTTGGTTCTCAGTGGCGGGTTTCATACTGCGCTCTGTAAGATGGGGTGCACAAACTGGGGGTTGACATATGAGAACCCCTCGAAATCAGACTGGTCTATGTTAGCAATGACCAGCTGATCGGGTGGTGTCAAGACAGGCTGCCCTCGCGTGAAGAACTTGTCAAAGTTTTCTGCGCCTTTGCCACACTGCGGAGAAGAGAGAAAAAGAAGGAAAGGTCAGTCATTATTGCAAAGCACAGGGGGGTGGCTCTCTGAGAGGCCTCTGTAGGGACGAGCGTGGCCCGGGGGCATTGGGACTGGACGAGGCAGGAAGAATTCTGGAGAACCTGCACACCTATTGGGTTCCAAAGCCAGCCACAGCAAGCAATAACGCAGAGTCACTGGGCTGTAAACCTTCAATTACCCTTGGAACTGAACCCCTCCAGGGAAAGGCACTGCTGATAGTAAAGGCAGCAGCAAGGACACGGGCCGTTTTATTTCACTTCCACTTCAGAGAGCCAAGTGGGCTATGAGCATGATGCCACACACACGGGGCCACGAGTCACAGTCCACGCTGAAAGGCCAGGATTTCGGGTGGGAATGCAGACAGCGACCTCTGAGCCAAGAGGTTGAGATTTCTGTCACACACGTGGTTCTTTGCAACCACAATGGTAACAAAGTGAGAGATGTGTTATTCATGCAACTGGAAAGTTCTAAAAACCCCAGTCCCCAGTCTTCAACCGGGACTGAGGCAGGGGTGGTGGCAAGGTTGGGACATTACCCTGGGGCCCAGATGGGCTTCAGCATATCCAGATCTATTGGGTCAACTGCAGGTTGACCTCAGGCTGGAGGGGTTTTGCTTGGGTGCCCTGAGCAGGGGGAGCAGAGTCTCCTCTCTGTCTTGGCTATTCCTCTCCTCCAGGGTCCACTGGGGCACTCAACCCAGACAGGGCTGCAGGCACTGCCTGCAAATCGGACCCCAAAACGGGGGAAGGGGTGTCTTCACTTTCTCAGCCCCTCAGGAGGGTTGTGGCACATTGACGTTCCCCAGGACCCCAGATGACTCTGAGACACGGGTGATACCAATCATGGCATTGCCCATGTTGCAAATGATCACCCTCCTACCTGCTGGTACCACGGGGCGACAGGAATCATTTCCAAGTTAGCACAGTTTTACACTAACCAGGCATCTCTGGATCATCAACAGAGGACAGCTCTAGTTACACTGTGAAGGGGGGAGCAGGGAGAAGGGGGCATCCCACTCCCGAGAAGGCAGAGGGGCCAGAAGAGCCACGCCCCCTCCCTGGGCCGCCATGGAGGTTAAGGGAACAGTGTTTCGCGAGGACCCCAGCATGCAGTGAGAGCACAAGGGTTGCTGTTATTTTTGTAAGGCCGGTTTAGTCTCACAGACCAAATTCCCACTTCCTCTTCTACATCTTCCCCATCTTCTAGAAGGTTTCCTTGAGAATATAGCTTCATTAGGCTTTGTCCACCCCGCTCCTGAGGCACGTTATGAGTTCAAGTGAGGTCTTTCACAACAGACGGTTTTCCTTTCAGAGGGTGTTTTCGTATTCACGAGCGACCACCCATTCCGAACCGGGGAGATTCCACACCAGGGGACTGTGTGGGGCGCTGGTGGCCTCCCCATGGAGGCCGTGCCATTGGGCCCTGCTCATCCCGTAGGCCCTGTACCCCACACGAGAGACAGTGCTGTGCTAGAGGAGGACGCTCTTTGGGAACTTGGTTAATCGATGCCCAACACTGTAAGTGCTCTCAGCGGCCGGGACGCGTGCTCCCTTAAAAAGAAATCATTCGCATTTCTTTTGCTAGTCACTAACCATGCAAAGATGCAAAGAAGGAACTTCTAGGAAAAGTGAGAGGTGAAGTCTCGAAGAGGAAGAGGAAGGTGAGCCAAGGCAAAACGTGTCTCCAGCCATCCAAGCTGGGATTTGCTGAACTGTTCTGTGAAAAGATGGCACAGGTCTGTCCTTTCCTTTGGGTACCATCATTAGGGCGTTCACAGGTCATCTTCTAATGCGAGGTTCCAAAAGCCATGGCTTAACTGCCAAATAATTGAACAAAAAACTAGAAGAAGAGTCCCCAAGGTCTAAAAAGACGACCACATATACATCAGCACCGAGAAGCCTGGGGATGGGGATGGATGCTCAAGGACGTGAGATTCTAGAACTGCTGTCCTGGGGATGATTACTCCTAAGGGCGGCCACAGCTTGTGAGGTGAAGTGTGGTAACACACGGGGCAGAAACCCTCGCTGCTTCAGGCATCACGCTGTGTGGGCTGCCGGGCCACAGCTAAGGGGGCTTGCGGAGACCAGGCCAGTCCAATCCCAGCTCGGTGATCGCACTGCACGGGAGGAGGACCGATGGTCTCAGAACTGCTCACCCCCAGACACCTCTTCCTTTTCCTTCCCACTCTAACTTGCTATGGAATGTTCCCTGGTCCTAAAGAGAGAGAACTCACACTCCAGCAAAGCAAAGCCTTGCTTAAAGCCCATTCACTGAGCTGAAGGGACAGGCTGAAGGCAAAGAATAAAAACTCAGCGTGAGCGAGTGGATCTCAGCAAGCCACAGGCAGGAAAGACCTGGAAACGCGGCAGGTTGCATCCCAGGGTCAGATGAGACCCAAAACTCAGAAGGACCTCTTGTTCCAAGGGAGTTCCCATCAGATGGATGCTGCTTTCCCCCTCTCAAAGAGCAGAGATTTTAATCACAGGTTTGGTACTATGAGAAATAGCACTTATTTTTCCATCACGGAGGGTCTCTTAATGCGTTAAAAAATAAGCCCTCCATAACTCAGTGAAATTAGCCCAGAGACAGACAATCTTCTTTAGGCCAAACAAGAGAAGATCTTGACCTGATCGTTTTTCAAGATGTTTATGGAGGAAACTGTGATTACCCTCCCATCTCCACCACCAATGACTAGAAAGAATAAAGAAAATCAGTGCACTTTGCATCTTCAGAGAAAAGATAAAGCCTTCAACAAGCTGTTATATATATATATATATTTTTTTTTAATTTGACAGAGAGATCACAAGCAGGCAGAGAGGCAGGCAGAGAGAGAGGAGGAAGCAGGCTCCCTGAGAGAGCAGAGAGCCCGATGTGGGGCTCGATCCCAGGACTCCGAGATCATGACCGGAGCCGAAGGCAGCGGCTTAACCCACTGAGCCACCCAGGCGCCCAGCTGTTATATTTTAAACACAGAAGATTCCTCCTGCCGTCTATGGGCCAACCCTACTCATAACCATCATCTTGTGCGCAGCAGGACTCAGGTGCCATCTTGGATGTGGGAGGGATGAAGATGACGCCCAGAGAATGAAGGGTTCAGGGACACTGGGTGATACTTGGGAAAGACTGAGTGAGTGACAGTGGGGGTGAAGAATGAGGCTGGCCAGACTACAGACATCCTCTCAACCTTCCTCAGAGATGGTGCAAGGTTATTACCATGGCCACTGGAAGGGCAGCCTCTGTCGCACTGTGTGACAACAGGCAGGTTGGGGTTGGCCATAGCCTCAGAGTTCGAGGCCACCTGCAGCTGTACGCAGTATTTGCTACTTGGGAGCAAAATCCCCTGGTGGAATGTTTATTTCCTTCACCTCCAAAGGCCACCCACACCTGTCACCAGTGGAGGCTTTTGCCATCTGGGATGCAAAGCACCACATAACTGGTGTGGGACAAAGACGGAGGAGAGGAGGGCAGCAGGAGGGACCCCAAACGTGGCTGGGCCAGTGTGTGAGCCCAGACAGTTCTTCTGTTTCTCCCCAAGAGCAGAGATTGTGTTTGACACCTGAGGGAAAATGGGAGGTACAGTGGGGAGAAGGACCCGCCAGAGGTCAAAAGCCCAGGATACAGCTTTGGGAAACTCACCCCACTTTTATCTTTGTAAAGATAAAAGGGGGATATGAACATCCACCTTCCAAGGCAACTGTGGGGATCAAAGGACCGAGAGTGTGTGCAATCCCTTCTCACCATCAGGCATGCTACAACTTAAGGCACAGCACATACCCAGCATGTAAAGGGGATAGGGTTCATATGTGAGGGATGAAGGGACACCATTAATAATCTACCCACCTTACTTAGCTCTGGATTTGGGACATATGCCCTTTGTTGTTCTGACATTCCTCCCTATTTGGTGAACTCATCAGTTAGTAAAATGAACCCGGTAGAAATCAGGCACAGTAAAGATGGGACAAAGCATGGGAAGATGCTGACTCCAGGTGAACTTTGGGATCACAGCACTCCCCATCCACGGCCCTGGATGGTGCGTGGTCCACTCACCACCTCGTGCACCCTGAGGGCCGTGGGGAGAGATCGCCTGCCACGCGCAAGTCGGCTTCTCATGATTCTTACCTGGGAGAGGCCACCGAGAATGCACAATACATGTGTTGATCTCATTCCTGTCCTTTACCTTGGTGTCTCAGTCATGTAGATTATAACCCCATGGTCACTGGTATGGGAATTAGGGTGAGTATGAGTAGCTCGAAAACACTGCCATTACAAAGCAAAACCAAACCAAACCCAGAGGAGCAGGCAGAGCACGGAACCAAGCGAGAGGAAAGGCATGTTGCAAGAGGAAGGAGAAAGGAAACTTATTGAGGTGGGGAATGTCTCTGGCTATTGCCAGATGTAGCAGGGCCTGCTTCATCTTAGGGGATCCCGTGTTTCAGTCCCACTGTGTGGTGGTCCTAGTGCAGCGTTAGTAGGAACCCTGCTGACGTCTGTGCATGGCTTTCTGACTCGCGGTTGTGTGCGGACTTCGTTTAGTTACATAACCGACAGCAGACATGAACGGGAATATTCTGCTTTGAGCCTTCCAGGAGGTCATGTCCACACCATGGGACCATCTAGTGAGGGGCCTGAGGCCCCATGCAGCAGCCCTTTCTACGACCAGCATGCTCAGGGAATGGTCTTCCGTGCATGACCCAACACTATCAGGAGCACACACTTGGGGTTAAAAAGTGGGGTTAGTTTGCTCACTTAGTCACTCAAGGATCTGGAAACGTGCTCACCGAAGGCCTGGATGCCCACTGCAGCCAGTGCATTTTGGTACAGAAAGTCTGGAGAATAAGAACCGACAGAGGAGAGTATTTGGAACAAAGAGTCAGTGCCTGTGGTGGGAACTTGAGAATCAGAATGGCCCGTGTAAAGGACGCCACAGACCCACATGCGCTCACGTGTGAACATCTCCCAGATTTATCACTGGGTGAAAGGTCCAAGGTGAACAATGGAACGCGTGGTACAACCTTGCTGTGGGTATGATCACACACGCTCACAGCTTTCCAGAAGCTTACAGAAGAGATGGTAATTAGTGGGACCTGCATTTGGGGTGGGAGAGATAGCGTCTTGTCATTTTGTATCCATCTTTCCTTGCTTACCTATATCGCCACAGTGAGCTAATGTTTTAATAATGATTTCTTAAAAAGGGATTAGGACCTCCTTCACCTTCTGCCAATACCACCTGTGGTGACAGACCAGAGGTTTTCATTTCTCAGGCAAAATTAAACAGTGCTCAGTGATCTGTTGCCTCGGCGCACACGTCAGGAATCCGCGAGTCGTCCTCGTGCAGGGCCAGGCTGAATCTTCTCTGGAGCGTTCCCATTTTAGCACACGTGCTGCCCAGGTGAGCACTAGAGTGCACCTCCGGAAGGGCCAGCGCTGGACCAGGGCAAGCCGGTTCTTTGGATGGGTTTGTTGACAGACTCGGGCTATAAGCCACACATTAGCTGAGCGGATTCTTGTAGGTGTCAGAGCCATGCATCTGTGAGGGGACAGTCCTGGCTCATCCCGCCCATATTCTGTGGAACAGGAATGTGCACTCCATTCGGCCTGGCTTTACGCCAATGACCAGCTTGGGAGGATTCAAGGCTCCTTTCCCAAAACAGGTTGTGGGGATGACCATCAGTGTCGGAGACCGTCACTTCAGACAATGGGAGGCTGTCCGTTCACACGCCATGAGGCGCATGGGCTGTGCGAGGACCCCATCCCTCACCACCGAAGCTCCCCGAGGCTGGTGACAAAACTACTTACTTATCTGGATTGTTATTTTAAATGTCTCACGTCTTCCCATTTCTCTTTCAAGCAGAAGAGCACTTGGGGGTGCCTGGGTGGCTCAGTCAACTAAGAATCGGCCTTCAGCTCAGGTCATGATCCCAGGGTCCTGGGATCAAGTCCTGCGTCGGGCTTCCTGCTCAGCGGGGAGCCTGATTCTCCCTCTCTCTCTGTCCCTCCCCCTTGCTCGTGCACACATGCTCTCTCTCATAAATTAATAAGCAAAATCTTAAAAAAAAAAAGCACTGGGGAGGGTAGTTATCAAAGAATAGGCAGACTCCTTGCCTCTCATCAGCCCAACAGAAGCTGGCTTAGGCTGGTCTAAAGGCACAAATCACACCGAGGGCACCATGAGGCGGCAGGCTCCGGTCTCCGGAGGCTGGTTAGGGTTCACGTATTGGTGGAGCTCCCAGAGTCTTGAGAATCTCTCACTTCTCCAGGGCATCATAGTTCCTGGCGCCACTGAACGGCAGGAGAATGAACCTACCTACTACCCAGGAGGACAACTGCACGCAGCCCAAGGCTGCCTACGGCACTGTGCGCTCGGACCAGCGGTCTGGGTCCCTCCTCCTTCTATTGGGATGGCCGCCACTCTGTAGAATGACCTTTTCCGAGGGATCCTTCAGAAGAGCGGTGGCCTTGGTTTGAGGCAAGACACATGGAACACGTAGGTGTAAGGAGGCATCACATTTGCAACTTACTCTTAAATGGTTCAAAAAAAAAAAAACCAAAACAAACCCGCCCATGTGTGTGTCTGCACACACGCACACGGCGACGTAGAGAAAGAATGATAAAGCAAATGTGCTAAAATGTTAACATTTAGGGAATCTGGGTGAAGCCAATGTACCAATTCTTTGCGCTATTTTTACAACTCTTCTGCAACACTGAAATGAGATGCTACTTCAAAATTAATTATTTTCAAAAATTAAAAAGGCATGCTGCACTGACTTTGAGAATTAAACCGGCATCAAACTTTCCAGACAAGCTAATGGCACCGTGAAATGCCTTGTTTCACCGCACTCCACAGACCCTGTGTTTTTGGTAAATCGGAAGTCTGTGGCAGTCTGGGATCCACAAAGTCTACTGGCACGATTGTTTCCAATTGCATTTGCTCACTTCTTGTCTCTAGGCCACATTTTGGTAATTCTCACAATATTTCAAACATCTTCATTATTATATTTGTTACAGTGATCTGTGATCAGTGACAGACCTCTCTAAGAGCTCCCGTGATGGTTAGCACTTTTTAGCAACAATGTATTTTTAAATAAAGATACATGCATTGTTTTTTCTTCTTAAGATACAATGCTAGTGCACACTTCGTAGACTTAAGGATGGTGTAAATGTAACTTTTAGATGCACTGGGAAACTCCCAAATTCATTGCCTCACTTTACTCTGTCATGGACTTCATCACATCGTGGCCATCTGGAACCAAACCCACAGGCACCCCGAGATACACCTGTAAAGGATTTCGGGGTGACTGGGAAAATGAACTTGACTGTACAATCTCACCACCACAGCACCCACATTTGTACCCACTGTTCCTATTCTCTCTGGCTCTTGCCGCAAGGATGACAGCATCCTGATGAAAGTTATATTTTTCCCCTCTCTTTTTTTTTGATAAAATAAGGACAGTAATCTCCCCAGAAAGGCTCTCCATGACAGACAAGCCTATTTCCAAAGGACTCTGCTCATCTATCAACTCAGGAATATATTTTGCGGTGTTAACTTTATAGATTAATCTCTCTTTCTCTCTCTAATAACCACTTAAGTATCGTGAAGGTTTTTGCCTCACCTGTGAACTAGCTATTCTGCTCCTAAGTGCCAATGGATAGAATTCAAAAAAGGAAAAAGAATCAATTAACTTTCCGATTCTGATATTTGTATAAACTGTTATTTATCACGGGCAGGATGAATGGGACCTTGAAGGCTGTTCTCAGGCATTTTATTCACATGAATCAGGGTAAAAACCTGCAAAACTGGATCAGAGTTTTGGGCTCATGTGTGCCTCAGCCTTTGATTATTCAAGCAAAGCAGAAAGAATGCGCTCTCCTTCCCTCCACGAGTTCTCAGGATGCCGGGCCAAGTGGGCTTGGCTGTGCCATCTTTTCCCCTGGAAACCTCCTCTCGAACCCGATGCCATGGGAGGCAGCCTGGCCCTTTGTTTTTCCCCCTCAGCAACTGAACATTTACCTTTTCAGGAGTGACATCTTCTTTGAACTTAAAAATTAAAAAAAAAAAACCAACTTTCTTACATGGACTCTTCTGAACATTAATAAGCCTCTATGGGGACTCAGGCTTATTCAGAACATCGGCCAAATGCTGAGCGGACGGGCCTTGGTCTGTGGATCGGAGGCTCTTCCGCTGTTGTGTTTTCTTTCAGAGAAAAAGGAAACCAGTTCGCTGTGTGCTTTTTTTCCGTAAAGAAGGAGAGTTATGGGGCACTTGGGTGGCTCAGTGGGTTAAGCCTCTGCCTTCAGCTCAGGTCATGATCCCAGGGTCCTGGGATCGAGCCCCACATCGGGCTCTCTGCTCAGCGGGGAGCCTGCTTCCCCCTCTCTCTCTGCCTACTTGTGATCTCTGTCTGTCAAATAAATAAAATCTTCAAAGAAAAAAAAGGAGAGTAATGAGAGAGAGAGAGTGCGCTCACCTCCAGGAGAATGTAACACAGCTGTTTTTCTTTTTGCTTTTGTTTGACATAATCAACCAGTACATAAGTGATGGCTGCATCTTCTAGAAAACTGTCTTCACCTTCACAGTTGCACACAGCAGGCTTCTGGGGACGTGGCTCTGCCAGACCGGACTCCCCTCCCCCTCACCGGCCTCCCGGGGGGCAGGCTGTTCCCTGGCTCTGCTGCTTGTGTGCCTGGGATATGCAGCTCTGAGTCCCCAGACTCGCCGCCGTCCGGGGCGACAGCCACAGTCCCACACACCTGACGCGGCCACGTTCCTCTCTCCACTTGGAACACGAGTCAATTCAAACCGAATCCAGAACACAGCTGCATGGCAGGGCCTGACGTCCCCGTCCCCGCGAGGTGGGAAGTTCTGTGTGGCGTGTCCTGACGGATTTATGCATCACAAAGGTTTGATTTTGTGGGAGCCAGGAGGGAATGTCCCCTTAACCCCCTAAATCTCAGGGAAATGGGTTCATGGCCACTGCTGAACAGGCAAAAGCATTGAGCAAACTTCACGAACGCAGACCAGATTTGCCCACTGGGGCTCTCAGCTCAGCTTGGAGGGGAGATGCTCCCTGGGAGGGGTTTGGCGCACACGCGGTCCAAGTGTCAGTCACCTGGCAGCAGGGGACGGCGAGGATGTCTTGCTCCGTCTCCTTTTGAAAGGACCTAACTGCCCATCGGAGAATACTGGGCTCTAGAGTTTATCTGTCCCCTCTTGGCTTCATTAGTCCTGGGTCAGGGAGCTACATTTTTCACCGAGGAAGCGGGGACACATCACGGAGCCCCTCGAATGTGCCAGTAGCTCTTCTTGGAGGCTGTGACCCCGGCGTGCCGTGTGAGGCCTCTGCTCTTGAACTGTTAGAAATGTCCTCTCCCGCCGCCTAGACCGTCCTTGGCGTGTGCTATCTCCACTCCAGCATGGCACCTCGGGAACAGAATGACGTCCCGGAGGCGGTGGAGGTGGTTTGGCCGGGATTAGGGGCCAAACGCTGCTGCTCTGCACATGGCGTGGTGGAGGCACTGGGAGCTCTCCCGGGAGCCCCAACTCTCTGGTTGACCTCTGTGTCCTTGACACTCTTCAGCCCTGGGACAGGTCTGCGGCAACTTGCTCCTGACCCCGGCACGGCTTTGCGTCCCCTGCTGCCCCCTCCACTGCCCGTGAGTACGTTTTCCAGCACCTTCCTTTCCTGCATACAGTTCTCCAGCCGGACATAGGCTCTGGCCTGGGAAAACTCCCTGTGAGCAGGGGCTGTCCCTCCTTCTGCTCTGACCAGAGCTCTCAGCAAGCAGGCCTTTGGCACGTGGTTTTGGCTTCTGTATCAGAATTCAAGGGCTGCTGTGAGGGAGGCCCTCTCTTCTTTCCTTTTATGTTAGCTAGTGTTCAGCTAAAAACACAAACAGCAGCACTCCAGGAATAAACACACACACACACACACACACACACACACACACTCTACTGCTAGTGGCTCATCTGCCCACCGTGGTTGGGACTCTGCTTCCGGTAATTTCCACGGCCCACAGGGAGCTGCGCAGTCAGATTCTGGGCTCCGGACCCGAGTCACCCTCTTGTCCCCCTATATCTGAATTTAAGGCCCCAGTGTCCACAGAAAGCAGGTGACCACGCAAATAGACAATGTCTTCTGAGGCTGCGGTGGGGATACATAGAAGGAGATGTGTCTTATGGTTGACTTTGCTCCCTATCGTCCCTTTCTGGAAAGCGACTGACAAGTGGCTTTGCTTCACACCTACAGCAGGGTGAGTGTGTTCTCTCCGCTGTTCCTGTACAGAAACTGAGCTGTGTGTATGAGGCTACTGTGTGCCTTTCATATTTTAAGGAGGCTAAACAAATATGAAGGGGGAAGAAGAAAATCCCTAACGAATGTCCTGAGACCACTGGCAGCATTCTTTATCACGGGCCTTTACACCCTGGCCCCGCTCTAAGCCAGGCTTTGTACACCGAGGGGAAGGACCCCATGAAAACCCCCTGAGATCTGGGTTTGGGACCCGCTAAGAGAAGGTGGGGAGCAGACAGACGAGGGTCCTGCTGGATACGATGATTCAGGAGGGAGTCAACTGACCTGATTCATTTTAGTTTTGCTTTAGTTGGTGCTAAGAATACCTTGGAAAAGTAGAAGTGGGGCCCCCACCAGCAGTTTTATTCTTAGAGGACACGCAAGCATACTTGACGGGAGGTCACTGCTCTAAGAACAAAGCCTGTGCCGACCAGCCAGTCACTCAGCCACCCCAGGAGGGTCCCTTTTCCCTGCTCATGAGCACCTGCCGGGGGAGACAGGTGTGGGAGCTTCTCAAGCAGACCATGGGCCAGAGCTGCTCTTGCTGCAGGCTCAGGGGCAGGAGTAGCACAGGGACACCCCAGAGACGGCGGCTGAGCTGGAAGACACTGTCCACTGGTCCCCAGAGATGGGATGTGGGGGAAAGCAGCGTCCCTGGGAAGCACCGTGAAGTGGCAGGTGGCGTGAGTTAAGAGCCCGATGTCTTAAAGACCCCGAGGTTACGCCAGAGATAGAAACGTCAAGAAAGGCCAGGGCTGGTTGCCACCGACAGTCATTAGATGGGCAGATGGCTGTCCCTGAGATGGCGCGATGGTGTCCTGGGGTAGGGACACAGATCCCAGAGCCAGAACACCACCTACCAGCTGTGTGTCTTCAGGCAAGTTACTCAGCCTCTCTGTGCCTTTGTTTACCCACGGAGCAGGGTTGTCGAGAGGGTTATTGAGCCAATTTGTAAAGAACAGGGCCTGACGCATAGTGTTTGCGGAATAAACGGAAAAAATGGGGGTCCCATGGGAGGAGTGTCAACGAAGACGGCAACGCCAGAATGGGGGGTGACTCGCACTCCTGGCAGCAGGGGCCATGGCCAGCATGGGAAGTGTAGCCGGGGCCTGCGGAAGAGCTGGCTAGGACGAGTCATGCTTTAGTAGCAAAAAAAACCCTGGAGAGTGGGACACCGGTGAAACATCGCATCACGGACTCACAGCAGAGATCACATCCTGCTGGGTGCGCGAGTCCATGCAGCCCGATCGCCAAAGCTGAGGTGCCCCAGCTCCCTCTCAGTTCTTGGGGGGACACTCGGCAGCCCCCTGTCTGGTGGGCACAGGCCCTGTGGTCTGGTCTATGCTGACCAGAGCCCAGATAGAAGTTGAGGCTGATACCTGGCCAGGTTCTCACCCCGCAGAGGCCAGGGGCCACCAGCCTCCTCTCAACAGAGAAGGGGTGGAACCCCTCTGGGATTCAGGAACATGGGGCTCAGGGGCAAGCCACATCCCCTACTTACCACTTTGGGCTTGAAGGGCGGCTGGATCTCCCTGTTCTCAAGTTTCTCCCAGTCGATCCTCCGGAAGAAGGCATGCTCCCGCACGTCCCTCTCCCCCTCTGGCCCGCAACCCAGCCGCTTGCCTGGGTGTTTGGTCATCAGCTAGAAAATAGCAGAGAGGGCACAATGTGTCTCGCGGTGACCAGAGGTGACGACACCGTACTGTATAACTGAGATATGCTGAGAGAGTAGAACTTAAGTATTCTCTCCCCAAAAGACAAGAAGGTAATTGTGTGAGGTGATAGGTGTGACTTCTTGATTGCAGGAAATCTCCCACAGTGCATATGCGTGTCGAACCACCACGGGGCACGTTTTCAACACACCGCAATTTTATTTGCCAATTATACCTCAATAAAGCTGAAAGAGAGAGAAAAAGACCCTCCCTCCCCTGCCACACACACTAAAATTAGGAGAAAAAGAGAAGGCTGGACGATAGCACCTTCCCTTTGCCAGCTCTGCTACGAGCCTGATGGTGTGGATGCCTGGGGAGCACCCCGAGAAATCCGTGGCTTGCACAGAGTGACCCCAACTCACAAACATGGTATTGACAGTAGGAGTCTTTCTATAGCGATTTTTTATGATAAAGGACACCGGGAAGTGATGTGGCCCCAGAGCCAAACCTAAGAATTTAATCAGGTGTCTTTGTACACTACCTGCATGAGAGCTGTCATTCTGTAGGTCTCTAAAAAATATGTATGCGAAAAGGGAGGCAATCACTAAAAACTGTGTGTGTGCTGATAATAGGCATCATATACCTGTTTACTGCCTGGACCAAAATGTGTTAATCAAAGACTCATGGGCTGGGAAAAAGAAATGCTGTGACCAGCAGGTGTTAATTCTCACGCGTCTACTGCGGAAGACAGAGGCGAACACGGGTTATAAGCTCTGGGGCAGGGCCCGGCTCTCCCTGTTCAGTTACGTCAACAGTGCCCTGCTCTCGGAAGATGCCGGATAACTGCGTCCCACGTGATCCCGATCAAACGTGCCAGAAAATGTTAGGAGTGTGTTACATCGTATATTCCACTGGGTCTGATGGTAATTTTGTGGCGTAAAGCTTTACAGTGAAAAACTAACCAGGTCAGGACCCGGTAATTTTCTATTCCTGGGTCTCTCCTCTGCAGAAAGGAGCTCCTAGGCTCCCCAAAACACAAAACCTAGAAGTTTCAGGGCAGTTCTATTTGTAACAGCCCCAAACCAAAGTGGAAACAACCCAAACCTGCGCCCCTCCCCACAGCCGTAGAATGAATAAGTAAACTGTGGTGTGACACGATGGAATGTTCCGTGGGCGGATAGAAGACGGAAGACGGCGTCCACGCGGGAATCTGGAGAAATGCCGCAATCACCATGTGGGGTGAAAGACGCCACGCCTGGGGAGCGTCTGCTATAGGAGCGCATTTGGGCCAAGTTCAAAACAGACAAGGCTAATCCCCGCAGGGACGAGCGGGGACGCTGCTTATCTGGAGGGGTGGCGAGTCACTGCAGGACGGGAAGGGAGGGGGCGTTTAGGGTGTCGGAAACCTTCCCTTTCCTGACCTGGGTGCAGTCACCGGGTGTTTTGTTTTGTGAAAATTCACTGATCTACACACCCATGACCCGGGCCCATTTCTGCACGCATGCTCGATCTCAAAAAAAGAGAATTAAATGAAGAATGACCCAAGGCACACCAAGTCAGGCAAGGGAAGAGACCGAATATTTTCCGAGGACCCGAGGTTATTTCTGGTAACTTATGGCACACTTTCATGAGGTGGATGAGAAACTAAAGCCCAGTGCGATTAGCTGCTGGGGCCAGAGCTCCAGGCAGACTGGGGAGCAGAACCTCCTTTCCAGGCCGCCATGTTCCTCATGGCTCCCTGTGGTGG
Organism: Lutra lutra; assembly: GCF_902655055.1. Taxonomy (NCBI): domain Eukaryota; kingdom Metazoa; phylum Chordata; class Mammalia; order Carnivora; family Mustelidae; genus Lutra; species Lutra lutra. The sequence continues at coordinate 13,070,415 of NC_062293.1, read as the reverse complement.
CCCTTGGCGGCTGGAAGCAGTGGCATGGGTTTGTAGGCTCTCTGCCACCTCTCTCAGAAGCAGAACTACGGGAAAGAGATTTCCCCCATTCATCCTCTCGGTCCGTGACTATAAAAGGAACGCAGGTCTACTTACTCCTTTGCAGATGGAAACGGCCTCCTTGGACAAGGATTTGGGATAAGAGACGTTATGCTCCATTATGGACTGAAATAGCTCATCTTCGTCTTCGCCGTCAAAGGGAGGCTGTTCCGGAAAACAGAGACAGGGGAAAACAGGCAGGATGATTCATTAGCGTGGCGCCTGGAGAGCCCCATCAGTGCCAAGACACACACCGGGCTTCTGGGCACCCCACTGGCTGTAGGCTTCGCCCAGTGAAGTTGCTGGTTTATTTGGTTATCTTTCATTAGGCTGGTGGTTGTGTGTTTTTCACTCTTTCCTCTGTCTCTTTAGTTATCCTGCCTTGGGCAACCCAAAACAATCTTTAGGGAAAACGTTCTTGAGTCATGCTTTTAATGCTTTGCAAATAAATTGTAATTAATCCATTAATCTTGCAATTTTGTGCTAAAAATTTAATTACGATCAAGTTAGGTTACAGATGGCTCTGTGTGTGGAGTGGGGTCGGGGGAAAATGATGGTGCCTTTGGCTTCTAAGCGTGAGGTGTTGGAGCCATCAGGACATGGGCTGAAAGGGCTTCCCCAGGTCCAGAAATTCACACCAGGGCCCTTCTGACCCAACAGGGAGCTGCTCTGTAGAGAGCCTTGCACCTGCGTGGTAGCAGTGATGGGAGCTCAGCTTCCACTAGACACTCCCCTCTCCTCCTCTGCCGCATTTACACTCCTCACAGGGCGAGCAGGAGGCATGGCAGTGCTGTGGGCAAGTCAGGAGGATCTGGACCAAATTCCAGTGCCACCACCTTCTAGCTGGGTGTCCACAGGCAAGTGACCTCCCTCAGATAGAGTTTTCCAGTTTGTATAATGGGGTTCCCTGGTGAGTCCGCAAAACCCGCGGTAGTCTGTCCCGTGCCCAGCAGGTGCCTGCTGCAGAGTGCCTAGTGGTACTGGTGTTTTATTGAAGCAGATGGACTGTCTTAGAACGGGCTGCTAGAATCCTCGGGAGAGTTCAAGGCGTCCTTCCAACTTTCTCCTCCAGCACGTCTTTAATCCTGAAGACGTCCGGCAAATTACCTGTCACTCTGGAGGGACAGCACACGGGATAAGTAGGTTTATGGGGAATTTCTTAATGTTCCCTTTAGGCTTAGCTAACCTTGCATTTAGCGAAAGAAAGGCAGACCAGGGGGCAACTGTCACAGTCAAGATAATACCCACATGTTTCATCTCGTCTCATTTTCCTTCTCATAGAAAAGAGGCGTCTCTGTCACTCTGACTGACACGGGTAGGGCTCCGCTAATGCCCAGAGTCCAACCTGCTCATCTGACCCCCAGCCTTACTGTCCCCCCACCCCACCACCCCCAGGCCTGGAGAGGAGTTGGGTGTAGGGTCAGCCCACAGGAGTTACACCTACTCAAGGGAAAGATGCTAAGTCTATAAGGAACCCTACTTTGGGAAAGATGCTAAGTCTATAAGGAACCCTACCTTGGGACCGGGGGTTGGGGTGGGTGCCACTGTGTTGCTGGGTATTATTATTACTACTGCTGCTGTTATTATTATTTAGTCCAGAAATATAAATAAATAGGGCTCTTTTTCAGTCCTAAGTACCTGGTGTAAAGGATGTTTAATTTGGTCAAAGCATGCAGGTGGGTGAGGAGAACTAAAATCAGCCCCCCTTGGGGCGCCTGGGGGGCTCAGTTGGTTAAGCATCCGACTCTTGCTTTTGGTTCAGGTCCTGATCTCGGTGTTGTGAGATCGAGCCCCACGCCAGACTCTATGCTCAGCGCGGAGTTGGCTTGAGATTCTCTCCCTCTCCCTCTGCCCCTCCAGCTCATACTCGTTCTCTAAAATAAATAAATAAATCTTTTAAAAAAATATCACCTTGCCTGTGAATGACTCCAAGCAGAGCCGTAATGGGCTGGCACAATGAGTTTCCCTGGGCAGAAGTACCACGGTGCCTGGGAGGCTCAGGGGCAAGGATGCTGGGTGCGGACACGCCCCCTGCGAGCGCAGGTGGTCACCTGGAGCAGCAGGGAGTGCTGCTACTTCCATCTAGAGACATGGAGCAGGACAGCCCAAAGCTGGCCAAGAGCTACCATGGAGGCCAGTCCTGCGGACCATCTTACCACCTCTCCTCTGCCTGACATCATGCAACCTACTTCTTCTGGACCCTGTGGTAGGACAACCACAAAACGTCCCCTTTTCCCTAATAAGGGATCCATACATGTGGCTGAGTTTGGGCCACAAGATCTGTATAACTGAAGCCGACATGGCAGGGTTTCTGATCAGGGCTGTGAACTGCACACCTCCAGGGGGCTCCACTCTCTCTGCATTTCTTCTGTGTTCGTACTCTATGATGTTACAGTGCCCAGCATGTGAGCAGGGCGCGGGTGCTGCTCCTCGTGACCCATCGATGCCCCTCCATGCACCCCTTAGGGCCGCTGGCCAGGAGAAACAACGTTACCAGTAGAGCATCAAACCCACTGCAAAGGGCCCCTGGAACTTGGGCCCCGTGGTGACAGAGGCAGCATGGAGACCCCACTGGCCCCTCTGGTGTGGCTCAAGCACCAGCGGCCAGAATGCTATGGGGGCTGAGGCACGGACCATCCTATCCAAAAGCTTAAGAGCAATTTTTCTCCAAAGAGAAACTCAGACAAAGGAGTCCTTGTCGGGAGAGGAGACAAGCACCTCTGCATCTGAAGACAGTTAGGTCAATGCAGACCCCAACCCCCGCCCAGCCCCAGGCTGGCGTGGAAGATGGAATTTGGCAGGGGGAGACTTCTGCGCAGGTCACTGGCCTATCACGCCTGCTTCATTGTCTCCGGGTATGGGCACCACCTCGGCCCAGGTGAGCTGTGCCTACGACTGCTCCAGGAAGCAGCTGACCATGAAGTCCCCTCTGTGTTCCCTCTGAGAGCAGGACACCTGGCTCCTGACACACCCCAGAGAACATTCCTTAGAACTACAGGGTACGAATCCTACAGGATACTCCTAGGTCAGAGTTTGTACCCTTTCCCCCCTTTATGGAGATCTGCAGTGACATTTACATTTTAAAGGTTCTAAGAAGTCCTGCCATTAAGAGAGCTGTTTAATCCAGAGTGAATCATCCAGGCCTGGGATGGCAGGAATCCCCAAGGCCCCTTGGGCTCCGATGTTGTGATAAGATTCCGAAGCTATGACAAAGGCCGCAGGACTATGCGTCCTTGTGGCAGAGCCCTGGGCTTTAACCAACCGTGTTCCGTCCCCATCTGGCCCTAAGGGCGGGCATCTCCTGGCAATCCCAGGGAGGACACGTGCCTCTACCCCTGACATTTTATCACGCACCGGGAGTCTACACTGCCTGACGAAGGATGGTTACTGTTTGGGAGTGAACAGCAGTAAGGATGGCGGCAGTAACACGTGCTTTTCAGGCTCTGTTTACGTGGTGGGCACCGTGTGGACTGCTTCTCCAGGTGTCACTCCCTCAGTCCTCAAAACCACCATATGATGGACGTACACACTAGTGATCTCACTTTACAGTTGAGCTCACTGAGGTCCTACTATTAAGTGCTTTGGCTGGAGTTACAGAGCTGGATGTGGAAGAACCAAGATTCAAGCCCAGCAAAAGTGAACTACTGGGACTTCATGAAGATCAAAAGCTTTTGCACAGCAAAGGAAACAGTCAACAAAACCAAAAGACAACCGACAGAACGGGACAAGATATTTGCAAATGACATATCAGATAAAGGGCTAGTATCCAAAATCTACAAAAAACTTATCAAACTCAACACCCAAAGAACAAATAATCCATCAAGAAATGGACAGAAGACAGGAATAGACATTTCGGCAAAGAAGGCAACCAGATGGCCAACAGACACATGAAAAAGTGCTGAAAAACTGCAGAGCTTGGGCTCTGGGCCATTCTGGGCACTGCCAATCCCTCACACTTGCGCTGGCAGGTAGACGGGGAGGGATGGTCCCCCGGTGCTGCTGCTGGCAGGGCTGGGTGGGAGGTGCTCAGCTGCTGGTCCACGCACACCTAAAGAGCTCGACTGGGGCAGGTATGTAGGGAGGCCATTTTGGTATCTGACACGATGAATAGTGGGATCTGGAAAGACCGAGGGGCAGTCGCTATGGCCAGAGACATTTCAAGTCACTGTGTAGAGGGACTGTCTCTAGATTCGAGACCTGGCGTGACTTCCCAGCCCTGACTTTGTTTGCTTATCTCTTGCTTATGCCACATGTCCACTGTCAGTGAGGAGAGGTCACCAAGGACCAATGCTGATGGTATAGCCGCCATCTTGGTCTTGCTGCGGGGGACCAGGGACAGGCGCTCTGGGTGTCCACCCTGGAGCATCTCACAGATGCTCACCCCCCAGATCTCACAGGTCAGAATGAGCCACATGCTCTACCCCACCACAAGTGAGCTGGGAGGTACCATCCCACAACGTGCCAGAAGGGAGGAGGCCCCCAGCTACCTGGTGGGCAGCGATAATGATCACCAGACTGGGGAAAGCTCCTGGGGGCCCGCTATTAAATTAAGATCACGTGTTCTTGGGGGGAGTGGGGTCCAGGAAGGCACATCCACATTCCCCTCACCTCACCACAAAAACTGCTCTTACTGTGTTGTGAACTCTTAGGCTTGTTGTATTATTTTCAAATAAGGATGCGTAATTCGGAGTTTCTTGTTTTTCCCTGACTTTTGCAAATAATCTCTCTGTGGCTACCAGTATTCCCAGGAAGACGAACCCTGTGGGGCAGATCCCTCACCCGTCCGACACAGGCTCATTGGTCCATGGGCACGTTCAGAATTGCTGCCCAGGCTCCCTTCTGATAACTAAGGCTACCAGAAACATCTCTGCGCATGCCACTTTTCTCTTCACCGAATTACTTCCTAAGAAAAATGTCCCAGGTGTGGGCTTATGCAGTCAAAGGATGGGAGCATTTTTATGGCTCTTGTTAAGTCTCTCCAGGTCACCCCGGGAGCATTCGTACGGGTAATTGCTGCTCAGGCCTTGGTGCTGAAGGCAGGTCAAGAGTGAAATTATAATTATATTCCGTCTCCCTCCCAGTTAGCTACTGAGCCCGGGGACGACAGGAGGGGAGGTGTTGCTGAGGAGTAAGTGCGCCACCATTTTGGATTTGCTTCTCTCCCCTCTTTCCCACATTCCCATGATTATTTTTAAATTTCTACAGATCGGGGCTTAGTGTCTCTAGCTAAGCTGCGTGTCAGATACGGTTCTCGGCTGGGTGTGAAAATGTTCCGAACCAGAGGTGTTCTCCTCAGCAATATGCAATTTGTGAAGTTTAGACTAGAGGAGGGGTGATGGTTCACTCTTTCTAAAATGATTTCTAAGTCACCTCCTGGTTCCTGGATGCTGGGGCCCTGCCATGGTTGTCTGTAGATCACTGGTGACCAGCGGAGGTGGGGGGTGGGGTAGAGGCGGTGGCGCGCACCCAAAGATATTTCAGGTGAAAGTGCTGGGGGAAAGCACTCATCGCCAATGCGTCAGGAAAGAAGATAAAGCATAGACTGCCCTGGCAAAAGGGGACATAAAGAGGAGAGCACTGGTCTCTTTATGATGGAGACCTGTGAGCACTTAGAACCGCAACATGCTTATTACAGTGCTGGGTAAATACTGTTTACGCCCCAAAGTAATCATACTTGTCAAGCAGTCCAGGAACTGAAGAAAGACTCAGGCTGTTTCTACTTAACTGTCCCCTTGGCTGCTGACAATAAATATACCAAATGAGAAGAAAATTGCAATAAACTCTCTTTTCTGCTCATCGTCAGCCCTCTGTGATTAAAGAGGATAAATTTAGACCATAACCCCATCAACAGCTTTATAATTAATCTTACTTTTCAATAACTGCGTCTCTTCCCTCTGCTGGGTCTGGAGGCTGCTGCAGCTTCTGGGGGGCTGTGGGTAAAGTCTCAGAGCCTTCATTATCCTTTCTGGGCTGACTCACCGCCCAGAAATACATTGAAATTTGCATTGAGTCACAGGGAAGATGAAGAAGCGGGTACCGAAATGAAAACACTGTGTTGGATTTAGACGAGTAATGGCTGAGCCCACCACGGTGCCCAAACGTGGGCCGCCTTTAAGATGTCACATCTAAAGGGTGTCACCAATGTCCACAGGGATCATGGAAACTGGAAGGGGTCCTATCGGGCAGGCTAACGGGAGTCTGAGAAGCAGGATGGGAAATGGAAATGTGCCAGAATGTTTACGGAAGCACTGCGCATGGGGGAGGGCGTCTGCAGGTGGGGGCCTCAGGGATAATAGGCAAGAGAGGCAGGATTTTTAAGATGCACCCGAAGGGGACTTCCCTGCAGGAGGGCAGCATTGCCTGAGCTTTCCTCTAGGGAAGGAAGTCCCCAGGCTTGGGGAGGAAGGAAGATGGGGGTAGGCGTGTGGCGTGTGTGGGGGGCACAGAACTTCTGAAGTCCTAGTCTCCTGCTCACCAATGACGAGTCTGATCTGATCTCTTGGAAAGTGCCCTTGGAAGTGACACAGATCCTATTTCCACCCAGCCAATTTCTTTTGTTGGCATATGCAAATGTGACTCAGTGAAAGCAGCGTTTGTTTCTGGGCTCAAGAGTCAGAACATGCAAGAGGGACCAAGAAGGGGACCTCAGTTTTCTGCGCCTTCGTGAACAGCCTGGCTCTCAAGGGGCCCATAATCCCGTCAAACTTTATGGTCAAAATTCTAAAGACAGGAAATTCACTCAAGGGGCAGGCAACCACTGTTGGCTCACTGACCGTGGTTCTGATGACCTGCTTTTCCATGCTTAAAATGGGGGTATTTGGCCTGAGATGAACATTTTATTGGGGTTAAAAACCTAAATGAATCATCACCAACCATTTTACTATCAATCAAGTCTTAACATCACTTGTCAGTTAACTACCCAATGTAGGCTGGTACCCTGTATCTTCTAATCTCTAAGAGACTACTTGAGTATCTAAAAGATGTAAGACAATGAAAGACCCATAAAGGAGAGCTCACCAATGGCCTCCCACCCCAGAGACAAAGCCAAGGGTCTGTGATGACCTCCATGCTCACAAGACCTGGGGCTCCCTTTCCTCCTCTGACCTCAGGCCTCTCACTCCCTCTCTAACCCACTCTGCTCTGGCCAGACTGGTGGCTTCCCATCCCTTTCTTAAACATGGCCATACATTTCCACCCCAGGGCCTTTGCACTTGCTGTTTCCCCTGCCCAGAATGCTTTCACCCCACATATGTACTTGGTATTCTCTTTTTGTTGGTCTTTACTTCAGCTCTCCATGAGTCCCTCCCTGCCCGTCCTTGCTTCAATTTTGACCTCCCTCCCGCACTACATTTTCTTTCTGCTTTATTACTTTTCTCTTAGCTTATTGCTCTTCTCTCTCTCTCTCTCTCTCTACCTTATAGGCCTCAAGAAGGTGAGGGTGTTTGTTTTGTTTCTGGTGGTCACCATGCAGAGAGTAAACCATCAACAAGTACACGCTGAATGCATAAATGAAGGAGTCGATGAACGTCATATGTCAGAAAGGGTGATTCTTCTCCCCCTCCAGGGACAAAGATTCAAAGATTTCCTTGGGGGTATCTGCTCAACATGCATATTTCTTTCCACTTACTCTTACTAAACTTTTGGCTATAGAGGGTCCAACTCCTCGATACCAGTGCTCAACTGCTGGGAATTAAAAAAAGCTGCCCACAACAAAGTCATTTTTAGGTAAAATGGCGGAGATCTGTAGATGTTCACCCGACCTTCCACGGCTCACAGGTTCACTCTATCTCCCCCTCCCCCACCACCCCTTCGTGTCCCAGTGGGACCACGTGGCCAGTGGGCTGTAGGAAGGAGTGACATATGCCACCTCTAGGCTTCTCCCCTCCCCCCCGCCAGGCTGTGACAAGAATATAAAATAAAGTCGTGTGCCATGTTAAACCACTGAGGTTTTAGGGGTTGCTTGTTACAGCAGTCCGTGTGATTTGCCCCAATCCAACAGATATTAAGGCCACATATTAAGAAAATGTCAGCTTCGCCATCATTCCCCGTTTATCTGATATACGCTGCATTCCTCTGAGAAACCTAATCTGTCCTTTTATAACTGGAGGTTCAGCCTCGTTGGATTTTTGTGAAAATTGCAACAAACTGCCAAGGGCGAGATAAGGAGAAATGGGGAGGAGCTACGAAGGCATTTCTTCAAGTTCCACTGTCTTCTTCCTCTGCTAATAATTCCAACTCTACACCAGGGCAACAGCTGGGGTGAGTCTGTGCAGACAAGCTTACATAACCCAACCCCAGCTCTGAGATTCTGAAAACCTACAGAGGTCGTCCTCAACGTGCAGGGACTTTTCTGTTTAATAGGAAAGCGACGTTGTCGATGCTCCAGGTCTCAGCTCTCAGTTTGGGGTTTTTATGACCAGAGATCATTGCTGTGCCTACTGAACAGAATCCACTTTCAAGGGCTGGGGGGAATTTCTCCCTCTTTTCACCTGGGTCAGGGAAGTCGGGGCAGCACTGGCTGCTGGGTCCCACCGTCCTGGCCCGAGCAGAGCTGTAAGCATTCACATTATCCAACAATAAACAAGTATAAAAACGTACATTACCTGCCCGGCTAGCATTTCATATAATAGGACGCCATAGGCCCACCAGTCCACGGATTTTCCATATGGCTGATACGCGATTATCTGTGTGGAAACACATACAGCTTACAATTAGTGGCGAATCAAAGAGCCTGTGTTCGAACAGACAAGTCAAGCGTGTAGGCCTTTCTGCACTGAGGGGAGAGGGAACCACAAATCCCACACCCTGGGAACCACCTTCCCAGGATTCAATGTCCGAAACCTGCACGGGAGCTGCTCCTCAGTCCACCCGGAGATGCCACGGTATAGATTTCATTACTTTTTTTTTTTGGAAAAAGTCAAGGTCCTTTAGACCATGAGTCTGAGAAATAAGATAATCAAATTACATAATAGAATTTGGCTGAAAGTAAGGAAGATGGAGGTGGGGAAGAGGTATCTGCTGAGATTTCAGAACAGTTTGAAAGAGACGTGATTTTATCAAATGTCGCATTTGAACCCTGTCTGACCTTGACCCAAACCAAAGCTACTGTGAAACAGAAATCAGGAGCAACTAAAATGTCTTGATAGGAGATGATATTAAGAGGTTAGCCTTAATTTTGTGCGGCAGGAAGATGGCACGGTGCTTTGTTGAAAAGTATGATGAGTGTGTTAATGGGTGAAATGCACAAGAGAGGACGTATTTACAGGTGAAGTGACACGACAGCTTAGATTTGCTTTAAATATCTGAGCAAACTAGGAAGGGGTCAGGACACGTGAAATGAGTTGGCAGAATGCAGGGAGCTGGTGAAGCTGGGTGATCGCCCCCGGAGACCTGTCCCCCGAATGCCCCCTCTACCCCTGTGGCTCCCAGAAGTACTAGAATAATTCTAGGACCTGCCCTTGTGGAAGAGGGTAATACTGACTTGAATTTCTAAGCGTGACATGGGGTATTAAAACACTGGTGTTTTCTCAAGGACACAATCCCCCGACCCATGGATCAGGCCCCAGGATTTGAGGTGAAGACATCCAGACGGGTGTTCTGCATGACCATTCTACCATTCTGCATACACACACATGACTCTGAAATGTGTTGGGGTATTTTTTTTTAATGGCCCACGGTGTCTAATGGAATGTCCTGGGACATAAACAAACCTGCGTGTCTCTTCTTCTCCATTCCTTTTTTTTTTTTTTTTAAAGATTTTATTTATTTATTTGACAGAGAGAGACCACAAGTAGGCGGAGAGGCAGGCAGAGAGAGAGAGAGGAGGCAGCAGGCTCCCTGCCGAGCAGAGAGCCCAATGCGGGGCTCGATCCCAGGACCCTGGGACCACAACCCGAGCCGAAGGCAGAGGCTTTAACCCACTGGACCACCCAGGCGCCCCCTTCTCCATTTCTTTAATGTATTACTAATATTTCTCCTTGCAGCATGAGAAATACAGCTCCTGTGGCTTGCCTCAATGTGGTACACGTTGGGATCTGATAGCTCTAGAGCTCATTTTCTTGTCAAGGATAGGATAACCAGAGGAAATTACAAGGAGGCCTTCCTTTCTTTTTAAAAAACTACATTTGTTCTTTTTTTTGAAAACTTGGAAAATACACACTAAGAACAACAACAAAAAAAACCCCTACCATAATGAGCCTCTGTGTGTTACCTGGTGGTGTGAAATGAGGCTTGCCATTCTGGTTCCAAGACAGGAAATGACTGGGTCAAAGCCTGTCTTGACTCAGTAAAACAACAGAAATTCTCTTGGGGAGAGTAAGAAAGTACACTTGCTAAGCACCTCCTATATATTCAACGTGCTGAGCACATTCTATAGAGTCCTGTGTGGCAGGAGCAATTGTTCTCCCCATTTTATAGGTGGGAAAGCTGACATAGCAACAGGGCCAAGCGGCTCATAAGTGGTGCTCTGCTTATTGACATTTTTCTTTTAAAAACAGTTTACGACTGCCAAATGTATGTAATCACTCACACTGAGATTAATAAAATATTAATCAAAGGGCTTTGAAGATGAAAGAGGTTTAAAACCACCATTTCAATTGTTGTATTTCAGAAGCCCTTGAATAAAATTTGTTCTTGTAACGATATTAAAACCAGTCCCGGCAATCTATTTTCATTAATCGGTGTTTCAGTTACTCCGTTGTTAACTCAGGTGGAGCTGGGGCACCGTGTTGCTGCGGGAATTATCAGGCTGGGGGACGGAGGGTGCTGAACTAGGGAAGTCCCGCTGTATTTCGTATCCTATATTCTGCAAGCATTTGAGCAGTCTGACCAATCAAACTCCTCTACTTGGGCAGTCGGAAAGCTCGGAAAGCTGTCAGAGGGCAAGGGTAAGGAATTCCCTGTCTTTGGTCAGAATGATTCATAAATCCGAAAAGCCAGGGCCATCTGAAGATTATTTTTTTTTTTCCTTCTTGACTCTTTATCAACTTTGGTCCAACTTGGTTTTTATTTCCTATTTGCACAGCATCAGACTCTCATGACTCCTGGTGATAACACCCTCTCCTTCCTCCAAGGCTTTACCAAAGCAGAATGCCAAGTGACAACATCTCGTTCTTCTTGGCGACAGCATTTGGCAATCCCTCCAGCCCGCCAGCCCAGCTCCTGGGCCGAGATGACAAAGTCATGTGGAACACTGCTGTGTTCTCAACGGTAATAACCAGATGGGATTTGAAATTCAGCTGCGGCATTTCTTCTTGGAGAAGCTCACAACATGTCGCCCCTGGCTTTCACGCTAGACGAAATGGGAAGGTTGGAAGATCTAAATTACAAGGTCTAGGGGTGCAACCTTACCATTGCGAATTCATTGTTAGAACGAAGCATGCTTTCCCCTCAGTGATGAGCTGCTACTAATACATATTTTGAAAAAAAAAATTAAAAATCTCACTGCAAAAGGGCAAGCGTGTTAGAGAGCCCCATTTGAAGGGAAACATTTAGATACACATGATGTAGGATGTGGGTTGCGCTGTCCCTTGTGAGCTGTCCAGACCTGCTTGCCCAGTACGAAGCCACCAGCCACGTGTGGCTACCGATCACTGGAAAAGTGGCTAGTATGAACGATATGAGCGCTAGGTGGGAAAGACACATCAGATTCTGGAGACTTAGTTTCCCAACCGCAAAATATCTCAGTCATATTTTGGATCTATTGGGTTAAATAAAATATACTAGGCTTAATTTCACCTGTTTCTTTTTCTAACTTTTAAAAAAATGTGGTTGCTAGGGGGCACCTGGCGGCTCAGTCAGTAGAGCACATGATTCTTGATCTCGGGGTGGTGAGTTCGAGCCCCGTGTTGGATGTAGAGATTCCTTATATCCATCAATCAGACAGTCAATCTTTAGGAAAAAAACCCACACATACACAAAACTGGGGCTGTGAGATGCCGTTTGGCTTACATTTTGTTTCTACTCGACGGTGCTGGTCTATACCCTCTCACGGGCTCCTACAACTCACTCTGGTTCCTGGGTTCCTGTTGGCCTGGGGAGCCAGCTTTGGGCTGAGGACCAGGCTTAGAGGCCACAGAATGGATGGTGAGTTTCTCTGGTTTCTGTCCCCACTGGGGACAGGAGCAGGTGTCTCTGGGACTCGTGGGCCAACTGTGGCGTGCAGCCAAGCCTGGGGGGCTACAATGGCAATTTGGTGTCCCCCAGCAGAGGACCTCACAAAAGAGAGGCAGACTTGGCAAGAAAGGCTCCAGGTGGCGGGGACCTCCCTGCAGCACGGACCTCCCTGCAGCACATGGGGGCTGAACTTCAGCTTCAAAGACAGACCCCCAACAGGGCCACTGTCATTCAGCTTTCCTGCTATTTGTCATTATGATCATTATGATTATATTCACATGAGCCAACGGCTTGGGGGAGATGTCAGGATGTTTCAAATGGCCGCCCGTCTTGTAAAAGTCAGATATGAATGAGCTTTCTCCCAGCCTGGGCAAAGGACCAGAATGAAAGGGGCCAGAGGACCGCTTCTCATCTCCCTGCTGGCCAGTGGCCACAGTGGCTGGAAGGACAATGCTCTGAAACTATCCACCTTTCCACCCGAAGAAGACAAAGAATGTCTTCTTTGTCCTCCTGTGAGACACCTGTACCTTCACTGCCTGGATTCATTTTCGCTTGCCTGCCGTGCCTGGGGGCCGGTTCTTTCTTCTGGTGTTCGGAAGTACAGAGTCGTATCGTATATTCAACTCAGCTGCAATAAACACATTTTATTATATGAAATGCCGTTCTATCCCCTGCCGTGTTCCTACCAGGTGGGTGCTGGAATTCTGTATCCCAGCTGAGGAAATGGAGACTCAGAGAGGCTCAGCAACTTGCTCAGGGTCACACAGCTCTCCCATGGCAGAGCCCGTCCCCAGAAGTCAGGTTCAGAGCATTCCCATCACAGGGTGCCAGGGCTACATACTCAAAGGCCTCCCAAAGAGGGCAGGGCTCCAGAAGCTTTCCGGAGGGCAACGCAGTAAGGTTTTAGATGCTACTGGCAATCGCCCAAATGACTATAAGCTATGTCACCACTGCAACACTCACTATGCCCCAGCCTCCTTAGCTCTGCTAGCTTGCTTAGCCCTTGTGAGACTTTTATGAGGTAGGAGTGCCCCATTTCCAAGATGAGGAAATAAGACACAGAGAGGTGAGGTAGCTTGCCTGAGGTCACACAGCGAGTAAGTAGCAATGCTGGGATTTGAACCCTGGTCACCTGGACTTGGCATCCACACTTCTGACCATTCTTCTAAACCGAAGGTTCATCGGCTATGGTGGGAACCGGTCCCGAAAGGGGCTCAAATGCTTACCAGGATCAAAGCTGCCAAGACAGCTACTTGGCTCAGGAACTCGGGCCCTGGAGACTTTGTCTTAAGGGGACACATATGTGTCCCATGGGAACGCAGCATCTATTCAAGGAGACCCACTCGCCCATTCCTGGCTGTACCTTAACTAGTTTCCACTCTTCACTTTCATGTGACATTTACTTGCTACCTGCCCCCCCCAGAACCCACCCTAATAAATAGCCCAACCACAGAAGGACCTTCCCAGGCTGCCATTACAGACAAACACTGGCCTTTATGCATAAAACATGCTCGAGTCCTTTTACTGTCTCAAGGAAATAAAAATTTCCTTTCCTTTGATCAAAAATAGAACTATTTTACTTTAATGAAAAAAATCACGGTTGTTTTGAAAAACATCCTAAATTTCCATCAATAGAGTACGGGCCACAAGAGGCCTTCTTTATGTGCCTGGTTAAGAACGGTGACACGTCAAAACAGTACCATTTGGGAAAAAAGAGGAAGAGCTGCAGTGTCGTCTGGGCATTCTGTCCTGACAGCGGGGACCGTGAGCTCATGAACTGTCTCCTCCACTCTTTCTTCTGGGGCCGACAGACCTTGGCCTCCTCGCAGCTCCTAGGGCCATTGTCGCATCACGCTGAGACTGCTTATCTGCCCTCACGTGACTCCAGACTCCTCCCCAGCGGGGCCGGGACAGCCCCCTGCACACCCAGCACCGGAACCACCCCCCAGCTGCTGGTGCGGGAGAATCATGGGGACTGGATCTCATCCAAGCCCCAGTGGTGGGCACCATCACCTCTTAAGTCCAACGTCAACTTGCTGGATTGCTGAGGCTGGAGGGCGGCCCTTACAGGTGCTTTACGAAGGTCCTTAGGATTCTGGAAAGGAACCTATATTTCAGAGTAGCTAAGTGGGTTGCTTGAAGGTCACTGGGCTGGTTCACGACAAGGTCTCCTGACTGTGTCCCCTTCCTGCAACACCAGGTTTGGACCAAAGTTCGAGCAACAGGAAAGCTTCATGGTGGGTAAGGGTGAGGCACCTCACCTCTCAGCCCAAGAGGCTTCCCAGTCAAAAATCCTTTGGGTGGTGAATCCAAGCCCAGAATACCAGTAGCCACCGCGCGGAGGCACCCTGCGATGGGAATGCTCTGAACCTGACTTCTGGGGACGGGCTCTGCCATGGGAGAGCTGTGTGACCCTGAGGAAGTTGCTGAGCCTTTCTGAGTCTCCATTTCCTCAGCTGGGATGCAGAATTCCAGCCCCCACCTGGTAGGAACACAGCAGGGGATAGAACGGCATTTCATATAATAAAATGTGTTTATTGCAGCTGAGTTGAATATACGATACGACTCTGTACTTCTGAACACCAGAAGAAAGAACCGGCCCCCAGGCACGGCAGGCAAGCGAAAATGAATCCAGGCAGTGAAGGTACAGGTGTCTCACAGGAGGACAAAGAAGACATTCTGCTTGGAGAGATTATTTGCACAATATGTACTAAACAACCTGACATGATAGTTGGCACCTGGCAATTCTCATCAATGCTGAACTTGCCATTCATTCTTTCAGCAAGTATTAGCTTCCTACGTGCTGGACACTGCTCTAGGCGGGGTGTATGTAAAGTCATAAAACCGACTTTTAAAATCCCCATCTTGTGCAATTATATTAATTTTTACCCGAGCAGCGAAACTTCAGGTTTTCCTTTTCTCATCGACGCCCCCTTCCCATTTCCTCCTTTCCTCACCTCCACTGTTTATGGCTAACTATACACGTCTTTGGGCTGGGCCCTCTGCAAGGCACAGGGATTGTGACTCTAATGAAGGAGACAGGAAAATGGATAAATAAAACGGGAATGTAATGCCCTACATCAGGGATCTTCGTACACTACATGAGAAAACTCTACAGTATTTGAAGTCTTTGGACAAAAGGCAGGATAGAAGTATAAAGAAAATTGCCACAAGGTGAAAATGGAAAGTCTGGAGTCCAGAGTATATATTTTCTGTTTAGACAGATATTGTGGCTCTATCCAGGATTGGAAAGAACAGGAAATGATTGCTCTAATGGCAATAAAAGTGCTTTATAATCTCTTCATACCACCTACCCCTTCTTTTCCCTGGTTGTTCCTTGTACTCCAGGAGAACAGAAAGCAAACAGCAGAACAACCTAAATCCTGTTCCCCCAAAATGTCAGGAGAGGAATGGCAAGTACAAGAATGGTTTGTAATGATTAACATTGGCTTTAAAGACAAAGGGAAAAAAGGAAAAAAGGAAGGAAAGAGGGAGGGACGGAGACAGAAGCAAAGCTCAGAGCCTGGTGATTACAGACCCCATTCCCAGTGCCATCCCAGACTTTTATGTAGCACAGAAAGGGCCAGAGGCTGTATATGTATATGTACATGTACATGTATATATGTATTTTTTTTAATTTAAAGATTTTTATTTATTTGACAGACAGAGATCACAAGTAGGCAGAGAGGCAGGCAGAGAGAGAGAGAGGGGAAAGCAGGCTCCCTGCTGAGCAGAGAGCCCGATTTGGGGCTCGATCTCAGAACCCTGAGACCATGACCTGAGCCGAAGGCAGAGGCTTAACCCACTGAGCCACCCAGGCGCCCCGTGTATATATATTTTTGAGTAAGAGAGACAGAGCGAGCAAGAGTGAGAGAGCGCAGGGGTGGGGAAAGGCAGAGTGAGAGAGAGAACCCCAAGCAGGTTCCACACCCAGCATGGAGCCAGACACGGGGCTCGATCTCACAACCCTGAGATCATGACGCTCTGAGCAGAAATCAAGAGTTGGGACTCTTAACCAACTGAACCACCCAGGTGACTCTATATGTTTTTTAATAAAGTTTTTTAAAGAGAAGTTTTAGGTTCACAGCACAACTGAGTGGAACGTGCAGAGTTCCCGTGTGCCCTGTCCCCACCAGTACGATCTCCCCAGCTACGGACATCCCTCACCAGACGGGAATGTTGGTCGCAACTGATGAACTACGTGGTTACATCATTATCACCTTGGTGCTATACGATCTATGGGTTTTTGCAAATATATCATGACGTGTCTCGACCACGGTGGTGTCATACAGTTTCACTGCCCTCAGTGTCCTCTGTTCTGCCTAGTTGTCCCTCCCTCTGCACTGCCCCATGGCAGGTACGAACCTTTTTTATTGTCTCCCTTCGTTCTGCCTTTCCCAGGATGTGCTGCAGGCGGAAGCACGCAGCACTCAGCCTTTCCTGGTTGGCTTCTGTCACGTAGCAATATGCACTTACGGTTCCTCCGGGTCTTTTTGTGGCTTGGCAGTTCGTGTCTGTTCAGTGCTGAATAACATTCCTTCGTGCGGCTGTACCACAGTGGATGCAGTCATTCACCTGCTCAAGGACACCTTGTTTGCCCCAGAGTTTGGGCAAATTATGAACAAAGCTGCTATAGACATCCGTGCGCAGGTTTTTTTGGTGCAAGCACAATTCACTTAGGGGCACGGCTACTGGATCGCACGGTGAAGACTATGTTTAGCTTCGTAAGATACCGCCAAACTGTCTTCCAAAGTGGCAGTGCGACCTCTGAGGGAGATGCGAGTGAAATTCAGAAAGCCGCACCTGCCTTTCCAGGCTGCGGAGAGCCGCCCCTGCGCCCGGTGCTCCTCGAACTCAGGATGTGCGCTGTGGAGTTGTGGGACGTGGTCTTCTGTGGCCCTCGGAGCAGGCATTAGCACCGAGATCCCCGTGGGGAAGTGTTCCCGTTTCAAGTCCTTGTGGTTCTTCCAAGGAGGCGCTAATCCCCTGCTTGGGCTCACCTCTCTCCAGCTCCCGGGTAACATGTGCTGATCGTGGAAGAAATCAGGGCGGTGACCATGAGACGGGGCTGGGAGAACGTCCTCCTGATGGACTTACCACTACCACGTCACCCAACCTCTTCAGTGTGACTTCGGTGATCCCCCGTTACTCAGTAGAAACCAAACACCTCTTTAGACGCTTTCCTCCCAGCCTGAGGTTTTCGAGAACCTCCGCCACGGGGAGATACACTGTGATACCAACAGGAACAGAGGTCACATTTGCATCTGAGCTAGCGCTGAGCACAGTTCCTGGGCTGCACTGTGCTGGGCACCACTTCTGGTGACCACTGAGGAAGTCGAGGCACAAGCAAGTGCCCGTGTAGTCATGCACAGCAGAGCCAGGGCTCAACCTGGCCCTTGCCTCCCTGCCCTCCCAGTGCCCACTCTGCAAGCAGAGGCTGGGGATGGGACCAGGACCTCTGAGACTGCCTCTTGCCTCTGACCTTGAGACTCATTTACCGCTCCTTCCTGTTCCGCGTGATGAGAGACGATGGTGTCGACCGTGAAAATGTCTTGGTTTACAACATAATTTACACCTAGCCTAAATGTAGGAGTCCATCCTGGTCTAGGACGGGTCCATCGGTAACATTTGTGTGTGTGTGACAGGGGACATTGGAAGAAGAGTGACCAAGGCCCACGTACCAGATGTCTGAACACACATGACTGATCAAGCTGACCAACTGTGAAATGTTCTCTTCTGCCGCCGTGACAGACAATACACCCTCCTGTATGAGTCAGCTCACGTGGCCAGAACAGAATACCACAGACTGAGCGGCTTAAACCATATTCATTCATGTTCTCAGAGGCCCGGGGGCCGGGAGCCAAGATCGAAGTACCTGCTGGCAGGCCTGATTTCCGACAGGCTTCTCTTCTGGGCTACAGAGGCTCCTTCCCCATGGGGCTCCCCCGCCTTTTTTCTGTGAGGGGCCCTTGGGCTGTCTCCTGGCCCTCTTGTAAGGACACCAGTCCTACTGGATCAGGGCCCCATCTAATGACCTCATTAGACCTTCTACACTTCCTTAAAGGCTCTATAGCTCTACATACAGTCATATGGAGGGTTAGGGAGTGACATGAATTTTGAGGGGACATAAAGTCAGTCCATAATACTTCTCAACAACTTGGAGGGGGAGGTCGACTTTAGAATTCATGGACCCCTTAGATGCCACTCCAGTACTGGGAGACCTGGCCCACTCCCCCACCCCCGCCCCACCCCTGTTCCTTCTCAGTCCTTCCTCACATCTATGAAGACCCTGTGTGCCCCGGCCTGTGCGTCCAAACTCTGTCCTGCTGTGCCCTGCGAACAGCCACCCCCAGCCTCTCCATCAGACATGTGGTCTGGGTGGTGTCCCTAGCAAGGATGGATTGTAGGAAGAGGCCCGCGTGGGTCATGGAAGGGAATTTTCAGTCCCCATAGGGCATGTCGCTCCAACCCTAGAAGGCGGGCTAAGCCTGGCAGAGGGCTAGGGGGAACCGTCGAAAGTTGGGGACAGCCTGCAGGCCAAATTTGGCCCACCTCCCATTTGTGTACGCGCTGCTTACGAGCACACGTCCAACGAAAACAACGTGAAAGAGACTATCGGCCTTTTGGCAGGAACAGTTAGTTGCTCAATTTTGCCTCCTGGTAAAATCTAAAATTTAGATTAGCACAAAGACTAAAATATTTACTCTCTAGCCCCTAGCAGAAGGGGTCTGCTGATCCTAGCTCCAAAACACAGGGCGGGGGCCCCTCTCGCCTGGGTCCTCGGCACCTTAGAGATCTGCCCTCTCTGGGCTGCTGGGCTGAGAAGCCTCCCATGGGCCAGCACAGAGCTCAAAACAAGCTTCCCCCAAAACTGGGCCCAGTGACCCCCTCCTATCCCGTATGCCCTCCTGCACGGTGACCAGGCCACACCCCCTGCACCCAACACCCCATCCCTGCAAACATAATTTCTATCGCCTCCCTTAGAGTGGGCTGGCTCTGGGACTTGCTTTGACTCACATAATGTGGTTCAAGGGACACAGTGAAGTTCCAGGTGTGGCTCACGGGGACCTGTGGCTTCCCTTCTTGCCCTCTTGGGGGCCAGCCACCAGGTTGAGAAGCTCTGGGTAGATGACTGAGTGGTGACAGACCTCATGGAAAGACAGACCACACAGAGGAGGACCCATGGGGCCTCAGCCAAAAGCCAACAGCCAGAGGCCATCTTGGATCCCCCAACACAGCAGGGCCACAGCAGCCAACAGCCCCACAGCCGTCAGGGGTCAGCGCCGCCACGTCCCGCCGGAAGTTCTGCCGCACAGAATCAGAGCTGTAACGTGGTTGTTGTTTTAAGCCATGAAGCTTGGTGGCCGTTACGGAGCAGCAAACTGAAGCAACGGTCAGCCACGGACGGAAGTGGGCGGACGGAGCGCTTCCTCTGGGGCGGCCCCAGGGACACTCACCTCACCTTCAAAGCCATGCTTTGAGGATGGTCCTGTGAGTGTTCCCATCTTATAGATGTCGCCCCAGGTTCTTAAAAGAGCAGAATTATAGCCGCAGTTCACTATACAGTGATGAAGAAAAAGCCACTTGAAGTCAAACGGGAAGTTTCCCTTCGGGGGGGGGGCCTCTGGTCTGCCTGGGCCCAGTGCAGGGTCAGACGGGGGCAGCTCAGAAGCAGACGTACTGTCGTAGCCCCGCTAGACCCCCTTCTGGTGGTTCTCGAACTCTGCCACTGCCCCCTTGTACTGGTCTGTCACAGGGCAGCGGGTGGGGGTGGCCGGTGCCAGGGGAGCAGACAAGAGCCACAGCGTGGTGCCCGCCTGGGACCCTCCTCACCTCAGGCCTCTAGACGTTCACTGTGCAGCTGAACGAGGCAACTACTTGTGCAGTAAAGCAATGAGCCGGGAGTTAGGAATAAATCTTGGGCCTGTGGGAGCTCGGTCCGCTGGAATAAAAGATCTTCCAGAATCGGGGGCCTCACAGCCTGGTGGTCTTTCCGGATGTGTTTGGTAACAGGGCTGTAAGTGACAGCCTGGGGCGGGGGGAACCTGGCCCCTGGTGACATTAGGGCCGCAGACCTGTACTTTGGGGCCCGGGTCACTTGCTGTCCATGAGCCTCAGGCAGGGCACCTGTCCTCTCCATGTCTCCTTTTCCTTGTCTGTAAAATTCACCTCAGAGGACTATCGGAGGGTTTCCACAAGACGACAGATGCAGGCGCATGATATGTGCTAGGAAACGAGTAAATGCTGTCATTGCTTGCCCCCTCCCCCACAACGGCAAAGTAAAAGATGAAATAAGATTTCAGAAATCTCTGACCCATTTTTACAGGATTTAAACAAATCCCCAAACAAAAGGCCAGTGAATGTAGCCTCAGCACGAGGGGGAGAAAGCTCAGGGCATTCGGGGGCTCTGCAGACAAGAGAGGGAGTCAGGAGGATATCGGGAGCGAGGCCCGCTCGTGGTGCCCCTGGGCTGACACCTGCAGTCCCCTCCCTCCTCCGCCAAGAGAAGCAGACCAGCCCTGGGTTCAAGGCCCAGCTCTGCCCTGAGCAGGGGCTGTGGGAAAAACGACCGAATCTCTTTGCACCTTGGGTTCGCCCTCTGGAAAACAGAGCCTCGGACACCAGCTTTGTGGAGCTGCTCTGACGAGTAAAGTAAACCAAGTCAGTGAGGCCTCCGCCCTGGGTCCTGCTCGCCCACCAGGAGCCGCTATCTCTGGAGGAAGAACGGGAAGGAAGTCAGGAAGAAGGACGGGGACACAGGTGCCTCACGGCCACGACGTCCCAGAGGGGCACAGGTGCTCCAGAGAAGGGCAACACTGACAAAGCAGGGCCAGCTGGGCTGGGAGCTGCGGGCAGACCCTAGCGGAGATGAGTGGAACCAACGTAATTCCTAGAAAAGGTCTGAGGAGATTTACACAATTTAAGGAAGAACCCAAGGGAAAGCCTGGCCTTGGCTCTTTAAATATTTCTTGGAGGGAAGACAGCGGCTTCATTTTCTCTTGCGAAGCCGGAGGCATCAGACAGTGACCTCACACACAGGGAAACTGAAAGCAAGCAGGCCACCTTCGGCTTATCATTCTCCGTCTTTAATCAAGGGCTTTCTTAGCTCCGCTGGGCGCTTCAGAAGCGCTGATCTCGGGGGAGCCCCCGCTGCTCTCCCTCTCATCTCCCCCTTTCTTCTCAGCTGTGCAAGTGCTAATTTACTGCCTGGCTCCGTGCATCTCGTGTGTTCTTTTCTCATTTAACTTTCAGATCCTCTTTTATGCTCCGTCCTTCTCTATACCCTCTTCCCCAAAGGCCGGGAACCATCTCCCGGGGGGGGGGGGGGAGTCCATATGCCGGCCCTTTGGGGTCTCTGGAAGACCCAGGCTGATGTCCCATGCCTTCAGACACTCCGGACCCCCAGTGTGCACACCAGCTCTCATGGGTCGCTGGCGTGAGGCACGTGGCGGTCCCCTGCCAGTGGCAGCCTTGGGGTCATCAGACCAATCCCTGCCCGAGTTCCTGACCCCTCAATTCCCCAGCCCTCAGCTCTGTTCTGTTGCCGGCCCCCTCCTCCACGCTGCACCTGATTGTCCCAGACCCACCTGCGAGGGGCTCTGCAGGGAACCAAAGACAAAGGCCCTGCCTTGGGGGGCCGAGTGGGCTAGAGAGACACTCACGTGAGAGCACGATGCCGTGCTCTGTCAGAGGGTGATGAGCGCCGTGGAAGGAGAGCGGGGGCGGGGACCCAGGTCTGCAGGTTTGAACAGTCACCAGGAAAGATGGCCTCCTTGAGGGGGCATCCAAGCTGAGATGCAGGAGGAACCCCCGCGGCTGGGGAAGGATGTCCCAGGTGGAGGGGAGGAGAAGAGCAAAGCCCTGGGGATGGGAGAGCCCTGCCAATTTGGGGAATGGTAAGGAAATCAGTACAGGGGTGGGTTTGGAGAGAAAGGGGTGAGGGGTAGAGGGTGAGGGGAGAGATGAGGTTAGGGAGGAGAAGAGGGGGGCAGACAGCAAAGGGTCCCGGGCTCCTCCAAGATGCTTAATTCAGAAACGGACTCCCTCCTCAGCTCTTGTGGCAATGTCCTGCCCTTCTGGCCCTCTCCTCCCCACCCCTTCTCGCCTTCCCGCACTGAACCTAGTCTCAATACTCTTTAGGATTCACCTGTTCTGACAGACACTCAGCCCTGCTCTCACCTCGCTCCCTGGTTCCTACTACCTGCTCAGTCACGTCTAGGAGCCTCGTGCGTGTCACCGCCTGTGGATGTGGGAGGAGCACCCCTCCCAGCCCCGGGCCCCCGCTCCACACGTCCTGGCCTTGCCCTTGGAAAAGGCCAGCTAGCCAGTATGATTTCAGCTTCCTTCCTTCCTCCTGCTTCCCTATCCCGTTCCCTTCTGGCCTGGGCTATTCCCTCTCTGTCTTCTCTTTCCCCCTCCCTGAGCGTTTTCCCATGGGCCTAGAGATACGCCAAGGTCTTCCCAGCCTTGTCGATGCTCCCTTCATCTTGCTTCCCTAGGAGTGACCATCCTCCTTCCCCTGTCTGTCTACCATCCCTTCCCCCAAGACATGGTCCCAGCCCGGCTGCTGGCGCTCACACTCCGCTCCTGCCACGTTAGGGATGGCTGGTTCCCTCGGGCCGGATTCCCTCTCCCTCCTCACTCCCAGCTCCTTGACCTGCACAGTCCCCAGCCATCTCTGAGTTCACGAGCACTCACCTTCCTTGGTATCCAAGACTTGGCTCCCTAGTTCTCCCACCTCTCTGGATGCCCCTTGGCCTCCCTTTCTCCTCCCATTCCTAAAATGTGATTCCTTCCAGATGTGACCCCTGACCCCTGCCAGAAAAGGTCACAGCTGGTGGCCCACTGGCTGAATCTTACTGACATACACTTCTTACTTTGAACAAGTAGGCAAGTTTTACGTACAAATGCAGTCTTCTGGAGGTGGTCAGAGGCAAGACTGGGCTGCCCTTCCAATAGGGATGGAAGGAGAAGCCATAGCCCCCTAGGGCAGGCCTCCAGCTCTCTGAAGCCATCCTGCTCCCCGACCCTCCCAGGAGCCTATCCATCTGCGCACGGCCAGCTGGCTGTGGGAACAGCACGCGTGCCCACAGACCATTCCCTCAGCCATGTTGGGGCACCATCTGTTCCTGCCAAGGGGAACCATCCCCATCTCTCAGTCTGCAGCTCTCCTGGGTGGCAGTGGCCCATTCTGAACCACCTCCAGCTCCAGCCCCCCTCGCAGGTCCCCGCTGGGCTCTGTCCTCCTGCTGGGCATGCCAGGCCCTTGGCAGGTGCACCGAGTATCTGGCTGATTGCTGCCTCATGTGGGAGAGGGGCTTTGCTGTTGGTGGCCGGCCGTGGCTTCTAAGGGTCCTGCTCAGTAGTACCAGCAGGGATCCTGGCCCGAGTCATGGACTGCAGTGAAGATGTCTATGACTCAGGTCCCTGACTCCAGGTGAGCTGGATGAGCTCCTGGAAGACGTCATCCATGTTGTACAATATCTCAGTGCTCGTTTGCTTGCAGAGTTTTCTCTTCTCTCTGGAGCTGGGGCAGTAACTGGCCAGAATGTACGTCTGGGAGCTGGGGCCGGAACGTCTCAGGTCCAAATCCCACCTCTGCCTGTGTGACCTTGGGCGAGTCACTTAAGCTCTGTGCATAGACGCAACGTGACAAACCAGATGTGCTCAGCGGGCTTGGTACAGCGTGGACAGTCCCCACGTCATGGGTGTGATCTACCATGCCCCGCCCCACCACCGCAAAGACTCCGCACAGCACATTTTCCAAAGGCTTTGCTCCCACCATGCCAGGAGGGACTCAGAGCAAGCCCATCCCTGCTGCGTCTCCCCTTCTCCCAGGAAAAAGTGGGCCACGCTGGGATTCGGAGCCTGGTGCTCGGCTGCTGGGAGGGGTCTGACCCGCACACTCCCCACATCGCTTTCAGATGGGGGAGTAACCCCAAGGAAGCTTCTGTGTGTCCTTCTCAGGGACTTGCACTGACCCCCAAGAATTCTCTCTGTGTGAAAGCACGGCGCAGGCTGTAGGCCGTGAGGTCGGGTCCAGGAATTAGACCCTGACGAGTGCCCCCTTTGCGGGTGTCCAGCTCAACTCCAGAATCCTGTCTCTTAGCGACACTTTCTGCCTTAGCGCCTCTCCCTGGTTAAAGAGATGCCACAGTATTAATCTGTTTCAAGGCTTTTAAACAAACAGCCATAAATATTTAAGCCTCTGCTTTGCCTATTGGGAAAATACCAGCTAAGATAATTATTTTTGCCTCTGCCTGACAGAAAGATTTACACAGAGGACAGGATTATGTTAACCTCTGAGCAAATTCGGAAGCTTGGACCCAGGATGGTCTTCTTCACCGCAATTATTCCTGTGGCCACACAGGCCACATTCCCAGATCAGTACGGGGAAAATGCTGGCGGAAGGTAAAAACAGCCTAAATTATTGATCGAGTTCCCAAAGTGGTACAGCTTGCGATGAAAGTCAACCGAAATTGAAACACGGATTTGGGCTTCTGCTCACCTGAGCGTCATGTCGTCCACACTGTGAAGTGTGTCGAGGGCCGGACCCCGGTGGAGACTGTCCCAGCGGCACCCTGTTGGGCACAGTGAGTCTCGGGACGCACGAGTCACTTAGGAGCAGAACGGTGGTTTTGTGGGGTGGGCAGTCCCCGTGTCTGCTGGGGGCCTGAGTCTAGCAGGGAAACCTGCTTCTGGGTTTCTCAGGAAGGTGGCCGTGGGCCATTCCTCACTGCCTTGGGCACCTCTTCTGAGTCATGCTGTGGGGACCATGAAGGGGACTGCAGCAGAAGGCCACAAGAGGCCCCCACACTGTGCAGCAAACGGGTCAAGATAGAACAACACCCACAGCAGGACGACCTTGCCTGGGGCCCGACGATACTCCAAGTCACAGAGAGCAACCTTAAGGGGTAGACGTTATCATCCCCATTTTACAGGGGAGGAAACTGAGGCACAGGATGTTTAAGCAAGTCCACCACCTGCCCAGGTGGTGGACGTGCACTCCAGTAGGATGACTAGAAAGTTCTAGAAAGTGCTCAGATGAGAAAGCCAATCTCAAAGGATTAGGTACCATATGACTCCATTGTATGCCGTTCTTGAAACGACAAAGTCATAGGATGGAAAATAGGTGAGTGGTTGCTGGGGGGCAGGAATGGGGACAGGAGGAGGGTTGGGGAGAGGTGGGTGTGGCTCTAAAAGGCCAAGAGGAGGGACGGAACTGTTTCTTGACGGTGGCGTTGGAGACGGGAATCTACACTTGTGGTCGAGGTACACAGAACTAAACAAACATACACACAAATGAGTACAATTAAAAAAAAAGTTACCCAGATTATGTTAGAAGAGCTTATCAAATATGGTCATGCAGGACACCATTATGAGTGTGACAGGACGGGCCTTTCCCCAAAGGTGTGTGCGCCCTAGTCCGGGAATCTGTGGCTATGGTAATTTTATCTGGTAAAAAGGACTTGGTAGGTGTGATTAAGGATCCTGGGACAGAGCGACCAGCCCGGGTTATCTGGGTAGGTCCCAGGTAATCACAATGGTCCTACCAGAGGGAGGCTGTGCAGGTGGGATCATAAATCAGAAATGGTAAGAAGTTATACCACGGACGGTAGCCACACGGAGGCTGGAAAAGGCAAGGTGACGGGACTCCCCTAGAGCTCCTGGAGGGGTGCAGCCCTGCCGATAGCGTGACTTTGACCCAGCGCCATGGATTTTGGACTTCGAAACCCCAGAGCCGTAAGATAATAAATTTGTATTTTAGTCCACAAATTGTATGGTTACTTGTTGTAGCGGCAATAGGAAACTGATACAATGAAGAACATTAGGGGAAAAAAAAGACAACGAACGTCCATTATTTGGAACATTTCATCTACGTGGATGCCCTTGTCCCTGGTGATGTCACGTGGCTGGAGTGTTACTGAACACAGGAAGCCGTTTGTTTGATCTCAGAGATCGGTCTTACTGGAGAGAAGTTCAAACCACCTTTATTCCTAAAAAACGCTTCCTTCCCTGTCACCACACATTTATAGCAGCTGGTGGGTGTTAAACGGAGAAGACGCAGTTCATAATCACAGTTGGCTTAATGCATGTCAGCCGGCAGAGGCGTCAGAATAAATCCTGCATCAGGAAGCTGTATTTTTACTGTATGCTCTCCCCATTCTTCATGTCTGAGGACTATGTAAGCTCACGTTAAGCCTGGAGACAGTAATACGTGAGTTCTTTGGGGGACAACCCCACCCAAAGGTATGTATCAAGATACCATGTCACCTTTGGCCACGTCATTGAGAATTTAAGTTTCTTTTTTTTTTTTTTAAAGATTTTATTTATTTATTTGACAGAAAGAGATCACAAGTAGACAGAGAGGCAGGCAGAGAGAGAGAGAGAGAGGGAAGCAGGCTCCCTGCTGAGCAGAGAGACCGATGCGGGACTCGATCCCAGGACCCTGAGATCGTGACCTGAGCCGAAGGCAGCGGCTTAACCCACTGAGCCATCCAGGCGCCCGGAGAATTTAAGTTTCTAAGTAAATATTCGAAGTCTGTGTTCCCACACTGTCTGGGCAGATAAGAAACAAAACAAGGAACCTCTTAACAATGGGAAAAAAAATTAAGCTTTCCTTGTGGACCACTGGCTGCCACGGAGCATAGCACTGGGTGCAAAACACTGGATTTGGCATTTCTGTCCTCAGCGCAATTCTACAAGGAGGATATTATCATTCCTAACTTGCCATTGTGGATGTGGGAGCTGAGAGGCTAAGGCACTTGCCTGAGTTCCCACAGACTGTGAAGAAGTCAGACCTGAAGGACACGTTGGTTTGACTCCTAAGCTCATGTCACACCTACTGCCTCGAAGACAAACGTGTGGGGCAACAGGTTAAAAATATACCGCATGAGGGACACGGGGGTGGCTCAGTTGGTTGGACGACTGCCTTCGGCTCAGGTCATGATCCCGGAGGTCCCGGATCGAGTCCCGCATCGGGCTCCCAGCTCCATGGGGAGTCTGCTTCTCCCTCTGACCTTCTCCTTGCTCATGCTCTCTCTCATTGTCTCTTTCTCAAATAAATGAATAAAATCTTAAAAAAAAAAAAATACCGCATGAGCTGCCAGCTGCTAACATGAACAGGAGAGCGTCCAGAGAGGGAAGGTTGGGGTAATGTATCTGTTAGCTTAGACCATGCTGGAGCTCAGCTGGGAAGACCCCATTTCATCCACCGGGCTGTGTGTGCACAGAAAGTTGGCTACATAGCGACCCAGGGTTATAACCCACCCAGTCACGGGCATGTAGGTAGGCTCGCAATAGGATGAAAATCACTCAGACTGTGTCATAACAGGGGTGCCTGGGTGGCTCAGTCGGTTACCTGCCTGACTCTTGATTTCGGCTCAGGTCATGATCTCGGGGTTGCGGGATCGAGCCCTGGGTCAGGCTCCATTTGGAGTCTGCTTGAGATTCTCTCTCTCCTTTCCCTCTGCCCTTCCCCTGTTAGCTCACTTGTGCTCTCTCTCAAATAAACGAATAAATCGTCAAAAGCAAAAAGATTGTAACAAAGATGAAGTAATATGGCGACTGCTGTGATCACACGTCTTGAAACCACTCCCCTTACAACCACACTGGAATATTCTTCCTAGATCAAACACCCTGGTCAATTCCAGGGGGTCATTTAGGGCACTGATCACTCTGCTTTTCCGAAAAAGCCACCATTGGATCCACCTTTTGACGCAGTTTTCCCAAGCAGAGCATTTTTACAAGCAATATCCCCCCTCTCTGCCCAACAGTGTAGCTTAAATTGTCTTGATGATGACCGTGTAAGAGACACAATCAACCGTACACCCAGCTTACAAAGCAAAGTCCCACAGAATGAGACACTCCCTTACCATGTACTGAGCTCTCATACTTGTTTTCTATTTTGCTCTATTTAGTTTAGCCTATTTTGTGGTCACTGTCTTGCTGATTTGCTTGGGGTTTCCCCCAGGAAGGGGGCTGTATTTGTGATTTGAAAGGTCTGGTCTGGAAACCAAGGAAAATCAGGGTCCCTACCTCTGGGGCGATGTAATCCGGTGTCCCACAGAAGGTCCTGGTGGTGACCCCATCCATCATGTGTTCCTTGCACATCCCAAAATCAGCAATCTTGATATGCCCTTCCGAATCCAGCATGACATTATCTAACTTCAGATCCCTGCAAGGAAGCAGGAGAGCATCAGCATCCTTCCCAGGACATCGTACGGTTGGTTCCGGAGCTAGCGAGACACAAGGATCTTTCTCTAGCTGTCACCTCAACGGTGTATTAACTACGAGTCCTAGGAGAGCTGGGACCAGGAAGGACTGGGTTTTGTTTTTTAGTTTCTGAAATCTCCAGAGTCTACTGTAGGGCCTAGAACACAGTAGGTACATAATAAATGCACACCAAATAAATGACTACATGGTTGGACTAGTGATCCCCAACCTTGGCCGAGCATGTGAATCACCAGATTCTAATTTAGCAGGTCTGGGGCAGCTCCCAGCCGTTTGATTTACTAGGCTCCCAGACATAGCGGGGTGCGGGGGCTGGTACCCAACCAGGTTTGCCAAATCCCAGGTTCAGGACAACCTTGCTGGGTCACATACATGTGTCCCTTACATTCTGGCTGGTGCCATAGATCCTTTTACTCTTCAGTTAAACCTGGAAGACATCTTCCTTTCTTCGGCATTAGACTTTGACTGTTGCTAACTACTTGAAGAATTTAACTCAATCGTTTTCCCCCCTGCCTCTCCCCAGCTCCCCGTGTTCTTCTCCTGCCGAGCCTCTATAACAGAAATTCTGTAACAGAAATTCAGTTTCTGCTGCTCCCTGACTTCCATTCCAAAAAAAAAAAAAAAAAAAAGGCAGAGGAAGTTGTTGTCGGTGGAGAGAAAAGCATGTTTTCTTGTGGGAAGCAGAAATGAGATACAAAATCTTCTGAGGCCCGGAGATCAGAGTGGCTCTGAT
Organism: Lutra lutra; assembly: GCF_902655055.1. NCBI lineage: Eukaryota > Metazoa > Chordata > Mammalia > Carnivora > Mustelidae > Lutra > Lutra lutra. Next base: position 13,041,257 of record NC_062293.1, on the reverse strand, counting down.
ATGCCTTCAGGCTGAAGACAAAGGTGGGTGCCGGCAGGTCTTTGTCACCTCGAGGGTCCTCAACAACGTGACTTAAGTCCCCCCCACCCCCCCCACCCCCGCCAACAGAATCACAGGCACACGGGGGTCCAGAGGTCCGGGAAAACTCCCGGGTGCCCCGCCGGCAACGCAGCTTCAACACGCACCTGTATATGATTCCCCTTTTATGAAGGAAGAACAATCCAATGGAAATTTCTGCTGCATAAAATCTGCAAAAGAAAATGTTCGTCAGGCCTGCTGGCTTGCTCTCTGGATTCCTGAATATTCTGTTCCTTCCGGTTTAGGCATCAAGGAAGCAAAAGAATGCAGGACGCAGGGACGGTTCAGAAATCAGCATCAGCCTACGGATGACAAACCCCTAGCCCTTCCGTTGGCTATTTTATCATTCCCACCTCCCCGAGGAACTTCGCAGCTAATGAGTCAGAGAGACAGGTTTATTACCTGTCTGGAAACAAGAGCTTCTTGTCTGGGTTCCGGTGGACAGTTAATTTACTGCTTACAAGAATTCTCCAATACAATCTCTTAAAGACTGGCCGCTAGACTATTCTGTGTCGGGACTGGGGAAGAGTGGAGAAAAGGTCCCTTTTCCTATTCCTGGACAGAATGCATTAACGTTTGAAAGGGCAGCGATCCCCTGGGAGGGGCAGAAGACTGCGCAAATGTGCTCCGTATAGCGGGTGTCCTCAACCCTCCTCCCCGCCCACCGTCCCCATCCCAAGCGCTCTGATAAATGGGACACACGCCATGATTCAGGCTCGAGTTTACCCTTTTAAATAATTCATAATAAACTCAGAGTAAATGCTAAAAGAGGTTTTCAAATGTGCATAGGATTTAGGAATCTTTGAAGTCTGAGAATCCACAATGTTGTCTGTGTCAACATCGTATACCTGGGAGGCTTGAAATTCGTGCAATGTCTACACGAGCGGAGAACAACCTCTAGTGATGGGCACAGAACTCTGATGGGGAGGGGTGAGGGGGGCACCCCTGAGGGCCGGCAGGGGAGGGACAGGATGGGGGAGGGAAAACGATGGGATTGCAGGTGACTTACATGATTTTTCAAGCTCTTCTGTATTTTTTAAAATAAGACCCTTCTAGCACCACAAACATACAACGTAAGAGGGCTGGACGAGACACCTTGATGTCACCTTATAACGTAAGGTGGCTATTTTGCTACTAGCTCTTTACAGCTCTGTCATCAAGCTTTACTTTTCAACCCGAGCATTTTGATGCTTTCTAACTAACAGAGTTAAGACACGGGATAAAGATAGGCATTCTTGAAAACTGAGAAGTAAAAATCTAAATAGAAAAAAAAAAAATCCCCCTTCAACAATAACAAAAATCTGATGGGCGTTCATGTGTTTGATTAATAAGGAAATCTGAGAATGAAGAAAAAAAAATTCCCTTTTGCATTTTTTTCAGCTTGCTACCAAAACATGCCTTCTTCTGCCTTCAGTCAATCTTCCCTAAGACGGGTCAAGCCACCCCGCCCGTAAGTTCTTTACCTTTGTCTTTTACAATGAACATCAGCCAGGATCCAATTAACATTTGGTGACTTGATTAATCGGGGGCATGCCCATGAGGCATACTCCCCAAGAAAAATAAAATAGCTGTTTTTTCCTCCCAAAAGATTTTTTATTTATCCATCTGAGGGAGCTAGAGAGAGAGAGCACAAGTAGGCAGAGCGACAGGCAGAGGGAGAGGGAGAAGCTTTCCGCCAACCACGGAGCCCGATGCAGGGCTCGATCCCCGGACCCAAAGGCAGCCGCTTGACTGACTGAGCCACCAGGTGCCCCAGAAATAGCTGTTTGTATATGTCTGCCTCTGCTGTGTGTCCTGTGACCTCTTGGCCCCTGGAAAACAGGGTGACTTTTTCAGGTACCGAGGTCCTCTCTTCGAAGGGCTGTGTCTCTCCCCTCTGCGGCTGCCTCCTGCATCCCCATGGAACTCTCCACACGGAGCTCATGATTCTCCTCCATATCGTCTCCTCCTTGGCGGCTGCCCCCTCCCAAACCGAAAATGAGGTGTCACCGGAAGAGGTTTCTCTGTTCTACACCGAGTTCTGCTTTTCTTCCTCCAGAACATTTCTCAAAGACCCTTCCTCCTCTTTGGCTCCAAGGTCAAGGCCTGATGAAGGTTCCATTCTTTCTCGTCTACATAGACCTTCACCAGCCCCGCTGCACCAGTCCCTACTCTTCCTGCCCCCCCGCCTTCCCCTCTCAGTCACCGGGCTCTGTGAAAGCTGAGCCTGAAGCTGTGAGTCCCCCTGAAGCCCTCCCCAGCCTTTTGTGGGCCTCAGCCAGGCCCTCCATCAAGCTCAACACCCAGAGCCCCTGCACCCCCAATCCCAAACCACCTTCCTCCTCACTGACTAGGGCATTTCCTGAGGAGGTTCCTCCCCCCTTCTCCAGGGCTCGCGTGCTACCTCTAACGTTACAGGTACACGGTACGACTGGCGAGTGACTTCTGCCCTGGGTCAGGTGCTGAGCTCCCGGAGGGCAGACGGTCTTTCCCACCCCCAGTGCCCGGTGTGTTGTGACTGTGCCATAATCAATTGTTTAATAACAAGTGGCCGACTCCGTCAGTGAGGGGGTATGGGTGACAGAATGGGTGACAGGGGATACACCAGCGTCTCCAACCAACCGGATGTAGAATGAACCTCCCTTCGGAAGTGGTGACCAAGAAGTCTGCCCCTTGGGAGGAGACGGTGCTTGGCCCCAAGGTGGGAAAACCCCACTCCCGTATTTCACCCAGCAGTGGTCCCCATGGCCTGTCTAAATTAAGGGACTTAAAAAAAAAATACTCACACTGCTTGTGGTTCCTTAAATTTTCCCACTTGTTGAATGTGGTACATGAGGTCCCCACCATTGACGTATTCCATGACGAAATACAGCCGGTCCTGAAGACGAAGGTTCAACACGTGAGCAGGGCTTGGCCACCGGCCAAGAAGCTTCCTTCACTCTTTCTGGGCTGTATTTTGCTTTCTCATTAGTTAGTCAACCGTGGGCCATGCTGGCAGGTCTGCTCGGTGGAGCCCTGCAAAATTTTTCTTCCCGGATAAGACCTAAGTAATAAACCTTATTGCATGAGGGCCCTGGGATGTATAAAGTCATTAACATAACTCTGAAATAATGGCTTTCTGTCCACATGGCGGTCCCCTTCCGGTTCCGGGCGCTCCCTACCTTAGCAAAGGCCTCAAATGCTCTTCCCCTTTTTCCTGCACATGTACTACATGACTACGTTAAGGGTGGTGTGAAGAACCCAAATGGGCCAATTATTAATTTTTTTTTTTTAAGATTTTATTTATTTATTTGACAGAGAGAGATCCTCTACAAGTAGGCAGAGAGGTAGGCAGAGAGAGGGGGAAGCAGGCTCCCCGCTGAGCAGAGAGCCTGATGTGGGACTCGATCCCAGGACCCTGAGATCATGATCTGAGCCAAAGGCAGAGGCTTAACCCACTGAGCCACCCAGGCACCCTACTTTTAACGAGTGTTGCTGGTTTGCAACACTCAGTGGTGTAGTAGTCATGTGTTTCCACTGGAAGCTTCTGGAAACAAGTCTCGTGAGTCAGGCTGGGCTCCTAAATTATAAATCCTCAATGGTATTTACTGTGGGGGAGGGGACTATATGGGAAGAGGCTAATGCAATGTGCTTCTGCACCCGTAATAGGCCCAAATGTTGTTTTTTTATTTTCTCCATCACTGGTGTGCTCAATGTCGGCCCCACGGAGGGCGTACCTCATGGACCCCAATAAAGCTGCATGTTTATGAGGACACTGCAGTGGGGTAGATGGGGAACGATGGGGTTGAAGAGCCAAGCAGCTCACAGCACAGCACAACCAGGTGAAAGCCGACCTCTGCTCATTTCTAGACAATGTCACCATTTCACAGACGTTATTAAACATGAAAGTGTCGCACGGGGAGGGAAAAAAAATGATGAGGCTGTTGCTAGCATCCAGGAAACAGCTCCCGGAGCTTCCATCACTAGCTTTCCTGTGATGAATTTTAATTCCATCTTTATTTCCGTGTTTTGCTGCTTCCCGGAGCTTCATCAGTGTAGCCGGGGGATGGGATCTGGGCTGGGATCCGCAGACACGGCTCCCTGCCTGGCATATTGCGTTTCCCTCCCAGGAGCTACTTAGGTGCTACTGGGAGAAGGCGCTGGCGGTGCCACCCGCAACGGGGTGACACACAGTGGCCAGCGCCTTGCTCTGCAGCCCATGATTCGCCCCCGACACCATGCGGTTCCATGGTCAGGGTCATGTGGAGATTCTAAAATCCAAGAGCACTGAGGGGGGCCTCCCAGGAGATTTTTAAAGAGAGATGGAAAACAGAAGTCATTTTCTGGCCAGCAGAAAGTTGAAAATAATTATAATTGTAACAGTAATAATTATAGCTACTGAACATTGAGTCACATCCTAAAAAGGGGAGCTACGGGGGGTGGCGGGCCTGTCTTTGGGCATGCCTGACAATGGTACCCTCGAAATGTTTATATTTCTCGCGGGCCACCAGCAAGCTCCATGCCAGGGCCCTGGCCCCACAAAGGGGCTGATCAGCGCTTTGGAACTCTCTCGTCCTCTATTTCATTATACTGTAAGACAGGGCTCGGCAGACTTTCTGTAAAGGGCTAGACAGTAAATACTTTAGGCTTTGGGTGTGTCTTGCCACGATTCAACTCTGCCTGTGAAACAGGAGAGCCACTCTGGATGACAGGAAAATGAAGGAGCCTGGCCGTGTTCTAAGAAAATGATTCACAAACCCTGAAATGTGAATTTCATCTAATTTACACGTCACAAAATATCATTCTTTTTTTTTTTTCCTCCTCTAAAATTTCTTAGAGCTCATGGGCTGTACAAAACAGACCAGACTGCCAAGCTGCCAAGTGCAGTGCATAAGAACATACTCGTTTTGGAGATCAAGTTTCCCTGGGTTCTAATGCTATGCTTTGCAACGGGATCCATGGTCTTCAAAAGCCAGGACTGTGGGTTCTTTTATTGGTGGTGTAGCCTCAAGTCTTAGCACATGACCCAGTAGATGGAAAACTCTGGTACACATGTTTGCTGAATTAAATAGAATTAGTGCCAAGCCTGTAAGTGGGGCACATCTCAGAGAGAGGACTCCCCAAGTTTACCAGTGGCATGAGAGTGAGAGGCTTTCTGGAGCCTTCTCCACTGGAGGAAGGTTGATTCAGATGCTTACAATGCTGGTTCAGGGGTGGCCCCTAAGAGCACGCCATGTGCTGAGCCACGGAGACAGCACAGCCCTGGGGGACTCACCACGGTCTGGAAGCAGGAGTGTAGCTGTGTCAGGAACGGGGGCTTGTCCAGCAGGGCTAGGACTCGCTTCTCCACCATGGTGCACTCCACGTCGTCATCTTGAATCACCACGTCCTTCTTCAGGATTTTGATGGCATACAGTTCCTCTGTGCCCTTCCGGTCAGCGAGCATCACCTGGGGGCAGACGAAAGGCAACCTGAAAGCTTCGAAGCAGACCTCTGGAAGCTGGGGGTGGGGTGGGGGGACCTGGTCAGGCGGCCGTTCAGTTGGTGCACATTTGTAAACACGGGCTATGCACATATTCATCAAGTTCCGCTTCGTGGGCCAATCCTGAAATGTCGCATGGCAGTGCACAGAAAATGCCGCCAGCACTGGACAGTTAGAAGCTGTCCGGGTTTGTGCGCTGCGCAGGCTCTGGCCACATGGTGGCGCTATGGTGGCTGCGGGAAGGAATCGAAGTGGTCCTCAGCATTGGCCTGAGTAGGCATGTTTTTCTGGAGCATCCTTTGGGCAAAAATGTGACTGCGCTCACGAGTCGGGAGCCAAGACAAAGCGATAGGATTGGAAAGCACTTCCTGGATCTATCGTGAGATTTGGGGCCAGAGAAGCCAAATGCAGACAAATAGGTTCATGGCTGAAGAAACTCTGTTCAGCGTCTCTCAGCTATTACATTCGCTCACTGCGAATCAACTTTTAATTTTAATTTTTTTATTTTTTAGATTTTTAAAATTTATTTATTTTGATTAAGAGGAGAAGCGAGAGAGAGCATGAGCGGGGGAAGGGAGAGGGAGAAACAGACTCCCCGGTGGGTAGCCTGATGTGGGGCTCGATCCTGGGACCCTGGAATCATGACCTGAGCCGAAAGCAGATACTTAACTGACTGAGCCATCCAGGCACTCCACAAATTAACTTCTAATATTTAGATGTGAAAATTATTGATTTGAATTATTGATTCAACCTATGTTTCAGAGCACATGCTCTGTTCTCAACATGGAAATAGGGGCACACAGTGAACTCTCTGTAGCTTTCTGAGTACAGTTGTTTTTAATGAAATGAAGTGGTGGGTGGGGCA